>NW_003302549.1:2158168-2385559 GCF_000004255.2 Arabidopsis lyrata subsp. lyrata
CAGTCTACTAAGGCGGTCGTACTTTCGCCTATTGGAGGCCCATATTATTCGTTTTATTTTTTATATATATAACCAAATTACAAGTTACAACACGGAAAGCTCTCGTAATAATTGCTCTAGCGAAAATTGACATTGTAATTAATTACGTGTTGGTGAGTATTAATGTTTTGTTTAAATGTTAGAAGAGCTAATTAACAAACCAAATCAAGAAATATGATTTGGCATGATTTTATCTCCCTGAGGCCCACACGAGCCACAGATAGAATTCAATTTCTTTCCTTCACGTCATAACTACTGAATAGTATTTACGAAAATTCAATTACTCACTTCAAAGTTTGGTCAGACCAACACACAATCTGAAGTCTGAATTTAATGGGTTTGGTTAAGATCAACTTGATTCAAAACTTTTTTTCTTTTTTCCATTTCTTTGTACATATAGAGACTAACCACATGATTACGACCAGCCATACAAGAAGAAGAAGAAGAAGAAGAGAGAGGGAGAGACTGTGCAAATGGTAAGAAAGAAGATTACAGATCGCGTCTACACATTGGACAAGATCCGTGCCTGAAGAGCCAATTGTCTATGCAAGGCAAGTGAAACATGTGATGACAATGTGGCAAGCTTCTCACCGTTTCACCAAGTTGAAAATCCTGCAAAAGTTACACAAAAGAAGATCAAAAATTAAAACTTTTTGTTCCACATTGGGGGAATTAAGATTTCGTTTGAGCTGAAAATGAGAAAGAAACCTGAAGACAAACAGAACATGAGTCTTTGTTGCCAGAAGCATCTAAGTTGTTCTTGCCAGTGATCTTGATTTTAGGTATTTTATCGACCAAATCTCCTGTTAACCCCTTTGAGCCACCGGTATCGAAAATACTCGAGAGCTCTTCGAAAGTTGTATCCACAGCTCCCATCTGACCAGTAAGAGGAGAGATGAATATGATCAGAGGAGATCTCATTGCGGATACGGAACCAATAACACATTGCTAATAAAACTGTACCTGACTTTGAACAGCGCTTAGCATCGCTGGACCTATTCGTTCCCGCACAAGTCTACCACTTATTAGACTAACAATGACATCAATCTACACAAAGATTAACAATAAACAAGAACCAATTAGAAGTTGAAATCAAATCTGGTACTTAAAAACAGAGCAGAGGAGAAGTTTAAATGAAGATCTCAGCTCACCAAGTAGAGGAGACATCCAAAACGTGACTCATTAGATTTCCAGAGAACAAGAGATGATTCAAAGACTTCGATAGAGAAAACAGCTCCTGAAATGGCTCCAACTGCTGCTCCTCGGATGAATCCACTCTCGGTTTCTTGGCCTATCAAGGCTCCAGTAAGTGCTCCAAGCAGTGTGCCCACTGAAGAAGAGAAAAAGGAAACAACTTTCTTAGCTCTACATCAAACCAAAGTTGCAGATTCTGTCTAATCATCAGCAAAGAGCTATCAATGATCAAATCAATCCAAAGAAGGACAAAAGCTTCATAAAAGTTTCGGATTTGCACCGCACAGAGACTAAATTGGGAGAAGAGCAAGTTTCTACATTCTTGAACAGAATCAAGAACTTATGTAAATAGGAAACGAGAGGCCGACCTAATGCGAAGAAGAAAGTCAAGATCGCCGAGAGAATTGTCCCTAAAACAGCGGAGAGGGTGAAACGACATGCGTCTTTAATCCTTTCCACGAAATTCCCAAGAGAAGGACACGAAGAGATAGGACAAAACCCAGATTGGAATCTAGAAGATGCCATTTTTTTACAGAACCCTCCAAAGATTAAAGGCTGGTGAAAATATATAGAGAAAGAGACTCGAAACAATCTACGGTAAAAACGAAAACAGAGCTCAGTGGAGCTTATACAAGAGAAGAGAGAGAGAGAGAGAGAGAGAGAGAGAGAGAGAGAGAGAGAGAGAGAGAGAGAGAGAGAGATGAGAAAGAAGATAGAAGAAAGAGGAGAGATGGGTTTTGCTTAGCCCTTAAGAGAGAAGATCCGATGTCTGGCCTACTTGCAATTAAAGCTTTCGGTCGTCGTTTCCTTTAAATTTTTTAACCTCGAGTAGGTGAGGTAAAATCTAGGGTTTGCCTGTCAAGATCGATGTTCAAAACACCACTGCAATGTTTTTATCATTTCAATGCTTGAGAGAAGGAGAGAGGTAATTAAAGAGAGATAAGCGCGCAAGCTAGATCAGCGTAAATAAAGATATTTATAATTAATAAAATCATATCTTCATTTTTTACATATATTTTAAATGTGATAGATTATTTAAAGTGGAAGTCCCTTGCCCCATTGGTTGATCAAGGGTTGATTAATGCTTTTATATCAAAAAGTTTGGGGTTCGAATCCTAGGTATTGCGATTTATTAACAAATTTGCAGATTAATGGAGGTAAGTGTGCAAGAGATCTCCAGCGATGTACAATTATAGCCGTTCGCCAGGATTCTACGCAGAGAAGGAAGTGTCGCCAGGTCGTGGATCATTGAAGGTATTCATCAAGATTACGAAGAAGGAAGTGTAGTCTGTCGTGAATCATGTAAGGGTCGGAAGGAATTGTCAGTTGTAGAATCATCTATGTAACAGTTCTCATAATTTTGCAATTAATAATAAATCTAGACGATAAAAACAAAAAAAATAGATTATTTGAATTACAAGGAAATACGGGAGATATTTAGATTCTCTGAATATATCCAAAATATGGTAGGGTCCTTTACGAATAATACAAGCAATCAGAAGAAACAATTAGATACGAAACAGATACAATTTCTATACATGTTAACTATTTGAGGAAATTTTAAAATCTTATTTGATTATGCCTTTCCTTTTATAGTAAGTTCCTTAATATGAGCAATACTTTATTGTTATACCAAACTAAATAGGGTACGGTGAGACTTTGTTATTGTGCTAGCTATTACGTGCCAGAAGCTGAAATACCCTTTACCGTTTTTATATTGTGTAGCTATGTAATGTTTCTAATTAGTTGATCATCAATTCATCATGGTCTATATAGCGATCCATTTTCCAAAAAGAACAAAAAAACCGTACTGTTGTCAAAGCAAATCACAACATTTTTTTATGTGTTACATATATCAAGACTAAACGTTTCATTTCAGATTTAAAAAATTACATAAATTTAGCATTGAGATAATTACAGACAATGCCTCATCTAATGAGTATCGACTACAACATCACCTTTTTTTTGCATCATATATACTGCAGGGGATCATTTTCTTATAATTTCGATCTTTCATAATTCTTTATTGTCATAAATCATATAGTATTGTTAAAAGAATCAATTATGGATTTACCATTTTTTTGGATGGCATTTGTGGATTTTGCCCTTTTTTGAATAGTTTATAGATTTTACCCTTTTTCAAGCTACGGAAATATGATTTAACATGCGTTTTATTCGTTATGTTTGGGTTTAGTCGGTTGTGGTTGTTCTTAGGGTTTAGTATTTTGTATAAACTACGTATTTTTACTAAAAAAAATCGTAAATACGTACATTTTTAAGTGTAAAAAATGGCAAATCCGTAAGATTTTAATGAAAATGGCATTTTCAAAAGATTTTGATAAAAAAGAGCAAAATCAACAATAATCCCTTAAAACTAGTATATATGTTTACGAATCAATTATGGATTTGCCATTTTTTGTGATGGCATTTGTGGATTTTGCCCTTTTTTGAATAGTTTATGGATTTTGCCCTTTTTCAGGCTACGGAAACATGCGTTTTATTCGTTATGTTTGGGTTTAGTCGGTTGTGGTTGTTCTTAGGGTTTAGTATTTTGTATAAACTATGTATTTTTACCAAAAAAAATCAGAAATACGTACATTTTTAAGTGTTAGAAAATGACAAATCCATAAGATTTTTTGCAAAAATGACATTTTCAAAAGATTTTGGTAAAAAAGGGCAAAATCAACAATAATCCCTATGTTTACTGAAAATATCAGATGTAAGAATTGCTGCGTCTACGAAAAATAGTTGACAAATATTTTTTCAACCGTAGCATAGTTGACAAAAAAGAAATATATATTTACCCCAAAATTCTATTGACACAAGGGGCAATTAATGGTCCGGAAGCTGGTCCCATGAGTGATTAAATTGAAATCTAACCATATGCATGATACATGGTTGCGTGTCACTTACATACATTTCTTGTATGTTTAGTTTCACTGCTGAGAGTGAGTTTCTCTATGTATTGTATTTGTATTGAACTTGGACGATTGTGTTTTACTAGTTTTCCTCCCAAAAGAAAAATCGTATTACTGATGATACTTCAACTAAAATTTGGTCTCCACACCACTCTCCTGTAAATCATTTTACAAAAATTTCTATATTTACGTGAGGATATTATTGAACATGACAAACATAATATTTTATGAGTACGTATTTGCATCTTGTGACAAAGAATTAAGTGTTACTTCTTTTTTTAAAGATAAAAATTAACAATGGGTAAGTGAAAGTAACGGAATTTTACCTAGAAGTGATATTATAATATAAAAAGTGGAAAATAAAAAGCCAAATAAACAAAGAAGATATAATTATGATTGGTAGGTTATCTACATGCTGACCCACGTCACATTTTACCGGTGCGTCTTTGAATGGCGTGATTGATAATTTAACCCGACCACCACTTGTATCTGCTCCTTAATTTATTTGTATGAATCTTAATTTATTTGTATGAAATCATCATTAAATCAACTCCATAAATATCAGATACTTTATATGGTTTCGTCCATATTAAAAATAAACAAACGTATATACGATCCAACAAATTGAAAAAGACGATAAATGGACGAAATGACAAAAGTGTGTAAAGAAGACGAAATCATGAGTCTCTTTCTCGTGTAGTAAAAAAAGTCGAAATCATATGAGCCACCGCCCACCAATTCTAAAAACCACTCCACTCCGTTAAACATAGTTGTCGATATTTATGATGTAATAGTAATATCTACATCTTCTTGTAACTTTTTTAAAAATTTACACAAAGGTGCTTCAGATTCTAGCTAGGGACTGAATTAGTGAGGTTTCTTAAAAGCAGATACACTGACCACGATCGCAACTACTACTAATAGTTAGTAATAGATTTTTAGCTGGATATATTGATGGACAATGTTTTAATGCAGATCATAATATTTAAGAGACGAGAAGTACTGTTGCTAAGAATAAAATTAAATATACACATCTAATCATGGTCTCAACAAGGAGGGATCGACGTCGATCAATAAAGTAATCAACTCAGCTTTCATTCTATTGAGCCCAATTTCATTCTAATCTGATTTGCTAATTATGGATAACCAGTTTTTTCTTTTCCTTTTTCCTTCTTCGTTTTATAGTTTTCAGCTAAAGGACATCGTTTAATGTGACTTCATAACGACCCCGTCTGGGCTAGACCAAACCAGTTATAAAGATGGGTTGGGCCCAAATTAATTAGAACATCAAACTCGAACGGAGCGACCCATAGTCAAAATAAATATGTATTTTTCATTGTATTTTTTTAATGGTTGCATGCAGGTGGTGGCGATTTTTTTTGGTGAATTAATGACGATCATTGAGTTTATATGTTTGTCAGCAAATAAGGTTTTTATTAACGCCTTTTAAAATTGAGAAACCTTGAAGAAAATTGGATACATGAAACTAGTCAACTAGATACTACAATTTTATAGATAAGAGGCACATATGACAATAACATAAGGATTTTACAAGTTTGTGAAAATAAAATCCGATTAAACAGATATCATTCACTTGATACAAAAAAGCAAATAATGGATATTCACAAAAAAAAAGAAGTAGGAAGATTAAGAAAATAATTTTTTTTAAAAAAATCAAACATCCATCAGTTCTGACGAAAAGAGCCAACCACGGATCTGTCAGATTTATTTCCTTCTTACATAAAAAAATCTTAATCGGCTCAGACTCGTGGTAGCCTCACCAACTCCGCTAATAAACTTCCTCTCTTCTGGAACAGATCTCTCTACTTCGCTTCTTCACTCGACTTGTATCATCATCCATGGGTATCGATCTTACCAGTTTACGATCAAAAATGATTCATGTTTCTCATTTCTTGTTCTCGCCGATGCTGATTAATCAGCTATTTTCGTTTTTTTTTTTTTTTGAAATCTGGTTCTGTGTTTGATTTTCTGTGTCGATCTTTGTTTCTGATTTTTTTTTCAGCTTCCGAGAATCCTTTCCGGGGCATATTGAAGGCGTTAGAGAAGCCTGATAGTGGCGAATTCGGTAACTACTACAGCTTGCCTGCTTTGAACGATGCCAGGATCGGTGAGTTTGCTTTATCTCTTATCGATGTTTAGGTGAAAATGTTGTTATGATCTCGTAGTTGTGATTTTTATGAGTTTTGATTTGAGAGAAATGTTGTGGTGGATGCAGATAAACTACCTTATTCCATTAGGATACTTCTTGAATCTGCCATACGTAACTGTGATGAGTTCCAAGTTAAGAGCAACGATGTTGAGAAGATTCTTGATTGGGAGAATACTTAGAAATTCCATTCAAACCTGCTCGGGTTCTTCTTCAGGTACCGCCTTAGAAATGATTGCGATGCACAATCTCATCGAGGAGATAATGTTGCTGATTTCCTGTACATGCTCGAAATGTGTATTCGTTTTTCAGGACTTTATTGGTGTCCCTGATGTTGTTGATCTTGCTTGCATGAGAGATGCCATGAATAATCTCGGTGGGGATTCTAATAAGATTAACCCGCTGGTTAGTTTCCTTGCTAATTACTTGAGATTGGCTAATATCATGTATCCTTCTGGTATGCTATAAGGTTTGATACAAGGCATTGATAATTGCAGGTCCCTATAGATCTTGTCATTGATCACTCCGTTCAAGTTGATGTGGCGAGATCAGAGAACGCAGTACAGGCAAACATGGAGCTTGAGTTCCAGCGTAACAAGGAAAGATTTGCTTTTCTTAAGTGGGGCTCCAATGCCTTTCACAACATGCTTGTCGTACCTCCTGGATCTGGAATAGTTCATCAAGTAAGTAGAGGATTCAGGGACAACGGAATTGGTTAAACTTGGAAGTATTTTTTATGCTTATTCAAGATATACTAACTTCTATAATTTTGCAATTGATAGGTCAACCTAGAATACCTTGCCAGAGTTGTTTTCAACACAAATGGACTTCTTTACCCAGACAGTGTTGTTGGCACAGACTCTCACACCACTATGATTGATGGACTGGGTGTTGCTAGATGGGGAGTTGGCGGTATAGAAGCGGAAGCTACCATGCTTGGTCAGGTAGATTAGATGATGCTCTTTCGGTTAGCTGACTGTCTAAACTCTTTCTGACACTTTGGTTCTAATCTAGGGATGATTCTTTGGCAGTTGAAGTTTATTTTATTATAAACTACATCCTTTTAATAATTCTAATGGAGTTTCCATCTCTTTCTATGCAGCCAATGAGCATGGTCCTGCCCGGTGTTGTGGGTTTCAAGCTAACAGGAAAACTAAGAGATGGAATGACAGCTACTGATTTGGTCTTAACAGTTACTCAAATGCTGAGGAAACATGGAGTAGTTGGAAAGTTTGTTGAATTCCACGGTACATTCATGAAAGATTTGATATCATATGTCACTTCTTTACTTACGCAGTACCTAACTGAGTTAGGCTAGCTCACATATGTATCTACTGCTTTTTCATACACAGGGGAAGGGATGAGAGAATTGTCTTTAGCTGATCGTGCTACAATTGCCAATATGTCTCCTGAGTACGGTGCAACCATGGGATTCTTCCCAGTTGACCCTGTCACGTTGCAGTATTTAAGGTTGACAGGCAGGAGCGATGAAACTGTAAGAAAATGCACAAAAATGTCACATTTAGGGTTGCAAGGAAAATCTTCATAATTTAGTGTGCTAAAGAGTTTCATAAGGGTATTGATTTGTGAATTGAATTGTAGGTCTTTACGATAGAGGCGTATTTACGAGCAAATAAGATGTTTGTGGATTACAGTGAGGTAAACCTTGGGGATCCCTAATGCTTCATTTCTTATGCCTTTGTCATATATCATATTGCATAATATATGCTTCACTTTGAACTTGTTACACATCTCAGCTAGAGAGTAAGACAGTTTATTCCTCATGTCTGGAATTGAATCTTGAGGATGTGGAACCTTGTGTTTCTGGTCCCAAGAGGTACTATTAGTGAATGTTTCGACAGAAAATTATCCAGGATCCATTCTACTTACAATTTCTATTCTCTATGTACAATACAGGCCTCACGATCGTGTTCCTTTGAAGGAAATGAAGGCAGACTGACATTCGTGCTTGGATAATAAAGTGGGATTCAAGGTTAGTACTCTCCTTTCTGTTGAGAAGATGTGAATGCTTGCATTCTTGAGAGCTTAATCTGTAGGAAATTATGGCACCTCTAGCTAATGTTACTGTGATTATGAAAGAGTAGTAGGTATTATGTCGACGTATTCGAGTCTTTTAGCGGGTCCGATAAAATAACTGTGTCCTGCAACACTTCTGATTTTATAATGTAGTTCCATTGTTTCAAAAATAGTGGTTAGTGATACTACTTATCCATGATTTTCCAGGATTTTGCTGTACCTAAAGAAGCACAGAGTAAGGCTGTAGAGTTCAATTTTAACGGGACCACAACACAGCTTAGACATGGAGATGTTGTTATAGCAGCAATCACCAGTTGCACAAATACCTCGAACCCTAGTGTAATGCTTGGCGCTGCCTTGGTTGCAAAAAAGGCCTGCGAACTAGGACTGGAGGTTTGACTACTTGTGTGATCGTGTTTTAATATCTTTCTATGCAATGGAAATAATAGAAGTGTTTGAAATTTTTTTATTATTAGGTTAAGCCATGGATTAAAACTAGTCTTGCACCAGGCTCTGGAGTTGTAACAAAGTACTTGGCAAAGAGGTACTGCTGATACACCGTTGAATGTTTTGTTATTTATTTCCTTATCCTCTGTATTATGTGGTCCTGAGTTTTCAAGTTTTGCAGTGGCTTGCAGAAGTACTTGAATCAGCTTGGCTTCAGTATAGTTGGTTATGGGTGCACCACATGCATTGGAAACTCAGGGGATATCCATGAAGCTGTGGCTTCAGCAATAGTTGATAATGGTAAGTCCTCAAGTAGTTAATGATGTAATGCTTATTCACTTGAATTTTTGAAGGTCAAACTAAAATATTTCTCATATATGTACAAGACTTGGTGGCATCCGCTGTGTTGTTCGGGAACAGAAATTTTGAGGGACGTGTTCACCCGTTAACAAGGGCTAACTATCTAGCTTCCCCACCGCTTGTTGTAGCCTATGCTTTGGCTGGAACGGTATGTTAATGCTAACTCTAAAGCCATTTCCCAACAATCAAGCATTCATGTTATATGAAGCACAGAATCATTCCCATGAATATTCTTGTAGGTTGACATTGATTTTGAGACACAGCCCATTGGAACAGGGAAAGATGGCAAACAAATATTTTTCAGGGACATCTGGCCCTCTAACAAAGAAGTTGCTGAGGTAAATATATATGGGCTGCTCGTGCAATACGTAAACCATGAGACTTTATAAGTAGACGGAATGTCAAATTCTCTGTTTCAAATTTTCAGGTTGTTTAATCTAGTGTCCTTCCTGATATGTTCAAAGCTACATATGAAGCAATCACCAAAGGAAATTCCATGTGGAATCAGTTATCTGTCGCGTCAAGTACTCTCTTTGAGTGGGACCCGAAATTGAGTGGGACCCGAAATCAATTTACATTCACGAGCCACCTTATTTCAAGGGCATGACCATGTCACCACCCGGTCCACATGGTGTGAAAGACGCATACTGTTTACTCAATTTTGGAGACAGTATTACCACTGATCACATCTCACCAGCTGGTACCATCCACAAGGACAGTCCCGCGGCTAAGTACTTGATGGAACGAGGTGTGGACAGAAGAGACTTCAACTCTTACGGGAGTCGCCGTGGTAATGATGAGATTATGGCAAGAGGCACTTTTGCAAATATCCGTATTGTCAACAAACACCTGAAAGGAGAAGTTGGTCCCAAAACAGTTCACATTCCCACAGGAGAGAAGCTGTCTTTCTTTGATGCTGCCATGGTATAATCTCACACCTTTTTTTTTATCTTTTCTAAAACATCAAATTCTAGCTCTTGGTCATGCGGTTGGGTTAGGATTACGATAAGTACTACTGCTCAACTCTTAGCTACAGGTCTATTGTATCTAGCGTAGGACTGAATGTAGCAGATTAGAGCTGCTATGAGTTGTGTTAGAGAACAGTTAGTGAATGCTGAGGTAATAATTATGTCTCAGCAGATTGTACTGGGGCTGGAAATTTTGTGGTTTGGTTCTCTGATTTGGTCAATTGGAATTAGAATAGCAGTTCATAGCTTTGTTCTTATCAGATTATTTCTCTTTTCGTGCTTGTACCAGAAATACAGGAACGAGGGACGTGACACAATCATTTTGACTGGTGCTGAATACGGTAGTGGAAGTTCTCGCGATTGGGCTGCCAAGGGTCCAATGCTTCTGGTACATCTCTGGCGTAAACGCTTGCTCAGGCTTTTTCTGTATTTAACCAACACGTTTTTACACTTGTTTTACGCGAATTCTTTAAAAAATTGTAACAACAGGGTGTGAAAGCTGTGATTTCAAAGAGCTTCGAGCGAATTCACCGAAGCAATTTGGTGGGAATGGGAATCATACCTTTGTGCTTCAAGACATGAGAAGATGCTGAGACACTAGGCCTAACGGGTCAGGAGCTTTACACCATTGATCTCCCAAACACTGTTAGTAAGATCAAACCAGGACAAGATGTAACAGTCATCACAAACAATGGCAAATCTTTCACATGTACACTCCGATTCGACACAGAGGTCGGTCATCTCTCGATGATATATTTTCGCGCTTTCGTCTTGAGTTTTTTTTTAGCTTTAAATCAGAATTAGAATACTTTGTAAGAGGAGTTTGGAATGGGCAGGTGGAGTTGGCTTATTTTGATCACGGAGGGATATTGCAGTATGTTATCAGGAACTTGATCAAACAATAAATCTGGTAAGCCACCAGAGACTTGAGTTATATATCCAAAGGTTTGTTGCAATAAAAATGTTTGCAGTGAGGAGGACGAGAATGATGTTAATTAAAACTTTTGCTTTTGTTCTCCTTCATCTTTTGCTTCTTGCTAGTCAATTGGAACCATTATCACTGTCGAGTCATTTTTTATTTCAAATAAACATGCGAACGTTTTTTTTTTTTTTTTTTTTGTCATACTCATTGATAGAAGTATATTCTACCAGTGGAAAATAAACACACGTATATTGTAGTTTTTGACAGCAGAAAATAACCAAAGTAACCTAAAGAATGAAATTATCAGACAATCCAAAGGATTCAATTCATCATCTCTCGAAGTGAGGGTAAGAGCTTACCTCTTGGAAAGTTATTAAGTGTTGAACTTATGAAAGCGGAACCATTTGGTTGATGCCCACTTATTTCCTTTGATTACTGGACTCCCACCTAAATCAAACAAACAAATTTTTGAGAGATTTGTTTTACATCTAATGATCTCAACAAGTAATTAATTAAGGGTTTATTACGATTTAAAACAAGTTTAGAGAAAGGCAACGTATCTCTATATCTCTCTCTCTCTTACCATGCTTACTCGACGGGTCTTGAGACCCGTCAGGTCTCATGCTCCAAAAGAGTAAAGCGTCTCCCTTCTTCGGTCTAACAGAGACTCCTTTTTTACTTTTAATTCCTTTGGCTTCAGGGAACACTGTTTCGCCGCCTTTATCAACGTCCGAGCTAATTAGTTATACGATGACAGAAAAAAGAAGATTAATATTGTGTATTTCTTTTTTTACGTGGCTGATGAGAAAGATTATAAGGATTTTATTTATGGTTTACATACAGATACATAAGAACAGTAGCAATTCTTTGAAATCCGTCAAAGTGAGGCTCAAATTTCTGCCCAACTTCATAATGGATCACTTGAAGCGCTTCTCCGTTTTCTGCACTTAAATTACATTAACTCCACAATAATGTAATGATCTTAGACCTTGTTTGATCCGAAAATCCAAACTTTGGACAGTTTAAAACAGAAGCCACATACATACCTTCAGGAATGAAGGTGAATTCTGAAATCCTTTTCTCAATCTCTTTCACGATTTTGTCATGTCCTTTTCTAAGAAAAGTTCCTGAACTCGTCCGTGAGCTGCACCACATTAACAGAATTCCAAATCTCAAATCTTTCCAAACTAAACCTGAAGAGGGAAAAATCAAAATGAAAACAGAGTACATATATAACCTGCTTTCTTCACCCAGTCCGGTTATCGCATTGCGCACCTTGGACCTCGCCATACTAGGTTTCGCGAGGCTAATCAAGTGTTCACATTCTTCGTTTGTCTTACAAAATTTAAAGAAGAGAGCCTAAGATCAAATCCTAAACTATATGAACTAACATGACGAAGATGTTACGTTCTCATCATCAAGCATAGATATAAAAAACCTAAACAAAAAAAATTATCCCAAATTAAGAAGCAAAGAGAATTACCAAGAAATTATGGTAAACGAAAGCTCTAGGCTCCTTCGCTATGACTTCGAGCCAACGCTCACTTGGAAAGCGCAACGATGCAGCAACCTTCATGTTACAAGTGTTGTTAACAAGGGGGACAAAGAACACAACAAGATCATGTCCTTAGTTTTTTCCTCAATTTTCACATCCACGGACACTTGTTCACCGACTAATGCATCGAACGTGTTGATGTGCTGCATTAGATCTGAAGTTTCATATATCTTCAGCCCGTGCAACCTCTGCCTCAGATACAGTATGGTAGACAGTGACGTCGACTTAGACATTGAGTTCGCAAATGAATAAAACATATGAACTCGTAACAAAACTTAAGAGAGAAAACGAATTTAGGGTTTTCCTTTTATGAATTGTGTGATTCATATATAATTCTATAGAACCTCCTTTTTATACAAGTCCCAAAAAAAAAAAAAAAAAAACAACAAATTCTCGAGAAGTTTAATGAATAGGAATATTAGGGTGTCTGTGTGTGCTTTCAAAGATGGATTCTCATTAGCCATAATGCCTTTGGTAAATTTTCTATTGTTAGTGTGTGCTTTCAAAGATGGCTATACTATATGCTTTGAAAGGTTAAATATGGCTCAAGTGTTCTATGATTCCAGGGCTACAAGAGGTCCCTTAGGACTGTATATGTCTATCTTGTGTTTATGTATGTGGATTTAAAACATTTTGCAGATAGGTAAAAAAAAAAAACTCAACAGTAGATTGTTGGAAAGAGTCGAAAAGTGTGGTGAGTAACTCACCTGTATAATTTTAACATAACAAAAGAAATTTTCACGTTTCTTTTTGTTTAACAAAAAAAAAACTTGTGTCTTCTTTTTGTTTCATCTAATTAAAACACAATCAATTATTCGTTGGGATTCTTACACACCAAAAGGAAAATTGTTCGTATACATACGTATTTATTTATTATGTGTATCAATAAGATTTAACTTAAAAGGGCAGAAAGTGGTTTTGATGGTGCAGCGTTTGAGAGCTTCTGAGAGACGTATCAGGATGAAATTGACAATGATACACATACTAGTACATGTTGGTGGGATCATAGAAATCTGCAAAAGACGACAGAAACATTAAAACAATCTTGAGAGACAATGCAAAGTGAGGTTTAGTGCTTAATTACCTCTTCAAAAGCTATCTTCTTTTTGTTCAAGTCAATTGTACTCGTGAACGTGAAACCATTTAGTTGATGACCACTTGTTTCCTTTGATCACTGGACAACCACCTATATCAATCAGACAATATTTTGAGAGTCTCTACTAGTTCAAGATTTCAAATGGGTTCTCTTGAGATTTAAAGAAGTTTGAAGAAAGGCACACCATGCAAACTAGAAGGGTCTAGAGAGGCGTCAGGCTTCATGCTCCAGAAGAGTAAAGCATCTCTCTTCTTTGGCAGAACAGAGAGTCCTTCTTTACCACATTGTGAGAGCTCGTCCCACCATGGGACATCACTAATGTTTCCTTTGGCTGCAGGGAAAACTGTTTCGCCGCCTTCATCAACATCCGAGCTAGGTAGTACAAATCAAAGAAATAAGATCAATTAACAAAGGCATTGTGGCTAATGAGAAAGATTGTAATGGTTTTATGGTTACATTACAGGTACATAAGTACTGTAGCAATTCGTTGTCCTCCTTTCCTGACATTGAACTCATCGAAGAAATAGTCATGGTGAGGCTCATATTTCTGCCCAACTTCATAATGGAGAACTTGTAGCCCTTCTCCATTTTCTGCAATTACATTACATTAACTCCACAAGAAAATTCCGAAACAAAGAAACTGATATGAAGTGATGATCTTAGACAATCAGCATTTCCTTTTTTCGCTCCGAAAAATCCAAACTTGTACTAAGATTTGGACAATTAAAAACAGAAGCCACATACCTATAGGAATGAAGGTGAAATCTGAAATCCTATTCTCAATCTCTTCCACGATTTCGTCATGTCCTCTTTTAAGAAAAGTTCCTGAACTGGTTCGTACTCTGCATAACCAAGGGTTTTGCAAATTTAGAATTCTCTCAAATCTTTCCAAACTAAGCTTGAAGGGCGAAAATGACAAGACTATAATACAGAACCTGCTGTCTATGCTCTTTCCGGTTTTCACATCAACCACCTTTGATTTCACCATACTAGGTTTCGCTAGGCTAATCAAGTGCTCACATTCTTCATTTGTCTTACAAAATTTAAAGAAACAGAGCATATAGATCAAATTTTCAAACCTTTGTTAGCTTGTCTGACAAGAAACACTTAAAAACTATATGAACTAGCATGAAGATGTTAGCTAACTTGTGATCAAGCATAAAACAAATCCTGATCAGAAATTTATCCGAAAAAATTACCAAGAAATTGTGGTAAACGAAAGCTCTAGGCTCCCACGAGATAACTTCGAGCCAGCGGTCACCATTACCGTCTTCTTCGTCTCCATAACTCTCCCTACTTAATAAATTCAAAAGCTATTACTTAAATAACTCTAATGTAACAAACGAAAACACAAAACATCAGAAAAATCATATCCCTAACCTCTCCTCGATCGTTTGTACAATGGTGGTCAAATCCATCGGCCTAGAAGAGCTCTTGTTGGTGTTAGGTAGTGAAAGGATTCCGAGACCGACAAGGATCAAAATGACAAAGAGTCCAAGTATGAGAACTGTGAAAGCTTGCGTCGAAAAAGATTTACGCGGCTGATTACGGAGGTGTTTCGGTTTCTTCGCCATTTTTGTTTGATTGTAGAAAGTTGAAGAATCCTATAGAGAGATCTAAATCAAAAGAACAAAAACGTTACACTGAAAACATGCATTTGAAGATAAAAGCTATAAGTATAATAATTTTTTGGTTGTTTTGTTTACGTCTTAGCGTGGCTGTTATATACATAAACAAAGTGGCTTCACATAACTTGACCATAGAGTTGGGACTATGCCTCCGTGTAATATTTATTTGCTAGTTTCCCCGTATTAATGAGTTCACCCTACTTTGCTACAGTAAAACAATAATTTCATTTTATTAACTCCCAACTCATTCATTAATCACTTTTGGAATATTGAAGGAGTTTGGTATTTCCTATTCCGAAGATGAAATGAAGATAATTAAACGTTTCAATCTAAATTACAATTATAGTCTTTGAGCTTAGGGACTCCTCTTCCTTTATAGCTTTGGCCACTAGCAGTTAATTGAATAGAAACTTTCATGGTTAAGATTGTTCAGTCAACTTTACCAAACATGGTGAAATAATAATGGAACTATTATTGTTTCGCTTTCGGAAACCTATTCTTGAAATATCGGTTTGACTAAACCGAAAAATTTAAAGTAAAGGTAAACCAACTGATCCTATATAAAATTAAAACCTATCTTGATAGAAGTCTAAATTCTTCTCTAAGATGCGTTTCTTTGGTCAGCGCCGACGCAGGCCCGTTAATCCGTTTCATTGGGCCTGAGACGTTTACGGCCCAATAAACCAGAACCGACCTCTGAGCCGCCTCTTTTTCTATAAATAGAGGCTTAGGGCTCCAATCGTGAATTCTTTTGCTCATCTCTCCTCGTGAAGAGACGAGAGAATTCCAGATCTGGTCGTGTCAAAAACCCAGAGAGGGAAAAAAAAACGAAAAAAAGTTTAGCTCAAGCAACTGTAAACTACTGACTTCATAGATTCAAACAAATTGGCAAAGAGGGAAACACAGTTAGGGTTTAATTGATTTTTGATTCACGTTCTAGGGTTTTCGATTTTTGATTCGTCTTTGATCGGAGTTTAGCCGTCATGGATACGAGGTTTCCGTTCTCACCGGCCGAGGTCTCTAAAGTCCGGGTGGTCCAGTTTGGCATACTCAGCCCCGATGAGATCGTAATGTTCCTTTCTCTTTGGCTATCTCTATCTCTCTCACGTCCATTGCTCCGCCGTCTGTTTAGCCGGCGGGGAAATTGGCGTGAATAGTAGTAAATAAATCGATCGGTTTAGTTGAAGAGCATGTTCTTTTCTATCTATTGGTGTTAATTGGAAGCTACAAGTTACGAATTGAGTTTCGCTGGTTGCTAATGGCTTTTTTTGTGTGTTTTTTTTCAGAGGCAAATGTCTGTTATACATGTTGAGCATAGTGAGACGACCGAGAAGGGTAAACCTAAAGTTGGAGGATTGAGTGATATCCGGCTTGGTACGATTGATCGGAAGGTGAAGTGTGAGACATGTATGGCTAATATGGCCGAGTGTCCGGGACATTTTGGCCATCTTGAGCTCGCTAAGCCAATGTATCATGTTGGTTTTATGAAGACGGTGTTAAGTATCATGAGATGTGTCTGCTTCAATTGCTCCAAGATTTTAGCTGATGAGGTATGTAGGAACTTATCTCGTGCCTGTATTACTTGTTTTGCTTATGTCTTTGTTTGACTAGCTGTTCTCAATTGTTTATTTTCATGAAGGAGGAGCACAAGTTTAAACAGGCTATGAAGATAAAGAACCCCAAGAATAGGCTTAAGAAGATTCTGGATGCCTGTAAAAACAAGACCAAATGTGAAGGTGGTGATGATATTGATGATGTCCAGAACCAAGACACTGACGAACCAGTAAAAAAGAGCCGAGGTGGATGTGGTGCACAACAACCAAAGCTGACTATTGAGGGTATGAAGATGATTGCAGAATACAAAATTCCAAGGAAGAAAAACGATGAGCCAGACCAGCTTCCGGAGCCTGCAGAAAGGAAACAGACACTTGGTGCTGATAGGGTTAGTCTTTTCTTTCGAATGAACTTACCTCTTCATGTTTGGCTTAATCTGATGGCATGGGAAATTCTTGCAGGTTTTGAGTGTTTTGAAGAGGATTAGTGATGAGGATTGTCAACTCCTAGGGTTCAACCCTAAGTTTGCTCGTCCTGACTGGATGATTCTTGAAGTCCTTCCTATCCCTCCACCCCCTGTCAGACCATCTGTAATGATGGATGCCACTTCCAGAAGTGAGGTAAGTCGACTATGGTTTTCTGAATAAGGACTTTTCTTCGATTCTGGTACAGAGTTTCTCTTGACTGTCAATGTTGTATTATTACGTTTCAACTCTTTTTGATTATACCAACATAGTGTGTGTCCCTGACATCATGCTTATTGTTGATGCAGGATGACTTGACCCATCAGCTAGCCATGATTATTCGACACAATGAAAACTTGAAAAGGCAGGAAAAAAATGGAGCGCCAGCTCATATTATATCAGAGTTTACACAACTCTTGCAGTTTCATATAGCTACGTATTTTGATAACGAGTTGCCTGGACAGCCAAGGGTAATGCTTTTGTATCCTTCCAGATATCTGGTATGATACATACAGATGTTGCTTTATCTGGATTGGCTTTTATTTTCTTCAGGCTACTCAGAAATCAGGGAGGCCTATTAAATCAATATGTAGTAGGCTGAAGGCCAAGGAAGGCAGAATCAGGGGTAACTTGATGGGAAAACGAGTTGATTTCTCGGCACGTACCGTTATTACACCAGATCCAACAATAAATATTGATGAACTTGGTGTTCCGTGGAGTATTGCCCTGAATCTCACATACCCAGAAACAGTTACTCCCTATAACATTGAAAGGTTAGTACGTCTGGTGTTTATTTCATTATCTCAGAGTAATTTTTCCATGTTTTGTTGACAATTTATTTTGGCAGATTAAAAGAGCTCGTTGATTATGGACCACATCCTCCACCTGGCAAGACTGGAGCAAAATATATCATAAGGGACGATGGCCAAAGACTAGATCTTCGGTACCTTAAGAAGAGCAGTGATCAACATTTGGAACTTGGATACAAAGTATGTACTACTTTTCTTTATTCTATCCACTCAACTCACAAAGGTTTATTTCCGGAAGTCGTCATTTCTAATGCTTTCTTGGTCACAGGTGGAGCGGCATTTACAGGATGGTGATTTTGTTCTATTTAATCGTCAACCAAGTCTGCACAAAATGTCTATCATGGGTCACAGGATTAGGATTATGCCATATTCCACTTTCCGTCTGAATTTGTCTGTCACGTCTCCGTACAATGCTGATTTTGATGGGGATGAGATGAACATGCATGTACCACAGTCATTCGAGACCAGAGCCGAGGTGTTAGAGCTGATGATGGTTCCTAAATGTATTGTCTCCCCCCAGGCGAATCGGCCTGTGATGGGAATTGTGCAGGATACCCTCCTAGGGTGCCGTAAAATCACAAAGAGAGATACCTTCATAGAGAAGGTAACAGTTTTATTAGTGGTTGCTTGTTAAAGTTATCTATGATTTGGATAAGAGGATAAACCAACTCTTATGCTGATATCTTATCTATTTTTCAGGATGTATTCATGAATACACTAATGTGGTGGGAAGACTTCGACGGGAAAGTTCCGGCTCCTGCAATTTTGAAGCCTCGTCCTCTTTGGACTGGCAAACAAGTTTTTAATCTTATCATACCAAAACAGATAAATCTGTTGAGGTATTCTGCTTGGCACGCAGATACAGAGACTGGATTCATAACTCCGGGGGATACTCAAGTGCGAATTGAAAGAGGGGAACTTCTTGCCGGAACTCTTTGCAAAAAGACCCTTGGTACATCTAATGGAAGTCTCGTGCATGTCATTTGGTAAGCTGCTGCATTTTTTTACTTGGCATAAAAAAAATTACATTAAGATCTTAGAGTGTTGATTGTGGTTTGTCAGATTTGCTTAATGGCTTAATTTTGGTACCTTATGTTAACACCACATGCGGAATTGTTGAGAATACCTGAATGTAGTAATTAGTTTCATGAGCTCTTTTGTTTTAATTCAATTTTACTTGGCTTACAGGGAAGAGGTTGGTCCTGATGCAGCAAGGAAATTCCTCGGCCATACTCAATGGCTTGTCAATTACTGGCTTCTGCAGAATGGTTTTACCATCGGAATTGGTGACACAATTGCCGATTCATCAACAATGGAGAAAATTAATGAAACTATTTCCAATGCAAAAACTGCTGTGAAAGATCTTATCCGGCAGTTCCAGGAAAAGAAATTGGACCCTGAGCCTGGCCGAACTATGACTGAGACATTTGAGAACAGGGTTAACCAGGTATATTCAAGACGATAATTATTTGATTTTCGTTTGGTTGTCAGTACATTTTTTATGTGCTGACTCAAAATCTTTTCTTGTAGGTTTTGAATAAAGCTCGTGATGATGCTGGAAGTAGTGCTCAAAAGAGTTTAGCAGAAACCAATAACCTTAAGGCCATGGTGACAGCAGGATCCAAAGGAAGTTTCATCAATATTTCTCAAATGACAGCGTGTGTCGGTCAGCAAAATGTTGAAGGGAAGCGAATTCCCTTTGGATTTGATGGGCGGACATTGCCACATTTCACCAAAGATGATTATGGTCCTGAAAGTCGTGGTTTTGTTGAGAATTCATACCTGCGTGGGTTGACTCCTCAAGAGTTCTTTTTCCATGCCATGGGAGGAAGAGAAGGTCTTATTGATACTGCTGTGAAGACATCAGAAACTGGATACATTCAGAGGCGATTGGTAAAGGCTATGGAGGATATTATGGTTAAGTATGATGGGACAGTCAGAAACTCTTTGGGTGATGTTATTCAGTTTCTCTATGGAGAAGATGGTATGGATGCTGTATGGATAGAATCACAGAAGCTGGATTCCTTGAAAATGAAGAAATCAGAGTTTGATAGGACTTTTAAGTATGAGATTGACGACGAAAACTGGAATCCTACATACCTAAGTGATGAACATCTCGAGGACTTGAAGGGGATTCGGGAGTTGCGTGATGTATTTGATGCAGAATATTCGAAACTTGAGACTGACAGATTCCAACTCGGGACAGAAATTGCAACAAATGGTGATAGCACTTGGCCATTGCCTGTTAACATCAAGAGGCATATCTGGAATGCGCAGAAGACTTTCAAAATTGACTTGCGCAAAATTTCGGATATGCACCCTGTTGAAATTGTTGATGCTGTTGATAAACTACAGGAGAGGCTGCTGGTTGTTCCTGGTGATGATGCGTTGAGTGTGGAAGCACAGAAAAACGCAACATTGTTCTTTAACATTTTGCTTCGCAGCACTCTTGCTAGTAAAAGAGTTTTGGAAGAATACAAGCTTAGCCGCGAGGCTTTTGAGTGGGTCATTGGTGAGATCGAATCGAGGTTTTTACAATCTTTAGTGGCCCCTGGGGAAATGATCGGTTGTGTTGCTGCGCAATCAATTGGAGAACCTGCTACGCAGATGACTCTGAACACCTTCCATTATGCTGGTGTTAGTGCAAAGAACGTTACACTTGGAGTTCCCAGGTTGCGTGAAATTATTAATGTAGCTAAGAGGATCAAAACACCATCCCTATCAGTCTATCTCACTCCGGAAGCTAGCAAATCAAAAGAGGGGGCTAAGACTGTTCAGTGTGCTTTGGAGTATACTACTCTCAGGAGTGTCACTCAAGCTACGGAAGTCTGGTATGACCCAGATCCAATGAGTACTATAATTGAAGAGGACTTTGAATTTGTGAGGTCCTACTATGAGATGCCAGATGAAGATGTTTCTCCCGATAAAATATCTCCTTGGCTACTTCGTATAGAGCTGAATCGTGAGATGATGGTTGATAAGAAATTGAGTATGGCGGATATTGCGGAGAAGATTAACCTTGAGTTCGATGATGACCTAACTTGTATATTCAATGATGATAATGCTCAAAAACTGATCCTTCGAATTCGCATTATGAACGATGAGGGCCCAAAGGGAGAGTTGCAAGATGAGTCGGCTGAGGATGATGTTTTCCTTAAAAAGATTGAGAGCAACATGCTGACAGAAATGGCTCTCAGAGGTATTCCAGACATCAACAAGGTTTTTATTAAACAGGTTAGGAAAAGCAGGTTTGATGAGGAGGGAGGTTTCAAGACATCTGAGGAGTGGATGTTGGATACAGAAGGTGTTAATCTCTTAGCTGTTATGTGCCACGAAGATGTGGATCCAAAGAGAACAACAAGCAATCACTTGATTGAAATTATTGAAGTTCTCGGAATTGAGGCAGTTCGTCGTGCTTTGTTGGATGAACTCCGTGTTGTGATATCCTTTGATGGTTCTTATGTGAATTACCGTCATCTTGCCATCTTGTGTGATACTATGACCTATCGCGGTCATCTGATGGCTATCACTCGACATGGTATCAATAGAAATGACACTGGGCCTCTGATGAGATGCTCTTTTGAAGAAACAGTTGATATTCTGCTAGATGCTGCGGCTTATGCTGAGACAGACTGCTTAAGGGGTGTTACTGAGAATATAATGTTGGGTCAACTTGCACCAATTGGGACAGGAGATTGTGAATTGTATCTGAATGATGAGATGCTGAAGAATGCAATTGAACTTCAGCTCCCTAGCTATATGGATGGTCTGGAATTTGGAATGACTCCTGCTCGTTCACCAGTGTCAGGCACTCCTTACCATGAAGGCATGATGTCTCCAAACTACCTGTTAAGTCCAAATATGCGTTTGTCGCCAATGTCAGATGCACAGTTTTCTCCATATGTTGGTGGAATGGCCTTTTCGCCTTCTTCTTCTCCAGGCTATAGCCCATCATCCCCTGGATACAGTCCTACTTCTCCCGGTTACAGTCCCACTTCACCTGGATATAGCCCGACTTCTCCCGGTTATAGTCCAACTTCGCCTACCTACAGTCCCAGTTCTCCTGGCTATAGCCCAACAAGCCCTGCTTATTCTCCTACAAGTCCTTCCTATTCTCCTACCTCTCCGAGCTACAGCCCAACATCTCCAAGCTATAGCCCTACGTCGCCAAGCTACAGCCCGACATCTCCGAGCTACAGCCCTACGTCCCCAAGTTACAGCCCGACTTCGCCTGCTTACAGCCCGACTTCACCTGCATATAGCCCAACTTCACCAGCATACAGCCCAACCTCTCCTTCTTACAGCCCAACTTCACCATCTTACAGCCCAACATCGCCTTCTTACAGCCCTACTTCACCATCTTACAGTCCCACATCACCGTCTTATAGTCCTACTTCACCCGCATATAGCCCCACATCTCCTGGCTACAGCCCTACTTCACCAAGTTACAGTCCAACATCACCAAGCTACGGTCCTACGTCTCCAAGCTACAACCCTCAGTCTGCCAAATACAGCCCATCTATAGCTTACTCTCCTAGCAATGCAAGACTATCACCAGCTAGCCCCTACAGTCCTACATCTCCAAACTACAGGTAAGTAGTAATTTCTTAATTTATATACTTTCTATGCTTCTCTCATCTGTGGTGATATTGTGTCATCTTCTCTAATCGGTAACTATTATTAAAATTTTATTCTGCAGCCCGACATCACCATCATACTCACCCACATCTCCATCTTATTCACCTTCAAGTCCAACATACAGTCCCAGCAGGTTTGACTTTTACCCGCTTGAAAATCTTGAATCTGTTGTATGCAACAATCTCATTTAAATTCCGCAAAAAGTGTAACCGGGTTGTTGTTATTAAATCTGTCTTCAGTCCGTACAGCTCAGGAGCAAGCCCTGACTACAGCCCAAGCGCAGGCTACTCACCGACACTTCCCGGTTATTCACCGTCATCTACGGGTCAGTATACACCACATGAGGGCGAGAAAAATGCCAAGACTGGAAAAGATGTCAGTAAGGATGATAAAAGCAACCCTTGAAAGAGAGAGAAGAGGCATTCCAAGTTTTAGGTAACACGCCTTAATCTCTTTGGAAGTTGGAACCATTTGGGTTTACAACTCTTACCACCTCACAAACTTAGCCACATGGAATATCTGTGTAACCCGCAGGGCATAATTCATGAGACAGTGAAAGCTGAGAAAGGAAGGGACCGTTTCAAAGTGATCTTCTGTGGATAACTTTGTGACAGAGGCTTTCTTAGTAGATCCTTTTTTGTGAGTTGTATATTATTCTAAACTGATCCATAAAGCCATCCAATCCTCATCCCCCAAAAAGAAAGTAGTATAAGCAAAGAAAAACAAAATCATATCATAAACTTTAGGCTTTTCGTATGGTTTACTGTGTTCGATTTCGGAAAGAAAACAAGTGAAACGGTTCTTTTGTTATTTATGAAAGGATTCTTTATGTTACTGTTGCTTCTTTGAGTAGATACGAATCGAGAATACCTTTTTCCTTGTTTCCGACAAATATTGATTGACATGTAACCACTTTAAACAGCTCGACTGTCCAGTATGGGTTTATTTCTTGTTTTATCCACACCATTAAAGAATTGTTTTTGGGATTTTATTTATGTGATGATTCATCATTTTCCCAATATTTATTTTGTATACAATAAATGAAGCTTATTCTGGAAAAGAATCCCATGGATGTGGTGGGTGGATCTCGGGTCGCATTGCTGGTTTTTGACTTGTCTTCTTAATTATGTGTCCAGACAAATAGAAGACTTCTTCACATCATCATTGTCAACATTCTAAAATCAAATTCATCATCAGTAGATTTTGTGAACTAATTAAGTAAAGTTTAGCAATTAAAGAAGCTAGATTGAAGAACGTGTGCAACGACTCTCTCAGATCTACACGGAATAATGTCGTCAGTGAGCAAACAACTCCCTCCACGTCGTCCCTCCACGTGTCCCGTCTTCTTCTTCCTTCCTTGTCTTTCTCTCTCAAATCATTTTACCTAAAATAATAAATATCTTTCATTTTCTAAAAAAAAAAAAAACTTTTCAAATTCATCTTTGGTTTCTGCAGCAGCAACAACAACCGAGCCCTGTTCGTTAGGGTTTTCGGTTTTTGTTAGCTTTTCTTCTTCTTCTTCGTTTTCTTCCACCTGATTTGTTGTAACCATGGCGGAGAAAGCATCGGAGGACGTGATGCTTTTACACGGTGACCTCGATTTGAAAATTGTTAAGGCGAGGAGGTTACCTAACATGGATATGTTCTCAGAACATTTGCGCCGTGTCTTCACCGCTTGTAACGCCTGTGCTAGACCCACCGATGATGTCGATCCCAGAGATGGAGGCGAAGTCGGTGATAAAAACATCCGTAGCCACCGTAAGGTTATCACCAGCGATCCGTACGTCACCGTCGTCGTTCCTCAAGCGACTCTAGCTCGAACACGTGTTTTGAAAAACTCACAAGATCCTCTTTGGGACGAGCATTTCAACATCTCCGTAGCGCATCCGTTGGCTTATCTCGAGTTCCAGGTCAAAGACGACGATGTTTTCGGTGCTCAAATCATTGGCACGGCTAAGATCCCGGTTCGTGACATCGCATCGGGAGAACGCATTTCTGGTTGGTTTCCTATACTCGGTGCTTCGGGAAAACCGCCTAAGGCAGAAACTGCTCTTTTCATCGATATGAAATTTACTCCGTTCGACCAGATCCATAGCTACCGGTGTGGAATCGCCGGAGATCCGGACCGTAAAGGTGTTAAACGGACTTATTTCCCTCTGAGGAAAGGAAGTCAGGTGAGGCTTTACCAGGACGCTCATGTTATGGACGGAATGTTGCCGGAGATTGGGTTAGATAACGGGAAAGTTTATCAACATGGGAAGTGTTGGGAAGATATATGTTATGCTGTATCTGAGGCTCATCATATGATTTACGTTGTTGGTTGGTCTGTCTTCCATAAGATTAAGCTTGTTAGGGAACCTACAAGGAAATTACCAAGAGGTGGTGATTTGACGCTTGGGGAATTGCTCAAATACAAATCAGAGGAAGGTGTTCGAGTTTTGCTTCTTGTATGGGATGATAAGACTTCTCATGATAAATTTGGGATAAGCACGGTTAGTGTTTTCACAAGTTCTTTGGATTTGTTTTGCTAATTTTGAGCTTTTGGATTACTAGTTGTGATGTTAATTGGAGTTTCTGGTGAGGATAATTTATGTTTTGACATTAAGATGTTGTATGGCATGTTTTCTTTGGCAGCCTGGAGTTATGGGGACACATGATGAAGAGACTAGGAAGTTCTTCAAACATTCTTCTGTGATTTGCGTATTGTCACCCCGGTATGCCAGCAGTAAGCTTGGGTTGTTCAAACAGCAGGCAAGTCCTATCTTTTCTATATATATGGTCATGACAGTTTTTGTTTGGTATTGATGTTGATATGTTCTAGCGAAGGGAGTTTAGTCTCCCCGATGATGAGGGTTATTGTTAAGTTGGAAATTAGTTAATGTGGATGTTTACTTTCAATTATAAGAGATGTCCTGACTCTAATCCATGTCTCGCCATTGTTCATGTGGGTATCAAAATGTTGTGTCAATTTCGGCTTTGACATAACTATTATCTTTCCATGGGATTTCCTTTTTGATCTCTGATACTTAATTTTTTGTTTAATCCTTAGGTTGTTGGCACTCTCTTTACGCACCATCAAAAGTGTGTTCTTGTAGACACTCAGGCTGTTGGTAATAATCGCAAGGTCACAGCTTTTATTGGAGGTCTAGATCTTTGTGATGGCCGCTATGACACACCTGAGCATAGGATACTCAAGGATCTTGACACTGTATTTAAGGATGATTTTCACAATCCTACATTTCCTGTAAGTATATGATTATTTGCCGGATGTTTTCAAGCTAGAATCATTATTCCTTATCTACTTCTGATTCGTATTCTGTTTCTTCTTCCTTAGGCTGGTACTAAGGCTCCAAGACAACCTTGGCATGATTTGCACTGCAGGATAGATGGGCCTGCGGCATATGATGTTCTCATAAACTTTGAGCAGCGATGGAGAAAGGCAACACGATGGAAAGAGTTTAGCTTACGTTTAAAGGGGAAAACTCACTGGCAAGATGATGCTTTGATCCGGATAGGGCGCATATCATGGATTCTAAGTCCAGTGTTTAAATTTCTGAAGGATGGTACTACAATTATTCCAGAGGACGATCCATGTGTTTGGGTTTCTAAAGAAGATGATCCTGAGAACTGGCATGTTCAGGTCCTTCCAGATTCCTTCCAAACAATATTTTTTCATGTAACAAAATTTTTGTTAATTTGATCTAACCATGCAGTTTCTTTGACTTCCAGATATTCCGGTCTATCGACTCAGGATCCGTGAAAGGATTTCCAAAGTATGAAGATGAGGCTGAAGCCCAGGTTGGTAGATCAACTTATCTGCTATTTATAATAATCTTCCTTGAAGAATCACCATTTATTCAATGGAATTTCTGTTTATAAGCCAACACATGGTATAGATTGCACTATTAAGTCTTCAAAATTATTTTCTTACTGCAGCATCTGGAATGTGCCAAGCGTCTTGTTGTAGATAAAAGCATCCAGACTGCATACATCCAGACAATCAGATCTGCTCAGCATTTCATATATATTGAGAATCAGTATTTCCTGGGTTCTTCTTATGCTTGGCCTTCATATAGAGATGCAGGTACATCCTGATCTTTGAGTACAGTTTTTAGACTAGGAAATAAAATGCTCACATTACATTGACTGCATAAAGTCTAGAATTGTTCTCACTTACTAGTTTTGTATGCCTGGCTCTGTTTTCATCTGACTATTATCTGGAATGTATTTCCATCTGTACAAATGGAAGTGAATATACCTTTTCGCTTGTGGATTTTCTCATTCTGTGTTCTTCTTGTATGAGCAGGAGCTGACAATCTTATTCCTATGGAGTTGGCTCTAAAGATTGTTAGTAAAATCAGAGCTAAGGAAAGATTTGCTGTATATGTTGTCATACCATTATGGCCTGAAGGCGACCCAAAGTCTGGCCCTGTGCAAGAAATTCTATATTGGCAGGTAACATTTTTAGCTGACTGTAAGATTAGCGCAAATGCTTCTATTTCTTTAAACGAGAATCTAACGTTTTCTGCTAAACACATTTCGCAGAGCCAAACTATGCAGATGATGTATGATGTTATAGCAAAAGAACTGAAAGCGGTGCAATCAGATGCTCATCCGCTCGATTACCTTAACTTTTATTGCCTTGGTAAACGAGAGAAACTTCCAGATGATATGCCAGCCACCAATGGCAATGTGGTATAAGCTTCAAAGACTAAGAACTGCTTCATGCACAAAAACTGTAGCTTACAGATAGAGAAATCATACATAAAGTTTCCTCTAGTAATCAGTGGAACAATTTCCTTATGATAATTTAACTGCATTTTTCAGGTATCGGATTCTTATAAGTTCCAGCGTTTCATGATTTACGTGCACGCAAAGGGGATGGTAGTAGATGATGAGTATGTGCTCATGGGATCTGCTAATATCAACCAAAGATCTATGGCGGGCACCAAAGATACTGAAATCGCCATGGGCGCATACCAACCTAATCATACATGGGCTCACAAGGGAAAACACCCACGGGGCCAGGTTTGCCTTCCTCCTAACATCATCATTATCTATACCACAACCAAACCTCAAAAGTGTCTCTTTATCTACATGGGGAAAGTTTCAAATTCCTGAATCTTAGATTTGAAGACAGTAAAGAAATGGAAAGTTAGGTTGGGATAGCATTTGATCTTAAGGAAAATCAGGTTCTTAGATGCTTGACAGAAGAGTTGTGTTTCTGCTCTAGATTCTTGAACCATTATATATATATATATATATATTTTGAATCTTCTTGAAAGAGTAAAACATAAAGAGGTTTGATGATATCTCTATCGACGACACAGGTGTATGGATACAGAATGTCACTATGGGCAGAGCATTTAGGCAAAACGGGAGATGAATTTGTGGAGCCAGCAGATCTGGAATGTGTGAAGAACGTGAACAAAATCTCTGAAGGAAACTGGAAAAAATTCATAGACTCGGAATTCAAGGAGCTACAAGGTCACTTAATAAAGTATCCTCTACAAGTAGATGTTGATGGTAAAGTAAGCCCTCTTCCTGATTACGAGAGTTTCCCAGATGTTGGTGGTAAGATCATTGGAGCTCATTCCATGGCTCTTCCTGACACTTTAACCACGTAATGTTCATCATGTTCAATGTAAATTTCAGCATTTTTTGGGTTTCTTTTGATCCTGAATAATATAGCTGAAAGTGTTGTTTGAGTTGTACATTTAACTGTGTTGTTTCTTTTAATACATTCTTTTGTGATTGTCGTCAAATATTTGTTGGGGTGAAAAATGTAGAGATCATGAGTGAGTGAAGAGGCAAAATAATATGAGGATATTCTGTTTTTCTCGTTTTTTTCTTTCAAATTCGAATGATGATGTTCTGTGTAACTGCTATTATGTTATGTTAACCGAACCAAACCGAAGATTCATAGACAGATCCATATTTTAATTTACGGTATTACAATGAAAATACAGGGAAAATCAAGCCGAACCGAGGTGGCAAGTGCCAGACCGGAGATCCTAATCCGATTTGATTACGATTATTTTTTTTCTTTCTTTGTAGCAGAATGCACCATAAGAAACGTGAGTCTTGCCACATGCAATTCCTTACTCCTGTAATATAAAATTTTATTGAATGAATAATTCATCTGTAGACAAGGGGGAAAATAAAGACTGATTTTACGCTTTGTTGCTTTCACTTAAACCCTAAATCTCTCCGTCTCGATCGCAACCTCTGTTTCTTTCGCAATGGTAAGCTTCTACGACTAAATCTCTATGTTCTTCTTGATCTTCCTTTGATATTTCCGAGAAAATTGAGGTAATTACTTCGTTTTGCAGGCGGATTCTCCTCGAAGAAGGTTAGATTCAAGTTTCTATTGCTTCGCATTTCAGGGCTGTTATTGTTAATGCTCCTCCTATAATCGTTCTCTTTTGGTTTTTACATGTTTCAACAATTGCGTAGGTTGTGAATCTGACGAATTGATTTGGGGACTTTTGACTTTTTTTAAGATCTAGTATTGGAGTCCTTTTCTATGTAGTTGTAGTTTTCTTGATTTTTTTTAGTTGCAAATCCTATTTGATTGGATCTTGTAGCTCATAGGACTGATAAAGAGCTAAATTCGATGGTGTTTCTAAGTAACAAGTCTCAATGAAATATACCTCGGACAAACTTTTTTTTGTGAGAGAGTGTGTGATCTTTACTTGATTTCTGCATCAGGGATTCACGGTCTCCTTCACCCCGAAAAGAACGAGCTAGATCCAGGTCCAGGTCTAGATCCAGGTCAAGATCTTTGCCAAGGCCTATATCTCCATCGAGAAGCCGCGGAAGGTTAGTTATTGCGTTAAGTATAGGATTTTCTTATGTAGATCATGGGTAGATTTCTGAAGAATATTGTGTGGTAATCTTTTTTCATTACCTGTACACTTTGTAGGTCAAGGTCAAGAAGCCGTGGAAGGTTAGCTCTAGCTTTCTCCATATGAGTTTGCATTCTCTTGTTGTCTGTAATTGGATTGATAGTTTGCAATGTTTACGATATGTGAATGAATTTTGGTTGACAGAAGTGAAGTTGAAAACCCTGGTACCACTCTCTATGTGACTGGCCTATCTACAAGAGTCACTGACAAGGATCTTGAAGCACATTTCGCCAAGGAAGGAAAGGTGATAACATCTAAAGCTGATTCTCGTTTCTCATACTACCAGTCTTAAGTCTATTTTGTCTCTGCGTTTTTGAGCATACTATCTTTAATCATGTAGTTAACCATTTTCATTTCCTTAGGTTGCGTCTTGTTTTCTTGTGATGGAGCCGCGCACCCGTGTGTCTCGTGGTTTTGCCTTTGTTACAATGGATAGCGTTAAAGATGCTGAGCGGTGCATTAAATATCTCAACCAGTCTGTTCTAGAAGGCCGATACATAACTGTCGAAAGGGTAAAAATATCATGCTCTACTGATTTTGGTGGTAGTATAATTAGTTTGAGATCATTATTTGTTGACTTGGAGGTTTTCTGATCATTCAGAAAATATTGCATCAAGCAACAATCAGAGATGATAAGAGTACTCATCCTTGCTCAACATCATTAAGTGAAACACAGCTTGATCAATCAAATCGCCAGCTTAAACAGCTTTTCCAAATGATCTGATCCCACTAATCATAAGCAACTATATTGCCTCAACTCTCAACTATCAACTAGTCAAAGGACCTTATCAAGTATCAACAACTATTAGTCAAGTGTTTCTCCAGCCTAGGATGCATCTTGTTTCCTTGAATATACCTATGGCTTTTCTAGATTGAAAGTTGTGTTCCATTACATGAGGTTTATGTACTTTGTGCTATCTTCAGTCTAGGAGAAAGCGCCCCAGAACTCCCACCCCAGGCCACTATCTTGGCTTGAAAAGCTCCAGAGACGGCGGTAAGTGAACATTTCAAGCCTCGTAGATATTATTTTTGAGTCTCTATGCAAATGAAAGATTGCTAACTGTTCCGTAATCTTTTTGTTGTTGTGATAAAAAAGATCGAGATGGCCGTAGCAGTCGAGGGAGGCACTATGATCGTGATGATTATAGAGACCGTAGGTCACCAAGACGCGACTATTCACCTCGTGACGAAAGAAGGTCTAGAAGAGATCGGTCTTACTCTCCTCATGGAAGAAGCCCAGAAAGAAGATCAGAGAGAAGGTCGGAGAGGTCAGAGAGAAGGTATGAACCCCGTGGCTCGAGATGACCTGTTTCATCCTCTTGACAAAGGATTAAACAACAACTCTGTTGATTTAGGTTGTGTAATTGATCATCCTTAAAATAGCACAAAGATTCTGTCAGGCGACGCTTTGGGTTTCATGTCTTTTCTGTTAACGTTTTATTCTGTCGGAACTCTGTGAAGTGAAAAACTACCACCTGTAATACCGTTTCTGTTCTGTCTCTATTCTCTACTTGTTATTGAATGAATCAGAATATCTTGTGTGACTACTAGAATCTTGAGATTGTTAGCAAATATTTGTTTAACAAAAAAGTGGAGATACCAAATTAAAGCTTGAAACTTTCAAACTAAATAAAGAAACCCCAAAAAACAAAGCTATGACCAGAGTCCAAATAATCAAATTGTATATACGTGCTTATCGAATACTGCTAAACACAAACCTCATCAAGAATTGGCGTATTTGTGCCAACAAAGTAACATAAGAATACATCTTCTGGCAATATAAAACCTAGAACGCCTCTCCTTCACCATAGCTAAACATCCTTTATTCCTCTCCATTGATTCTCTGCAACCTTCTTCTTCCCTTTTCCTCTTTCTCCTCATCTTCGTCGTCGATGAGCATTGCCCCATAATTGTTCTCTTGTCTTTACTTCGTTTCTTCACACTTTTACGTTATTGCTCTTTTTGTGTTCTATTGAGAGATGATTTTTCGCTCTAAAAGACAAATGGAAGAAGAAGAAGAAGAAGCAATATTAGAGGGACCAAATATGAAAAGAGTGGAGAGGAAAAATAAAATGAAAAAAAGACTATAAATAGAGGAGTGGTGGAGCAATGATGATGCGATGACGTTCAACATAATTAACCTGTTTTATTTTATTTACGTATTCTTCAAGAAAATATATTAAACAATTCCAGAATTACGCTATATTATTCTTACTTTATTTTTATTTTTTTGTCGGACTATATTGTTACTTAAAATCGTTTATTAGTGGATTTGTGGAATAATTGTCTTTTTGTCTATACCATAAAAGATACTAGTACTCAAGTCTTCATATTCTAAGATCATCTCTTCCATATTTAATGTTAACTGTTATCGTGTGTTACGTTTCAAATCATTTATTGTGGCTAATTAAGATATAATGTAACATTGTCACATATGGTTTTCGTTATTAATTAATTGTTAGGATTGTCTGGAATTTGATTGATAAACCAACCAAAAACGCGTCTCAGGTGGTTTTAGCGTACCCGACGTTGCAACAGGCTTATCTTTTTCCTACACGTGTCCTCTTCTGGTTGGTATTATAGTATTATTATATAAATGGACCTTGACCTTAACCGCAGCATCTTATGGTCATCAATTCATTTCTCAAGATAGTTATTTAATTTATTTGTGTTGAGGTTTCGTATTGGTATTTATTTGATTAAAACTTTCATACGCCAATTTTTCTCGACAAGATAGTATGTTGCATGAATTCATATTGGAGAAATTAAAGATCAAATAGGATTAAAAATTTTTTTTTTTTTTTTGTCACGGGTTAAAATTGTTTGGTTAGTTAGTTAAAATTTATGAGAAGGGCTTCGTAGACGCAAAAGCAACGTCAGCATGAACCGGTGGAAGGGAATGTATAGTATCTGGAAGAAGAGAAGGCAGTAGTGACCAATCATTGGTACTTGATTGGTTTCCGCCACGTCATCACGCTTTCCTTTCACAGCTGTATAATATTCCCCTCTTCTTGTTTTTTTCTTGACAAAAAGATAAAATTCATTTTTTAAAATTTCAGATAAATTTTATTTATATAGATTTCATGATTTTAATTACCGAACCTGATATGGGATATGGGATATGGTTCAATGGATATTGTTGTCGCCATTTTCAGTTTGTCTTTAACTTTGCGAACGTTGCCACTTTATTTACTTGTTTCAAAGTTTGTAACATACAGTAACTTGTAGCCACACCAAGCAAATTTGGGCCACAAGGCCCAACAAATATGATCTGTTGCGTTAGGACTGAAGTACGTACGTATTGCTAATGGTTTTCTATGGGTTATTTTTCTTTCTTGTGTAGGAAAATAAATAAAAAATTCGGAACTCCCGTGTTGTAAATTGTAACAAGATCAACTTTTATGTAATTTACCAGTTATAAACTTATAGAAAGCCGGAAAAAAGTTATACAGAAAATAGTGAAATAAAAAGAAAAACATGTCCATAAATATGTCATCATATTTGTATCATAAGTAGCAAAGCATAAAAAAAATAAAATAAAAAGGCATCACCATCCACCATCATCTCCATTTCTTTTTTTTGCTTCATAAACATGAGAAGCACCATACATTTTTTATCTCGAAGCCAAAAAAGCAAAACTGTCCATTATCCATTAAAAGATTATAATAATTAAAAAAAATAAGAGTATTCTCGTGACCCACACTGATATGGACCCTACATAATGACGTGGACAAGCCCTACGTGTTACACAACGAAACGTTCATGTCCTCCCTGGCTTTTTCAACCCAAACACAACCTTCTCTCTTCTCTCTTCTCTCCGATTTCTAATCTTTTCTCCTTTACTTGAATCTTGGATCATTCTCCTTTTTCGTGATTTAGGATCGAAGAAGAGATCACTCCTACTGTTGAATTTTTTTGGTTTTGTTTACTTGAGTGTTTCAATTCTGATCTGCTGTTTTCCGATGGCGATCAAAGAAGAGACGGAGGAGAGTTGCGGAAGCAGAGCCGTGGTAGCTTCGATAACGAAAGAAAGCCCTAGACAGCATCGTATGAAACTTGAGGTGTACGGTGAAGTTCTTCAACGAATCCAGGAATCCAATTACGAAGAAGCTAATTTCCCTGGTTTTGATGATCACCTCTGGCTTCACTTCAATCGTCTTCCTGCCAGGTATATTTTCAATCCTAGCTATGACAATAAATGGATTTTTGTAGTTTCTTTGTTTTTACTTTTATATTGCTTCTTATAGATATGCTTTGGATGTGAATGTTGAGAGAGCAGAAGATGTTCTTACTCATCAGAGATTGTTGAAATTGGCTGAAGATCCCTCTACTAGACCTGTTTTCGAAGTTCGTTGTGTTCAGGTTTCTCCCACATTGAATGGAAATTCTGGTGACGTTGATCCTTCAGATCCTGCGGTCAAGGAAGATGCTCAAAGCTCTTATAACTCGAGGGCTCTTGCACCTCCAACTTTTGGTTCTTCTCCGAATTTCGAGGCTCTTACTCAAGCCTTCAAAGATCATGCTCAAGACGATGATAGTGCTGTCAATGCACACTTGCCTAATTCTCGGTGAGTTACATTTGTATTTGCTCTAGTCTTATTCTCTGCTTATTATTGAAGAGGAATACTTTGTACAACCATGTGTGTGTGGTGATATTTATCCTTTGTTACCTATCTTATAGACCGATGCACGAAATCACCTTTTCTACAATAGACAGGCCCAAACTCCTTAGTCAGGTTGGTGAATTTTATTGTTTCTTTCATTTCAGCTCTGATTATGAAAACATGTGACTTTGTCTTCTTTAACAATCGCTGTAGAGTGATGTTTAGGATTCCCTTTCTACGATCCATTAGATACAGTCATGTAGAGAGTGGGTGGTTCTGTTTCCATTGAGCCATTATCTGACCGAGTAACGGTTTTTTTGTTTGTTTGTTGCAGTTAACTTCCATGCTTGGTGAACTTGGATTGAATATTCAAGAGGCTCATGCTTTCTCTACCGCGGATGGTTTCTCTTTGGATGTATTCGTTGTTGATGGTTGGTCGCAGGAGGTATAGTTTCAGTTTTCTGTATATATCACAACATCTTTCAGAACCATCATGTTACTTGTGACTGATGGATTAAATAAATGACTTTGAAAGATACTGACCATTGATGAACTTTCTGTCCCTGTCATCACTAAACTGGTTGAAAAACTTATATACACTTTTGAAATACAGGAAACAGAAGGTTTAAAAGATGCATTGACGAAGGAGATAAGGAAGCTTAAGGTATCTTTTATTATTCTATTGTCATGAGCATTCCTTATAGTTTTCTCCATGCCGCATTCGTAATTTGAATTCTGAAAATGTAAGCAGTGCTTTAGCATTAGCTCGATCCAAAACTTAATGCGGTGCTGGACTGATGTTTTGTTGCTATGTCTTGAATCAATTTTGATAGTTGTCATGTCTCCATATTCCACACTGGCTGCTCTGCAGGATCAACCTTGTTCAAAACAGAAATCTATCACTTTCTTCGAGCATGACAAATCAACCAACGAACTGCTACCTGCATGTGTTGAAATACCTACGGATGGAACTGATGAGTGGGAAATTGACATGAAACAGCTCAAAATTGAAAAAAAGGTGGCATGTGGATCATACGGGGAACTGTGAGTTTTCAAATGCAAAAATCTTGTTTTTCTAATACAATGTTAGGAAGTTAACAGATATATATTCTTGATGGCTATGCAGATTTAGAGGAACCTATTGTAGTCAGGAAGTAGCTATCAAAATTCTCAAGCCTGAGCGTGTAAATGCGGAAATGCTACGAGAGTTTTCTCAGGAAGTGTATATAATGAGGTGTGCTGCATTGATTCTTATTGCCACTCATACTCTCAAGTATTTTTATTCTAATGATTCCCCGAAAATTCCATTCCATGGTCTGTATATAGAAACATGCATGAGTTTCGCTCATTTGCTTACACCTAAATGTCCATTAAAAAAAAGTTAATATTCAGAGACATGCACTAATTTTCTCAGTGTGACGGTATTTACTGATACAGTGATACTTTCCTATATGTAGGAAAGTTCGGCATAAAAATGTTGTCCAGTTTATTGGTGCATGTACACGATCACCAAACCTCTGCATTGTGACTGGTAAGTTGTCAGTAGATTCTCAATAGGAGACTAGTTCCATTTAGATCGTTTTTTCTGTTGGTTCTGTATCATCATGCATGGTGAGAAAGTTGTTTAAGCAGGACATTGAGGTTCTATAGATTATTGTTTAGTTTTGACTTTTATATGTATTCATGGTCGGATGATTTGATCCTTTTGTATCAGAGTTCATGACTCGGGGGAGCATTTATGACTTCCTTCACAAACACAAAGGCGTTTTTAAAATTCAATCTTTGCTCAAAGTGGCACTTGACGTCTCGAAAGGAATGAATTATCTGCATCAAAACAATATTATTCATAGAGACCTTAAGACTGCTAATCTTCTTATGGACGAACATGAAGTAAGCCTCAATCTTTGGCCACTGATCATGTAGTCTTTGAACATTATTTGGTCTCAGTTTATGTTGTCTTTTCAGCTTGTAAACCTTTAAAATTCTACAAAAACTTATTTTCCTCTTTCAGTCACGAATTTCTTTACAAGAACAGAGGTACATGTCTTTAGTTTCTAATAATTTTGAACAGGTTGTCAAGGTTGCCGATTTTGGGGTTGCCAGAGTGCAGACTGAGTCGGGGGTCATGACAGCTGAAACAGGGACATACCGATGGATGGCTCCAGAGGTATTTTACTTCTTTGTCTTGTTCTTTTTTTTTTGCTTTCCATGCTTTTGACACAAGACTCTGTGAACTCAGGTCATTGAGCACAAACCTTATGATCACAGGGCGGATGTCTTCAGCTACGCGATTGTGCTGTGGGAACTTTTGACTGGGGAAGTAAGACTTCTAGTCTCCTGTGTAGATGTCTTCAGTTATTTCATGTGTATAACACTATTTTGTTCTCTCTGGTGTGTAATGAATGAAAACAGCTCCCATATTCTTACTTGACTCCACTGCAAGCTGCTGTTGGCGTTGTCCAAAAGGTATCATGTGCTTAATTAGTTATTTCTCGCGTGCTTTGTTGAGAGGCCTTCAACACAATGGCTTTTAATTATTTTACAGGGACTTAGACCAAAAATTCCAAAGGAAACACATCCAAAACTGACTGAACTTCTTGAGAAATGCTGGCAGCAAGACCCAGCTCAAAGACCCAATTTTGCAGAAATCATAGAAATGCTTAACCAACTGATCCGCGAGGTAATTATTGCTTTATCATTGTATCTCTCTGACCAACACGATTCTTAGCAAATAATATGTTGTGAAACCACCAGGTTGGAGATGATGAGCGCCACAAGGATAAACATGGTGGTTACTTTTCAGACCTAAAAAAAGGCCATCGTTGACACTCACGGGTGCGCTGAAACTTTTGTTTGATCAGTTTGATAGAGCTCTACTCACTTCTCGTTTTTCGTTGTACAGTTTCTTAGAGCCTCACTCTTTTTGTCCATGTATAATTTTGTTTAAACAATCTCCTTTTGATACAATGATCGCTGCAGAGATTGAATTGCATTGCAACTCAATAAAGTGAAAGCCATTCTTAAGAGCGGCTACGATATTCTTTGTTAACTGAAGCAAGTAATCATATGAACTGGTCGTAAACGACACATAAACACTTGCATTGAGGACATCTACATAATTTATTGATAATTACAGGAGGTGATACGGTCATGTTTGTTTTCACTCTTCTACCGGCAGCTCATTCTCTGTCCAAGCGACGTATCCTCCAGCAATGTCTGTGATCGCTGTGAAGCCCTGTATATGTGGTAGCATTAAACCCGATTGTCCTAAACCAGATAACCGCTATATAAATTGAAGTGATATCACTTACAGCAGTGAGTAGATCAGTTGAGGCCATGAATGACATTTGACCGCTCTCACAACCCTGCAAAAGTAGTTAGTTGTGCGCCTCAAAGATTTTGTAAAACAGGGGATTGTTTTCATAGTGGTTTAGTCTCTGAATGTCAAAACTGAAACTTACGATGATGATTTCGTCGTGTTTCCTGAAGTGGGACGAGACCTGCCTTAGAAAACTAGGGTTCTTAACCATTCCTGCAATGTTTTTGGCATGGTGTTAGTTTAAAGTTTTTTTCATTTTTAACTCTTTCTCAAAAGAGAGCGGAACCTAAAGGTCGGTGATGAAAACCTGATCCGACTCTGTACATGTAAGGTACGTTGATGGCTCTAGTTGGATGTCCGATGCTGAATTCGTCTGGTGTCCTAACGTCGAGATACCGGTATCCTGCTTGAGCTAGCTCACGCGCCACTCTTACTGGTACTGACGTAGGAATTTTAACTGCCTCTGTTGAAACATTCCCTCTGCTTGTTGTTGTTGCTGCTTTCCTCCTTGAACAAGAAGTTATTACTCATATTGAATAGTTTATTCATAATCCAAAATCAGATAGAGAAAGAGATTCTGGTCGTTGGTTGCTCACCATCGGAAGTTTGAGTTTCGAAGATGAGCTACAATAACACCTCTTCGTGTTGGTAATTGGCACTTGAAAGATCCACATGTTTGTAGAGGTCGAGAAATAGCTGATGACCAGCTTCCAATTCTTGATGTTGTGTTAAAGGCAGTAGTTTCCATTTTCTTCTTCTTTTAGAATGCTTTGATGCTACTTCGATACTCTTCTCTAGCGTTTATATAATACATACAGACACAAAAGGTATGGGTGTCACGTCAGCAAGTTTTATGTCCGATTTTCGAGTCTCTATCATTTCTACGGATAAATTCAATTATGTACCAATGTCGACTCCAAAATGTATTCTATGCGTAGATGATAATGAATCATGATAAGTCCAACTCGGTGCCTCGTGAGTCGTGTTGAAGAGGATAACTTGCTGACTCGGACGGATAAGAAGACCGTAATAAGGCCCAATCTTGACTGACTAGTTATGGTTCCAAATTATCGTATTTGGGCCTAAAAGGCCCAATATTGAAACAAGTGGCTGAGATAGTGGAAGCGGAGGAGAGAAGATGAAGTTAACAATGGTGGAATAGCGATTCTTCGACGACGATGATGGCGAGGTTTGTTTCTGTGTCATCTTGTCAGTTTCATTTCGGCTTCCGCGAGGTTTCTCCTCCGTCGGTAACTTTTTATCGGAGACGATTCGAGGTAAATTCTAGTCATGTGTTTTCTTCAGTGATGGTAGTGTGATCGGTCATCTGAAGTCAGATGTTCTGAATTAGGTCTCTGATCGGAGATTTCCTTCGATTTCGATCAAATGTTCTTCATCTGACCCGGAAAATGGTGAGGATTCGGCGCCGTCGCTGTCTTCCTCCTCATCGTCGTCTACAAGTGAAGTATCTACTAGTGACAGTTCGACATACAACTGGTACACCGGAATCGGTGGTATTGGGATGTTAGACACTGCGTATTTGACTTACCTCAAGGTTACTGGCTCTGATGCGTTTTGCCCGATTGGTGGTGGCACTTGCGGAGATGTCCTGAACAGCGATTATGCTGTCGTTTTCGGTAATTATCCATCGCTTTATTGATTATAGCGTTTGATTTACGTAGTTCAGGTTTGGATTTTGCAATAGACGTTCGAGATTGTATGAATTTAGGCAGTCTTGAATCTATAGTTCCAGTAATTTTGTGTGTGTGTTTTGTATGTTTCCTTTGTAATGACTAAACCTGGAAATATTTGTGTAATTTAGTTGTCCTCTCTTTTATAGTAGGCATGATCATGTGATAATCTCTGTGAATCTCTTTGGTACTTCAATATGCATAGAACTGTTAAAGTTGAATAGCATGCTTCTCTCCACTCTATGTTTTGCAGTATGAAGTGCTTTTTCTTTGTTCTTTGTCCTATGCTCCGGTATTGAATGGAATTCACCAACATTGCATTGCAGGTATAATGAGTTTGAAAGAAAATTCAATGAAAATCCTTTTGACATTTTGCCAGGTGTTCCTCTCCCAGTGATTGGATTTGTTATGTATGGCTTAGTAACCGCTCTAAGCGCAGAGCTTGGGGAAGGGAATCTTCCTTTCGGAATCAGTAAGACCAATGGGCGTTTCGCGTTATTTGGGATCACGACTGCAATGGCATCTGCTAGTGCATATTTCCTGTATATCCTTAGCACAAAACTCTCAGGATCATCATGCCTGTATTGTCTGGTGTCTGCTTTCTTATCATTTAGTCTATTTTTCCTCTCTGTAAAGGTATCCCTTTATTTCCATTTCTTTTTCATTTCGTTTTTTTTTTTTTTTTTTTGACTCAAGATAACTTCTAAACTTCGGATTATGTTAATGTGCTCCATGCATGTGGTAGGATGTGAAGTTGCAAGAAATACAGCAAGTTGTTGGATTGCAGATATGCTTAGCAATCATAGTAGTTGCATCCTTGACTGCTTCTTACAGTACTGCTCAACCAATCCCTTCACGGTAATCTAAGTTCATAGTTTTCTTTGGGGAGTCCGATGGAAATTTTAGTCCTTTGTAACTAACCAGTGAACCAATAGCTACCGAAAGATGAACGAGTCTTATCAGGTGGTCACTTTTTAATCCCGATCGTTTTTTGTTTCACTCCTTCCAGCTCTGGTGACATTGAACTGCCATATTTTAGAACAGAGATCAGTTCAACATCGAGCCCTTATGCTATTGCTTTAGCGAAACATCTAAACTCCATTGGAGCTAAAATGTATGGGGCATTCTGGTGTTCTCACTGCTTAGAGCAAAAAGAGGTAGTTAGTTCATTCATCATCGGTTTGCCAGGAATCAGTTTCATGGGTTTATTATATTCATGTAAGTTCCCTCCATCTATAGATGTTTGGAAGAGAAGCGGCAAAACAATTAAACTACGTGGAATGTTTTCCTGATGGATATAAGAAAGGAACTAAGATACTCAAGGCATGTGCAGATGCTGGGATCGAAGGATTCCCAACATGGATAATAAATGATCAGGTGAGTAAATACTCAGAATCCCTTGTACATTTCATCACATGTCAGTTCCTATTTCACCTCTTTTATAATTTAGGTCTTAAGCGGAGAAATAGAACTTGCTGAACTAGCAGAGATGTCTGGATTCAGCCTTGATCAGGCAAATGCGGCCAATCAACTTCAGTAAATATTGTATTGTTGCAGAAAATATTAAGGTGAATCCTTAAATGTTCTTTGCTTGATCCGTAAATATAGGGTATTCCATAGTAATGCAAGTGATTAAAGTACTTATTGTTGCCATAGGAGGTCATTACTTCATGTATATCTCTTAGCCTACTACACCTGAGCATCACTATTTTATCATTGAAAGATTCATAGGTTCCAATTTCCAAAACATGTTAGGTTTACTATTAATTCGAGAATCTGCAGTATGGTGTGAAAGTATAAGAGTCACACTTGTATGTATTTTGTATATGATATATGCGTGTAGAGATAGCATAGATGGGAAACGTAGAGAATTAGTATATGTTTATGAGCCCTCCAAGATTTGGTGCTCATTTGAATACCTTTCTATGCATGTGCCTCCTGGGTATTTTTCTATTGTCATAATGATCCAGAAATATCGCCTCTATTATCCGTTTGATATGCACTAGATAAAGTTTTTTAAGATTCAATTGGATATGAACATCGAGATCTTTTATAATCCTTTTTAATTATTATTATAAGGTAAGATTAGTTTTGCTCAACACCAGATGATCCAAAATAACGATTATCTTATCCATACATACATGAATCATGTGATGAGACGTAACGCTTAAGAGTTAAGAGCGTGGGCGGGAAAAGAGTCAAAAAAGGCAGTAGCCGTTAGATGTAGCAAAAACGGATGGACCAGATTAGTTTGCTTAACAACGAAAGATGGAAAGAGAGGGCAAAAAGGGTAATAGTTATTGGAATGTAGGACCCACAAAGAGGTGAGGACTGAGGAAGATGATGTTAAAAAGGAAGATGCTATAGAATATTCGTAAGAGCCCGTCGTTTCTCCCATTACCCTCCAATTAATACACTAGTATTTTCCTTTTTTGTCTTTCCCTTTTTAAAATGATTATCATCGTCTTCACTCGCCTCATTTGTTGTTCCCTTCTTCTTCTTCTATAATTCAACTGTGAATTTCACCGTCGAAACAAGAGATAGAGAAACGATGAGTTCTCAGATTTCGGAGATCGAACAAGAGCAGCTTATCGAGAAGCTTGAGATCTTCAAGATCCATGGCAGAGACAAACGTGGCCGTAAGATCCTTCGTATTATCGGCAAATTCTTCCCAGGTACTTATATAACAATCGGATCTGCTTTTTTTTTTTTTTCTATATTGAGTTGGAATCTAATTTGAGTTTTTTTTTTTTTTTTTTTTTTTTCTGAAATCAGCTCGATTTCTGTCACTGGATGTGTTAAAGAAGTATCTAGAGGAGAAGATCTTTCCTCGATTAGGTAGAAAACCATTCGCCGTACTTTACGTCCACACCGGTGTACAGAGGAGCGAGAATTTCCCCGGAATCTCAGCTCTTAGAGCGATCTACGACGCGATTCCTGTCAACGTCAGAGACAATCTCCAGGAGGTTTACTTTCTGCATCCAGGTCTTCAATCACGTCTCTTCCTCGCCACTTGCGGCCGATTTCTCTTCTCCGGCGGGTGAGTAACTAACCGCCGCGTTTTTTTTTTTTAATTTTCTGGTCAACGACTTTTCTTAAACGTTGATTAATTTAATTGGTGTGGTGATTGGCTACGGTAGGTTGTACGGGAAGCTGAGGTACATAAGCAGAGTTGATTATCTGTGGGAACATGTGAGGAGGAACGAGATAGAGATGCCGGAGTTTGTGTACGATCACGATGATGATTTGGAGTATCGTCCGATGATGGATTACGGTCAAGAGAGCGACCACGCTAGGGTTTTCGCCGGAGCCACCGTGGATTCATCAGTCTCAAGTTTCTCCATGAGGTGTATCTCATAGCGTAAAAGGCTAAAACTCCACCACCCACTACAGAATGATATCGGATCGTATCTTATAAACCATATAATCATATAATATACGATTAATAATATATGAAAAAGATTGCAAATACAGTAGGTGTGCTTTTTGAAACGTGAGCGTTTTTTATGGAAAAAAAAAGAAAGCAGTTGGCGTTTGGATAAGGGAAAGGAGGAGAATCTTTAGATTTTTTCTTAAATATTTTTTTTTGTCTTAATTAGTTTTTTTAATCATAAGATTTGTAGATTTTTTTTTCTTTAGTGGTGGTGGACCTGGTGGTTGTGAGTTTAGTCTGGAAAATGTATATGGGAAATGTCATATGTGAATATAATAATAAGTCCTTTTGTAAGATGATTAAGGGGAACATTATAAAAGGAAAAAAAAAGCTATGTTAAATTTACAGCTGCAAATATCAAGTTCTATCCCTCAAATTAGAGTGACTTGTCGGTTTAATATATAAAATTTAGTGTTTGGGATTTAAACCACTTTCACACAAAAATTAATTTGGTTTTTACATCGGTTTAACTTGTTTACCATCAGTAAGTCTATTCAATCAGGTGGAACACTAAGTATTGTGTATGTTACGACTTTAACAGACAAATGGGCCAATGCTAAAGCTAAACTACAAAAGAAATTGGAAAAAAAAACGTTTTTGGCTAGTAAACAATATCATGAGGGGGTTAACAGCTACATTTTTTATTGAAGCTTCATTATCTTTGACGGTTTCTTGTCATCAAATCCTTCAGAAGATTTATCTATCGATCTGTTTTGTTTCATCTTTCTCCGGTTAACAAACTCTGAGAATGATGGAACTTGTGGAAGCCTTATAGGCGAAAGGATCGGACTCACCACTAGCTCCTGTGTCGGTTCATCCACCCATGACTCGACCGTGTTAGTGTTACCATCATTTTCTTCTTCTGTGTTCTCTGCTGGTTCAGTCACCAGCAACGGCTCTTCTAATGGCTCTTGTTCTCTAGCCAAACTAACCACTGAGCTAAGTCGGGTCATTAGCTCATCTCTGCTTGCAGTTCCTAGCCATCTCACAGTACTCGCTATCTGAGAGTAGTAAAACGTTTTTCCTGCTTTGCTATATTTTCTATAGCACTCATTTTCAAGAAACTCAGATCCTTTCTGGGAATCAATCCTGCAAAATATTAATTTTGGGTTCCAATCAATGATATAAGAGAGAGACCCATAACCTTCGTAAACTAAAGTAGACTTATGAAGATGTTAGAGATTTTTACTCCTCTACACTGGCGAGCAGCTGAAGTACTCGTGTCAACGCATCCAAGAGTCTCTGCTTGCTCGAATCCCTTAGTGCTTCAGATATTGCATTCTTCTCGGACTTTTTGACCTGCAAACAGTTCGAATACGTTTTGCTAAGTTAAACTGGAAGAATGATTTTAACTTTTTGTTTCTAAAGAAGATAAAGTGAATTTGTTACCAAACCTGTTTGTTCCTTTCATAGTACTTTTCCTCAGCTTGCTCCAGTAAAACCAATTTCTCGTCTAGTCCCAACTTTTTCGATAGTTTAGGTCCTGCTAGGCTCTTGGCAGCCTCAGTGGCATCTGGGTGTAGATGATTCAACGTGTGAGTTAGAGATAAAGCTACTAGAAGTTTATTCAAAAAGATTGGACATGCATGCAAGTAAAAATCAGTAAAGTGAGTTACCATCTGAATCTGATATTTCCTCATCGGAATTGCTTCCATCTTCATTACGATTCCAGAACTCAGAGTATTGTCCCTCATTGGTCTTATTGTTCGAGCTTGCAAAAGAATGAGCATGGAGTTCAGTTAGACTCTGTATACCTCACTGCACATTTAGATGCGGTTAAAAGCAAAACCTGGTGATGAAAATTCGAGAAGAATTGTGTCTTCGGGAGGCAGTGGTCATGAGCTCCTCCAAGCAATGAGCAACTTGATTTGGATACTTACATGCATCACACGTTTTTTTGCAGTGCTGCACAGGAAACTGTTTGCAACAAGAAAGTCCGCAGCTTACTTTGATAGAAAAATAAAGGATTTGATACATGAATCAGTAAAATACAAATCACACCTCTTCACCAAAGCTCTCAAGAATCTTTTTTCTTCGGCATCCAGAACCTTCGCAGTACGTCACAATCTAAATACATGCAGAAATAAGTTTAAACTAAAATACACAGAGGCTAGAAGAAAGAAGAAAGCATTTACCTGTTCAAAGTCAGATGTAGGCTTCTTAGAGGATGGGGATTTCTTATTCTCCGAATTCCGTAGAAGATATTCCTAGCAAAAAGTTGGTAGAGTAAGTTATAGAACTTACACGTAGAATGAAAGTAGTGAAGCCAAGACTTGTCATAACCAGATTAAGGTTACCATTTTCTTTCTGTCATCTACACCATAGTATAATACACTTCTTGAAGGTAATTGATCCCGACCTGCTCTACCAGACTCTTGATAGAAAGATTCCATTGATTTTGGAATGTTAAAATGGCAAACCATTCTGACATCCTTCTTATCTATGCCCTAGAAAGTCAGTAGTCTCATCATGCTACAGTACATCAGAAGTAAAAAATTAAACAGATGCAACATCAGAGAGAATCTTCGTTTACCATTCTGTAGGAAAACCGTTAGAAGTTTACCACGTGCCCCATCGAGCTCCCAAACATAATAAGACGTAAAGATGATGATCATAATAAATCCAGGACCCAAATGCAAGGTAATTCACAGAGTTATTCATACCCGAAAGCCACAGTGGCAACAATAATTTGCTTCTTCGAGGACAGCCAATCATCTAAAACAGTACTCCTTAGTTTGCTATTGAGTCCTGCATGATAGGCTACAAATATATGGATGTAAATGTCAGCGCTTGTGGCTCAATATTGAAGCAGATAGAGGTAGATGGGACAGATTTTTACCTGAAGAAGAGATCCCAATACTGGAAAGATGAACAGACAAGTCATCACAGGTTGTACGCTCAAGGCAATAGATAATCGCACAAATATTTCCACATGACTTGAGCAAGTTTCCCAAATCAGTATAAGCATTATCCAAAAGATCTTTGTAACGAACTGCACCAACAAAAACTTATTTAGATGATAGGAAAGAAATCAAACAGTATTGAAAGATTTTCAAACAAAACAATATTTGGAACACCTCATAACAGTTTACAGAGAGAAAATATCATAACACAAACTAATAGCTCAAGGGAAACCTTCATAGAAGATATTTGGGCGATTGAAAGAAGACTTGAGGACCAAAGGATTCTGCAAATTCAATGAGTCGATAACATCCTTTTGTACCCTGCAAAGAATTGCTGTTAATAAAAAGATCTACAATTTTACACACGTTTTCCTTAATGCATTGAAATAGAAATTCACTTGGGAGCAGCAGTAGCAGTTAGAGCCAACACTGGAACATCTGCCAAAGAATCTCTCAAGGTTGAAAGTTGACGATAACTAGGTCTGTAATGTGACAAAACAAGTTAGACTTTTTAGTAAGCGCCCATGGACAAGAATACTGACACAATCACCAATTATGAACCTGAAGTCGTGGCCCCATGATGAGATGCAATGTGCCTGAAATATCAAATAAACACTCAAGAAAATTAAAGCCAACATTCACGTTAAACACCTTAAGCTTTCCTGGTTACTCTAGTATAGGCATTACAAGGCCTTACCTCGTCTATAGCTATAAGATTTAGCAAACCTCTGGAATGGAGTTTTCTCAGCTTCAACATAAATCCTTTAGTTGCGATCAATTCTGGAGTAACATACAGCAATCTTACAGAGGGTTTTCCAGAATCAAGGTCTTCATGGATCTAAAATCAAAGTCAAGAACCACATCCAGGGAGATTAAACAATATAACAAAAACAAAAATTGATAACTGGGCTCATCAAATAATCAACATAAAACACTTAAGTGAAACAATCATCCAAGTGATTTATCAATGTTATAGCAAAGCAAATGGCATGAATTTAGAATTTTAAGAAAAGGAATTGGTGAAAGAGATAAGATAATAGACAAAGCATAGAGTCAGGTCGCATATATAGTCACACAGACCAAGAAACACACTATAGTCAAATCACCTTGTTCTTAACATGCGTAGCTTGGGTAGATGAGAGATACTCAGCAGCAATACCTTTCTCCTTCAGCGCCATTACTTGATTTTCCTAAGTAGAAACAAAAAAACGCTTCTTCAAAAACCATTAACAAAAAAAACTTAAAAGAGAAGAACACAAAAAGAAAAGAACAATGGCACTTACCATCAAAGCTGAGAAGTTAAAAAAAAAACACGAGAGCATGAGAGTGGAAACAAAGCACATCGTTAGAGAGACCAATAAAAACAGAGATTCTCCATTAATGAATCAGAAAAAAAAAATAGATTACCAATCAAAGGAGACACAACAAGGACGATTCCAGGTTTAGCTAATGCAGGTATCTGATAACAAATCGATTTTCCTCCTCCCGTAGGCATCAAGCAAAAGCAATCCCTTCCTAATCTCATCAAACACACATACAGAAGCGAAGAGAATTCAAAAACAATCAAATTCCAATATTCTCCGGAGTATAAGAGAAAAACTCGTATGAGTTACCACTTTACCAGAGACAACAGCTTGAATAGCCTCCAATTGCTTCCCTCTGAAATCTGCGTGACCGAAATGCCATCTCAAAAGCTTCACCAATGCTTCTTTTCCGGCAACCTTCTTATCGGAGCTATGCACATTCTGCACCGGCAACGGCGATTTATTCATATCTCTAGTCACCTATTCAACGTCTCGACGAAACTAACAAATTTGTAGAGACGATATTTTGATTCTGGGGAAATTTCAAAGAATTTGTCGACGCTTCCTCAAGACGCCGCGGAAAGTGAAGAAGAATTGGGAAAACAACAAACGACGCCGTTTGACGATAACCAAACCAAATAATCTCAACCTAACCATAATTTAGTTAACCGGTCAATAATAAATGAGTTTTGTCACAATACAAACTCTAAAAAAGTCTCAAAGAGTATGCAAATTTCACTTGTTCTTTTTGCAATTTCAGTTTACTCAAATTAAAGTAAGTAACAAACAAAATCATAAAATATGAAAGGAAAAAAAAATAAAAGTAACAAGCAAATTTAAAACCTTGAATACAATTTTTACTCTAATGGACACAAGAGAAATGAAAAAAACATGATCAAACTAAAGGAGGAATAAGCATCTGAAAACAACTCTGAAAAGAAGAATCAACCATCTTAGTGATACTACCATCACCAAGCTTGAACACTTTAACATTGTTTCGCTCTTCCTCGTCAGTAAAATAGATCGAATTCTCCAAACATCCATAATACTCTCTAGCCAAGACAGTGAAGCAACTATCTGTAGCCATCACAAAAGCCTTATCCCCCAAAGACTTAACCTCAACATATTCAACCAATTCCTCGTCCATCTTATAAACCTTAAAACCAACGGTTATATCGATATCAACTCGCTTTAGGCGAAATTTCCTACAAAATCGATGAACAATGCATAGATCTCCGCAATACTCCACAAACCTCTTGTCTTTGCAAGTATCAATGTCATAGTAGTCCAGTGGAGTTGAAGGTCCGTATTGAAATATTTCAAACTCAGATAAACTAATCCACCAAACTGCGCCTTTTAAGTCTAAGGCATACATATAACCTTTGTGAAATACAATATCCGAGAAAAGTTTAACTTCTTCATCCATGACTCTTGCCCACTGATTATCACTTTCGTTACTATTGCACCACCAGATTTTCTTGTAGTAATCAACTACGAAAACCAAGTCCTCTAATAGAACAACTCTAGCGAAATTAAACGATGTTCTTGTCGAATTATATAAGTATTCCACGTCGTAAGATTGATGCATCTCTGTAACCGTGAACTCCAAGAGATCTAGGGTTTGGCCGGAAGATTTTATCGAGAAACGAGAGAGAGGAGAAAGGAGTTGCTTTTGAGAGGAGACATAGACATCTTGAATTTTGATAAGCCATCCTTTGTCCGGATATGACGAGAGAACCACACGATAGAAAGCTGCGGGAGAAAGTGAACACGTTTTACCGGTACTGTAAGGAGAAAGAAGGCGTCTACGGTTGCGTTTGAGGTGGTCGAGAAAACTCTTGTTGGTCGCAACCGCAGAACGGCAGGTTTTGCAGATGCTACGGAACCGGAGAAGCTCGACTTTGGAGAAGAGACCGTTGGCTATATGATCGAGGAGGTCTCCGGGTAAATCAGACCACACGATCACTTCACTCATCTCTCTTTGTTTGTTGAGATTCAAATAATCTGAAAAATCTATGGACAAATCGAAATAAGGTATGTATATATTTATAGTCTAAAATCTTACATGAAAAATCAATCTCTTGGTCAACAATAATATATTATTACCTTTTATATAGGAGAGCTTTGTTTACTTTTATTTTATTTTTTCATTGAATGCTTAACTAATTTATATTGATTCCCTATTACAATTAATTTTCACTTCTTGACTTGACTAATAAGTCTAATATTAGTTTCTTGGTGGAAATTTTTATTTATTGTTTAGTCCAAATTTATATATAGACCAAAAAAGTGTCAAGAAGTGAGTGAAAAAATTATTTAATGTTAAGATGCACCTTTTGAAGTTTATAATTTATTTTCCTTCTTAAGAAAAGTCAATTTTATACTATGTTCGGCCAATTTTTTGGTTAATAAATTATATATGACATTAAAACAAATAAAAGATTTTGCCACAAGCCCACAATGAGTGCCTCGACCCACTTTGCCAAATCCTCTTCCATCTTATAAACCTTTAAACCAATGGTTCTCTCGATATAAGCTTCCTTTGCAGGAAGTTGATGAATAATGCATAGATCTCCACAATACTCCACGAGTCTCTTGTCTTTGCAACTATCATATTCGTAGTAGTCCATTGGAGTTGAAGGTGTGAATTCAACGAGCCTGAGCTGTGATAAACCAATCCACCAAATTGCACCAGTTAAATCTAAGGCATAGAGTTGTCCCCTGGGAAGTATAATAATGTCCTTGAAATCTTCATCTTGGTTTCTGATTTTTGTCCAAATTCTACTTTCTTCTCCACTCTTGCAGCACCATTAAATTAGATAAGCATTCCCTAGTATTAGTTTACAAAGATTAATAGAAATTGATTCCAATTACAGTTTTGCATGGAATCTATACTTTGGATTTCTGAAAAGCCAGTTTCCAATTCAGATTTCCTGGACCGGTTTAACTATAGTTTCAGACAAGATCACAACAAAACCGAACCGTTATATAGTAAGTATAACAAAAAAAATGCATCTTTCTACTTCTTCTTCATACAAAAAACTAAACATGATAATTGCATTATCCCGTACGTGATTTCTTTCTATATATAGCAGTAGTGAAAGTTATTGGCTTCAGATCAATGGCCCTTTACTGTGTCTGATTGCTTCAAAACGTGCGGCCAAAATGTCATAGTCAGGCAGTTTTGGGTGAACATGGTGACCGCTTGAGTCCCGTCTGGACTCACCGGACTGAGGAGCCTGAGGAGGTTCTCGGTTTGGCGGGAGAGAAGAAACACGACCATGTGATGGTTCTTCTGGCTCTGTCTCTTCCTCGTAGTAGTCTGACTCATCAAACTTGATCTCAGAAGTTGCAGGAGGAGGAACTGATCGAGAGTTGTAGCTGTGTCTCCTCCTCATTGTTTCCTTTGCTTCTGCTTTGGTCTTGGTGTAGTCTCCCTCGTAGTCAGATTCATTAATACCCGGATTGTTGTAGCTGTGTCTTATACCCATTCCTCTGTTTTCTGCACTAGGTTTTGCGTAATAGGAACTTGTTTCGGAGTCTCGTGATTCTCTTCTTGAACCTAGATGATGATGATAATGATCCATGTACTGTGAATCCTTCTGGTTTGTTGAATGATCAGAAGATACAGAGAATTCCTTGGTGCTGTCTCTTCTGGTAGCTAATAAGGAGGCTACTTGTGCTGCTGCAACTGCCTGTTTGGCTAATTCAGTAGCTGCTTCCGCTGCTGACTCGGTGTCATGATAATGCGTGTTGATGCTCATGCTACTAGTCGATCTGATGAGGAAAACAACAAAAATACTTCATTGTTTCAGACCCCTTATTTGGACATTGTTGAAGCAAAAGATTGGAATGCATACATACCTGGGCACTGCTTTGGTAGGATCAAAAGGCTCGTTGATAGCTTCACGATTAACTGGTAAGCTTGAAGCGCTAACAAACTTACATGGCCCGTCCTGTTCGCACAAGAAGAACACAGCTTTTAGATTCTGATTTTGATATTAAAAAAAAAAAAAGAGGAGGCTGAAAGGGAGATTAAGAGACATACTATGCTTTCTTCTTGAGGTTTGAGAAGTTCTTGCTCCGTCTCTGTAGTATCCCAATCAACCTGGAATTCCTTTGCAATTTCCTTCATGATTTTGAGTTTGCATTCTCCACCGGGATTTCTAACCGAAAGCTTATCAATCAACTATAAACGCACAAGAAAGAAGAAAACAAGTTCAAGATTTCATATGGCATCTAAACGAATCACGGGTCGAGTTAAACTAATCAGAAACATATGAATGATTTAGTTACCATTCGGTTTACGCCGCAGCTAGGACGCAAATCAGTAGCAGCAGAGACAAAATCTTTCCCATACTTCTTCTCAAAGATGTCTCGAAGATCTCCAAGCTCAGGAATCTCAGAGCATCTAGGCGCAGCAAAAATCAAACTAGCAATACCTTCCTTAAGATCCACAGGACATTGCCTAAAAGTAAAAGTACTTTTGCTTAGTGATGAACCAAAATTTTACTTTTCCACATACATATATAAGAACCAAAATTGAAGCAAAGTAAAGAGACAAATGAAAACTGATAGTAGATATGAACATACTTTTGCTTAGTGATGATAGTGAGACGAGCAACAATAAGTTCACAGAAAAGCTCAATGATTTCGTTTGCTGCCTGAATGTTCTGTTCCCTTATCACATGCTCAACCTGAAATATGTCAAAAAGCAAAATGTTCATTGAACTGAAAATTGCAGGGAAAAAAACTCTAAAAAGTGAAGCAGGAAAGTGAAATACTCTGATTCGAGCGGTGGCATCTTGACCAGATTGAAGAAGAACAGCGATGTCACGCCTCATTTGCTTCACCACAACTAATCTCTTGTTCCTTAGAAGCTTTATCCGAGCCACAGCCATCTTCGCTGCCGTTTTGCTTTTTGCCGATTAAAAAAACAGGCTTTGATCAGATGCTTAATCTTAGAAAAGTCCAGATCGGAAATCTCTCAAACGCAGATCAAAATTCTTGTTTTTCTCTATTGAATTAAAAAAACTGAGAATACCCAGATCGATTCTCGAGATAAAAAGCATCAACACACTAAAAAAAACCTAACTTTTTCCAACTTCCCCAAATCAAACACGGAAAAAACATTCAAGACCAACTTTTTCTTCGCAGTGAAGCAGATTGAGTGAATTTAAGAATCTAAGAAGCATCAAATCATTAAAATTGAGTACCATTTAGAGGAGTTAAAACCACGACGGAAGAGAGAAAGACTGAACTTCATGAGCTTCTTGGTCTGCGCAGAAGCTACTTCGGCCGCCGTCATTTTCTTGGTCTCTGACACAGAAGCAGGAGATGAAGCTGGCGAAGAAGAAGAAGAAGGCTAGTGTGTGTGAGTGTGAATGTAACGGTCCGCTGAAATTAGGAAAGTAACGCTCTTTTTAGAGGTCCCACAAGAACACACCGACTTATGATGATGATAGCTGGACTTGGACCATGTCAAAATATAGCCGTTGTGTCTTAGACACGTTGCCAAACCCCAACGAGCATCCTAAGTCACCGTGGCCTGTTGATTGATTATATAATGGGCTTGGGTGGGTTTTGTTAATGGGCTTCTTTTGAGTCAGAACATATTTTACTTTTATCAATACGGTCTGATCATCTTTAATTAATAGATAATCTTAGGTGACAATTGTCAATTTGATTGTCGACCTTAATAGAAGATTTGATCTTATCTTATCTCATTCTCAATTTCGTTACTTTTTCACCACAAATCAAAATTTTGATATTAATTTTCCTTAATTAGCACACTTTCTCTATTCTATAAAAACGTTATACAACATTGTCTATCTCACATCGTTTTCTTCACCAACTCTTTCTAAGTCCACAAAGTTATCGAGAAAAAACAGAGTCTTTCTATGATGATGGGAAAATTTTCGTCTAAGTCTGCTTTCATCATCCTTTTAGCTTTTACTGGTAAATTTAATGTTTTTGTACTATAATATGATTATAAAGAATTGAATTGTGTTACTAATGTTTATTACACTTATGTGTTGTAGTGATGATATTCGTGACAGTTCAGATTGCTGAGGCGAAACGTCTCTTACCTGAAGAAACTTCTCTCCATCCTGAAGCTTCACTAACGGTTAAGCAAAATGGGTTTGGTTTTTGTACGCCACCATGCAAAGAATTATGTTTTGGTACAGGCTGTTATTGCGTTTGTCCTCCACCTATAAAAACATGAATTATAATCGCAAGTAATAAAAAGTACTACTAGTGTTTAATATGGTTTTCTATTTAAGTGAGAATTGTGTTAATCAAGCTAGGAAAATAAATTTTTGGAAGTACCGCCACTCCCATTTTTAGGCTTTTAGCCACTGAATTCCATTTTCAATGGTTTATTGTTCCAAAAGAAAGTGAGAGATTTATCGACTAATTTTCAAGAAAAATGAGAAAATAAAATGTTAAGTTTGGTCATTAATTTAACATAAGAAATTATTTAAAGGACAAAAATATTCCTGTCATTATCAATTCTAAGAAGGTATGTCAAAGTCTACCAACAATAATCATGACATTTTTGTAATCAATGGATGATTTTGTTTGTTTAATTTATGTAAATTTTGGATGACATTTTAATATGACGACTTTTGCCTCTTTAATATTAGCCCGTTTCTTTTTGGTTTTTCATTTTGAGAAGATTGTGACATTTGATTAATTATTTACTTCAACGTTTAATATTAGCCCTTTTTTTTGGTTTTTCATTTTGAGAAGATTGTGACATTTGATTAATTATTTACTTCAACGTTATGCTATAGCTAAATTGCTTTTTTTTAACGGAAAAACTAATACTAATCAGTAATTATCCTATTCTAAACATTAAAGTTATGCTTTTGCATTCGTCTTTCTCTCTTTAAATTTATCGTTCTATGTGGTAAAATAATAGATATTTATAAGTACATAAAACTTTACAAGAGTTGTTCACACCTGAACGATGTACACACTTACAACAAACACACATCCTCTAAAACATGGACGCATGTTTAAACTCTCTCTCACAACATACAAGAACAAACAAATAAACCAAACCAAGATTTTAAACCCAATCGACTTGGTCAAGTGCAACTAATTTATTTCCAAATCCAGACCAAGAAATTCGAATCTGATCCATTTTGAATTAAGTGGAGAGGATGTTAAGAAGAGAGACTCTAGCTTGTATCATTACCTTGAACAATCCTTCAAGTCCCTCTTCAAGCTCTTCCATGGCTGCCTCTACACCTTCGGATCTAACCAATGTACATTGAACCTTCTCAGATACTTCTTCACTAATCTTTTTCTCCTCTTCTTGATCTTCCCTCGTCGTCATCACAACAAGCTTCCCAAGCTCAGATTCCATAGCTTCAAGCACGAGACAAGAAAATCCCGTCTCATGATCTCTTTTCTCCTGGTGATGATGATCCATTCCTTTCTTCACAAGCTTCATAACAATCCCCCAACCTTTGCGGTGGTGATGATTCTTAGTCTTTAACCCTTTCGGCGAAGACAAGAAGGAGAAGACCGAGCGTAAGACGAAACAAGTCATTACACTCGTCTCTTGCATCACTCTAACCAGAGCACTCATCTCTTGATCATCACCATCACACCAAACACTCTCTAAAGACGCATCTGTCTCTTTCGACATTACCATATACTTCTTGATCTCCTGCTTGATCTCTTTCCTAGACGCCACATAAGCGTCAACGTCACTCTCGAGGCTAAACTCACCTCCTTTCTTGCTCCTTCTCAAAGCAGACTGAAGCTCGACAACAATCTTCTTGATCCTCGACGCTGCGTCCTTAGCTCCTCCACAAACCTCTAAGTATTTCAGTGATACTTCAAGAAGCTCTTCCATCAAGCCGTCACCGTTAAGAAGAGCTTGTTGAGTTTCAGAAGAAGACTTGAAGAGATCTTCACTTAAACATCTGTAAAGCTCGGTGAGACCAGAGAGACCGTCACGGACCATCGTCCTCGAGTCTAACGAAGAAGACCCCAAAGCTCTAACCTTGGAGACCACTTCTTGAATCCTCCTAACACTCGGATGAGACCGAACCGGTAAGCTAACACATCTAGCTTTGTATGCTTTGTGGAGTCTCGGAGACAATGAGGACATATACATCTCAAGAAATGATAATGAAAATGGGTTACTCGAGTTATGCTTTGTTCGGTCCTTTAACTCTAAGGTTTATATAAATACACATAATGACATAAATGTCAATGAGTAGGGCCTAGCTTAGCTAAGACGTGAAGACCATGTGAAGTGAGTGTGGGTACTTCACTAAGGAAGAACAGAACACGTAAGGCTCAATAAATGCTATGTCGTTTGATTATTGATTTAAATCGTTGTCGAAGTTCGATGTTTCAGTTTCGGTTACTATAACCGAAACCTTTTTCACACCTCTTTTCATGCACCAAAGCCACCGTCCATTTACAAATCTTTAATATTTAATTATTTTTAGTCTCGTTGGATTTTGTTTCTTTTGAAGGTTACAAATACAATGCTCAATTTTTTTTTGGTGGGTACCTCGATTGAATTTAATTTCAAGATCTTTGGAAGATTTTGTTACATTGTTTATGTAAGAAATATGAGATATATATACATGTATGCACGGATGATGTGGTCCCACGTAAAAGACGATCGATGCCTCCCTTGAATAACACCGTCACACGTCAGCAATTATGTTACCATGAATTTAGGAGTGACCATCAGATTTTCCATTTATCAGGTTTCGATCACCTTTTGGTTCGAGTTTGGGATCTTTTCGCTTTAAGGATTAATATATACGGATCGTTGAAAATAAAGTGTCAATCGAGACCAAAAGTAATGGCACTTTTGATACAATGGTTGACAAGAGAAAATGACTTTAATTTTCAAAATGTAAATTTGTGGAAGTGACTAATTAAAATTTTATAACTATTTATTTATTAATATAAAATCTATGACTTATATTTTGATGGAAATATCTATACCGACAATATGATGGAAATATACCTACGGTAAAGGTATTCGAAAGTGTAGCCGTTATTAAGGATTTTCGTAAAATCTCGGTATAGAGATTAATAGTGCAATTGGATACAAAAAATAACAATGGAGAATGAGCTTCTTAATTAAACCAACTGAAATAAAAATATATTTGGCTATTTTTCTAAATCTTATTTTAAATCCATCTTACACTGTAAGTGACATTTCTTCACAATTAATGGAAAAGAAAATATAACAGAACTATTTACGTTTTTGTTTAAAATAAGTTGCTTAATATGTTCGTTATTTCATATATACATAGACTTATAAATTTCAGTACATCAGATTTCGAACCTACAATTTTAATAAATATCTACTTTTACATCCATCTTCATATGATTAGCTACTAATATCAGCATGTTTGACATTCATGCTTGATATTAGTATAATACTAGCATGCATAAAATTCAGCAGCGATAATTGTCTACACGTTCTAGGTCAGTGACTCAGTGAGTTTACACTGAGAAGTCAACTCTCCTCTCCTTTTACATAATAAATCAAGAAATGAATGTAGAGTTTCAATACATCGGTTCGAGTTTATGAAACTTTCTAACTAATTATGTCATTTTAAATTTTGAGTCTTAGATGGTTTCATAACATTTATGGGTATATAACTGCAATGGTGAATCTATTTTACACATTTTCTCTACATATATCAGTTTAGTAATTAGCGTCCAAAATCTTTTATATATATGCTTCTATATAATATGCATTCCTCCGGCAAATTCTCTAAAATCGAATGCTCACGAAGGTTACATTGCATATATTAACTTCTTCCTAATGAGAGATTATGTTGAGAACCGAGGCTCGTGTTCTTATCAACCTTCGAAACAACCCTTCTAGATTTCTCTCGAACCCACTAATGCTCATCTCAACCTCCTCAAGCTCCTTTTGTAGATCATCGAGAGAGGAAATTTCTCCGCAAATCGCGGAATCTAATGTCTCCAACTCGTTCTTGGTTGCCTCATGATTATCCTTCTTCTTCTTTAGCACCGAAGCCAACTTGCTCTTTATGTTACTTTTTGGTCTGGACAAGAATTCCAAGAACGACTTCAATACGACGACACTTACGGATATCACTCCTCTCATCGCATCTATAACCGCCACAAGATGTTCATCTTCATGATCATTATCACATGAACGAGACCCTCCATTGATTTTCTTTAAGGATCCTAGAAGCTTCTTAGCTTCTTTTCTCATGTTCTTCCTAAATCCGACATAGCTCGAGACAGCGACATCGAGTTTATCTCCTCCTCCTCCGGCTACTTTCTTTCTTCTAACACATGACTGAACACCACGAACATGCTCGTGAGTATCCACCATTAGATCCCTTGAGACGCTGCATATATCCATCAGCCTCAACGAACCATCAAGCATTTCCTCCATGAACTCCGACCCACCAGAGGACATAACCTGTTGCGTTGAACCCATTTTCAGAAAATCCTCCATACAATTGTAGAGCTCCTCCAAACCAGCCAAGCCCATCAAGATCGACTCGGATGAACCTGTGGTGATTGTTTTAATCTTATTAAGAGCATCTTCGAGCCCACTCGTGCTTGGATGCGACCTAGAAGGTAAACTTATAGATCTTAATTGTTTCTTAATAATCATATTCGCCATCTTTTGTGTTTTTTGTTATAAGGTGTTTTGAGGGTTTTTGTTCTTTCTCCTTTGATCGATCTTCTTTATTCAACTTGCCCTACACATGCGCTTATATATATAGCAATGGGTTTTGAAACGTCATCAACCAACAAAACTTCAACAATAATTGATGTTTTAAATTTCATTGGTCCGATTATTACTGACAAATCTGTGGCTCTCTGAGCTGTCAGATTATTATATTGGTCAAATTATTTGGCCACGAAGAGAAAGGTTGATGAGTCATAATCTCTGTTGCCTACGGATTCGCCACATTATCAATTGACCTTTCACGTTCATGAAGTCGTTTTGGTAGGTTATGAGATCCAGATCTTTTTCCTACCATAACATGTAGTTTGCTGGTTACGGTTCCTCAGGAATAAAAAGAGATATTCTTCCATAAAAACGAAAACTATAACATTGCCTCCTACGTGGCGTCTCGCGTTACGACACGTGGAAGAGAGGCACGGATTTTGATTAGATTTGCTTGTCAGTTGTCACTGCTGATCTATATATAACAATATTTGAGAAGTGTTTTTGCTGACGTGTCGGACTCTCGGCTCTTGTTGAGTCCTTGATTTTACGTAATTACTTAATTACCCTTAATAAAATCTAATTAATTTTGGAAAAATTAAATTAAATTTCGGAATTAACCAGGAAAAAATAATTTTGGAAACAATAAACATGATAATTAACCAAAAAAAAAAAAAGGAACAACGAAGTACCAGTTAGGAAGCTTTAATCGAATTCATCGTGTTCTTCGTCGTGTGAATATAATTCTTCTAAACGAAGGCAAAATTTGAAATCCTAACATAAACCATATATTCATAGCAATAACAGAGATCTAATAATTTAGTGATAGAATTTCACATGTTGATCTGTCGAAGCAGAATAGTCAAGCGTCTCATAGTATCTTGCCCATGTTATGTCTTTAAGACGTCAATACTATCTTGCACCCTATAATTCTAACCAATGAAAAGAACAAATATTTATTACCTTGAATACAGAGTTGACGAAGAAACCTTGGATAAAAACTCGACGAAGAAACTTGTAAGTGTTAATGTATGATGAAGCTTCCATGAACGTGAATTCGTGATCATAATGAAGAAACGTGTGAATGGAGACGGTTGATGGGTTTGTTTTTTTTTTTTTTCTTTTTTACCTTTTGTGTAAACAGATCCGTTTCATAATTTATCGGAAAAGGAATTATACCAAAAAAAAAAAATCGGAAAAGGAAAATATTTATTATAATATTGATATATTTAAGATGATAATGTCAAATATCCGAAAATTATTAATCGGAGCATTAATATAAACATAAAAAATTACTATTCTAACCTTACTCAAATTAATAAGATTTAGATATCCGAAATTAATCATAAACGGCTATTAATTGTTAAACTAATTAAAATAAAAATCAAACGTACCGGAATAGATGAAATTTTTTGGTATGATCGTCGTGTTCGTCGTCGTTTCAATCTAAATATTTGAAAAAAAAACGAACAAAAAAAATAATATGTAGATCAATGAAAGAGAACCCACCAATTTAGAAACGGTTATCACGCCATCGTATTGTTCGTCGGATGATTATAAGTCTCTAATCCGGAGATTGACTTGAACTAGCATAAAATCGTAAATAGAAGGTAGAAGACCACCTATTAATCGGTTGTAACCTTGTGCAAACTCGATTAATTTTGACGAATGAAATGTTGGTGTGGTGTAAAAACTTTCTTGGGGAGACTCGAAGATGAGAGAGCTGAAGTCAGAGATAGGCAGAGAGGTTTACGTGTGAATTAAGGTATGGAGTGCTAACGTGAACATGAACGTGAACGGCGGTGATTTTTGCACATAATAGCAATTAGATCGAGTTTTGGAAAAAAATATGGATCAGCGTGACATGACGCATATGGATACCATGCATGTCTATCTATTGTAAATCAAAAATTATATTATTGTTCCGCCTTATTTTTGAAACAAAAAGGAATTTTCCCTTAAATTTTAATATATTTTATAAGATAGTATCAATATAGTAGTAAATCTAAAATAGTTGTTATTATTCCATACTTTCGAGACAACAAGTGGACAGGAGTGTAATGTCATCAAAAGTCAAATCAAACACTGTGAGGAATATAATAGACAACGTTGGCTTCTTTCGCAGCTGCTCAACGTTGTCTCTCCCGATGGTCCCAACACTCTCTTCTTCTTTTTTTGTCAACATTCAAACGTTGTTTAAAATAAATAAAAATGTTTAACCTTAATCATCTTTCTAGATCTTTCAATGCCTAAAACTTCAACTTAATCAGTCAGCAATCCGTCACGTTAATGATTTTGAAAGGAAGACTTTTGTTTTGTTTCGGTTAGTTTTGTTTGTTTAGTATTTTAATCACAAGATAACTCTAATTTCCCATTAGAGTTGTGTTAATTGTGTTGATTATGATTTGGCGTTCCAATTCTGATATTATTTTTATGTTGTAAATCTTAAACTGTTACGTTATTGTTCTATCTTCCTATGTGAGAAAAAGTAAAATGTTTTAAAATTTTGACATGGATAATAATATAATTGTAAATCTATAATAATTATATTATCATTTTATTTATATTTTTCAAAAAGAAATATATTTATCTTAATAGATTTAATAAGATAATGTCAAATATAGTTATAAATCTAAAAGAGTTATGTTATTATTCCATCCTTTTATGAGAAAAAAGCAGATATTCTCTTAAACTTTTAAATTAACGTGGATAATAATAAAGAAATGATAATTTTACTAATATGATAATGATTCGGTTTTAATCTTACCAAAAAACAAATAATGATTCTGTTTTAAAAATATATAAATTTTCTTTATTTAGTTGTAGATATTGTCATATAAGAAATTCTTAGATCCTCCACTGCCTTAATCTATACTATTAATTGGGAAGCATTTTGTGAACTACAACATTGTGAGGGTAGTTTAAGACTAACTAAATGAATTTTTACATGGGTAATTTAGTAAATAAACAACTACTACAACTAAATAAATATATTTGATTCGGATCCTTCATTAATTTTTTGCAAAAACAAATAACAAGATTAAATGATCCAATATATTCCGAGATTTGCTTCGTCAATATTTTTGGTATGATTTGTCTACAAAAACAAATATTTTTGGTATGATTTGTCTACAAAAACAAAAAAGGAAGCAACATTAAATATTAAATAATAACTGAATATTCAGAATCAATATATTTATTTCAATATAAATCGAAATATTTTGTATTTTTCAATTTATTAGAGATAAAACAAAAAAATCTATATTATTAATTGGGAAGCATTTTGTGAACTACAACATTGTGAGGGTAGTTTAAGACTAACTAAATGAATTTTTACATGGGTAATTTAGTAAATAAACAACTACTACAACTAAATAAATATATTTGATTCGGATCCTTCATTAATTTTTTGCAAAAACAAATAACGAGATTAAATGATCCAATATATTCCGAGATTTGCTTCGTCAATATTTTTGGTATGATTTGTCTACAAAAACAAATATTTTTGGTATGATTTGTCTACAAAAACAAAAAAGGAAGCAACATTAAATATTAAATAATAACTGAATATTCAGAATCAATATATTTATTTCAATATAAATCGAAATATTTTGTATTTTTCAATTTATTAGAGATAAAACAAAAAAAATCTATATTATTAATTGGGAAGCATTTTGTGAACTACAACATTGTGAGGGTAGTTTAAGACTAACTAAATGAATTTTTACATGGGTAATTTAGTAAATAAACAACTACTACAACTAAATAAATATATTTGATTCGGATCTTTCATTAATTTTTTGCAAAAACAAATAACGAGATTAAATGATCCAATATATTCCGAGATTTGCTTCGTCAATATTTTTGGTATGATTTGTCTACAAAAACAAATATTTTTGGTATGATTTTTCTACAAAAACAAAAAAGGAAGCAACATTAAATATTAAATAATAACTGAATATTCAGAATCAATATATTTATTTCAAATATAAATCAAAATATTTTGTATTTTTCAATTTATTAGAGATAAAACAAAAAAATTCAACATAAATCGAATGTCATTAATTGAAAAATACAAAATATAACAAATTAAGTACATAGCCAAAAAAATATGCCACATACATTCCATCCAATATTTTGTTTTTGTCAAATCGTAATATGTAAACATTAATAGTATAGATGTAAACGTTAAATTATTAGCAACTAAACTAAATTAATAATAGAAATAATATGTTTTTAAATAAAATTAAATATTTGCGGGTTGGTAAATACTAAAATTATAAAATTTAATCAACGATATTATCAATTTTGCAACGAGAAATATTTATCAACGATGTTACCAATCTATAAAAGTTTATGATATTAATAGTGTAGATTTATACTATTAATTGGGAAGCATTGGATAAAATATAACCTTATAAAAGGTAAATAATTACAAAGAATACCCTTGATATTTTTAAATTTGAAGAAGGAAAATTAATAAACCGAAACGGGTAATTGTGTATATTTAATTCGAAATTGCATATATGTAAACTAAATTATTTTCGTAAGATATTATTAGATACTTTCGAAAATGACAATCTAATCTAATAACAAATTATCATTTCGTTTCGATTTTTTAAAATTTCCTTAACAATACTATGCTAATTAATTCTGATTGGTACACATGGAAAAAAGATTTTTCAATTTTGATTTTCCAAATATGAAAAACATTTATTATATTTGTCGTATATAATCTAAACGAAATACTTCCATCCTTTAAAATACAGCTTATTCAAAAACTATTTTTTTGGATTCTAAATTTGTAAATATCTAAAAAATATTTCCAAGATAGATTAAAATATTTAACATTTAATGGTTTTTTAAACAATCAACAGAAAATCAACGCAAAATAATTGCCAAATTAAATCACATATAAGGAACATAACCAATTTTGTAGGATCTGTTTTCAATAAGATCTAATCTCATTTATTATATTTGCCTAATTTCAAAAGTATAAAATATTATATTCCTATCAAATGAAACATATTCTATTAATGATTCTATTAAATACGGTTACGCAAATATATTTTCATATTTACAAAAGTAAACCCTAAAAATGAGAGTTGTATCTGTAATAGTATATATAGTAAACTCGATAATCAACTTTCATAACACACAATCCTTCAAATCTTAACTTCATTAATTTCTTCTTTTTTTTGGTCAAAAAAATGGCTGCAAATCTTCCTATCACGAAACTTGCTAACGTGAAACCTTTTCAAAACAATCGTTCACTCATAGACTCAACACATTCAATTCACACGAGAGACAATGAAAATGATTCTTGCTACTGTTTCTGTAAGTATTTTTAACTTTCTAACTTCAAACCTTTCATATTTAAAAAGGATTATTGTTTTGCTTACTACAATTGTGAATTTTGTAGGCTACTTTGATTCATGCTACTATAAATAAACAACAGATGAACAAGCTGCAAAGGTTTATCAACTCTGGAGAGTGGAGATTTATTAAAAATTTACTCTCTCAAAATCTAAGGGAAAGTACAGAGCTACCAAACATGGTTGCAAAATGTCCCTCATGAACACTACTATTATCACTCGGTGTTCTTCTCTTTCAGATGATGTTTTCTTCGATTTGTAAACTATCAAGATATTTTGAATGAATCACGATTGAATGCGAATATCTTTATAGGTGTTTTTATGTTTAGTTATAGCTTTATCTTGCATATAATTTTTTTTCCTTATATCTTTATCTTGCAGGATCTTCATCGTTGTTATGATATACTACTTTTGATTAAACATACAAAGACTAATATGAATAAACAACAGTATAAAAGTCACATGAGGCACTAACCTTTTACATATATATTTCTGGATATCTCCAATGAGGCAATGACTATATAACTCTTCCCTTCTCCATATTTTTATGTTAATAGAATCGAATGCTTCACATTAGAACATTGAATATTGTTATTAACATGTTAAACTTTTTAAAGTAACTCAATAACAGTAAGTAAAGCTGCAAATCTGAGAAACAAAAGCGTAAGAATTGAGATTTCACCAACCTTTTACATATATATTTTCTTATAGCTACACTGACAAAATCATAGAGCTTCTCCCATAGTCTCATTGTCTGTATCGCAAATCATCCTTCACATTAAATCGTTAATACACAGGCAAGGATGATTTTGTTTTAAAATACAAGATCAAAACAATGTGCCATATATAAAGTAACGTATCTTAAGCTCAATAAAACCAGGGAACTCTGCAAACATAATCAACAAAATTTTAAAAATTAAGAATCTTACTAACCTTTGATACATATATTTATGAATAGCTATAATGACAATATCTCATTGTCTCCTCCATTGTCTGAAATTACTTGCTAATCATCCTTCACTAGAATACACAACCAAAAAAAATTAAAAATTCAAAACACAGTATACACATATACTCAATTTATTGCTTTCAAACTATAAAAAGCTACGGATACTCGAGATTAACTGTATACAGAGCTACTCTATACAACGATTCAAAACCACTGTAAATCAAATTCGTATACAAACCTTAAAAAAAATCTATCAAAAACTAATTTTAAATCAGCCTTAAGAGATCCGGCTTCTTGAAAATCCTTGGCGATTCTATACTATTAAAACAAAAAATTTCAAAGATTGGAAATTGAATCTGACATATACAAAAGCTGTACAAGTATAAATTTGATTTGATAAATAGATTACCTCTTCGTAGAATTCACGAATTGAAACCCACCAGAGGTATAATAGGAGACGATGATGTTCCTATGAGATTATCGTATATGATTCTGGAGATCGATCGATGGTCTTCGTTATTTTTACTAAAATTCCTTTTCTCTTTTTTTGGTAATAAGACAACAAATTGTTCACAGCAAATATCTGTCCAAATACACTAATATCCCGTATTACGGTAAATACATAAAAACAAATGGAATACTAAATGGCTCCACGAGATTTACAATTGGGCCTAAAACAATATTTTAAAAGCCCATTCAATCTAGATCGGAAAAAATATTTGGGCCATTAATTAACATATTGGCATTAAAGAATATTAATACATAATACTCGACCATTATCTACGGGTAACAAAATTATAATATCCTTTACCCGTCTTTAGGTCAAGCGTACCTTTTTTCGAAATAAGTACGAGTCGGGTAACAGATCGAATACATGGAATGAGTATACAATGCCCAACCCTATTATACTATACAAAAATACAAATACGAACAAAACCCCGCATGAATCTTCAACCTTATCCTTCCAAAACCCAACTATTTTTTATACAAACTATACCCAAATACATATTTTATCGACCATTTGATTTTTTACCATACCAATATATTCAATCATGTAATATGTCACACATAATCTATTTTTAATAATCATCCCAAATTCAAATTGATATACACACATTCAAAACCTATATGACATAAGTTCTATACTCAGAAAATTGTATGTTAACAAATTCCCGCACGTAGGTGCGGGTCCAGATCTAGTTTTATGTAAATACCTTGCTTGATATTTAATTTTGATTTGATATCATAACTAATCTTTGCTTTTTTTTTCGGCACTAACCATTGAATTTTTTATACTGCCATTTAATTCTTGCATAAAAAATATTAATTAATAGTAGTGTTTATTATGAATGCAGGTTTGTTTTCCATAAAAACTAGATTGGATTTATGGAAGCACGTCATTGTTTCCAGTGTGAGGAAACAAATGTCGTATCACTGCTGTTGTGGCTCTTTAGTACTTTCGTTTCTGTTTATGGCTTTGATGCGGTTGTATGGTTAGTGATATCTCTGTATTTTACCTCTTTTTAGCATACATTTGCTATGCATTTAGCTTAGTATTCACTCTTATTTACTGTCATTTGTAGTCATTTTGCATCACTTTGCATACTTAGAGTATTCTACATTAGCATAGCATGCATTCTTGCATTTTCGAGCAGTGTACTCGAGCAGTGTAAGAGCAGTGTACTCGAGCAGTGTAAGAGCAGTGTACTCGAGCAGTGTAAGAGCAGTGCCAGAGCAGTTCCAGAGTAGTGTACTCGAGCAGTGTAAGAGCAGTGCCAGAGCAGTTCCAGAGTAGTGTACTCGAGCAGTGTACTCGAGCAGAGCCAGAGCAGTGTACTCGAGCAGATTACTCGAACTGGACCTGAGAGACTTACCCGAGCAAGATGCAACCTTTGAAGAATGGACTACTCGACCAAGCCACTCGAGTACTAGCTCGAGTAGACCCTAAACCGACTTTCTATTTTGTCGTTTTGTGTACTAGGGTTTTCTACTTTTGCTATAAATAGACCTCTTAGGGCTTTGCCCAAAGGATCTCGTTTTTATCCTCTGAACAATATTTCTGCAAACTTTTGTAATCCAAATTACTTTTGATCCTTTGAGTTTTTGCAATAATTTCCTTCTGCAAAGTTGTTTATCTTGCTCTGATCTATAACATATGATGTTTTTAGCGATTTCTGGGTTTGTGCAATTTTCTGGGTTTGTGTTCTTGAGCATGTCTGAGTAGTGGATTAGGGTTCTTGAGGATGGGATAGATTAGGTGTGGAATCCTTAGTTTATTTAGGTGGTTAAGTGTAGAATTGCTTGAATCCCTTCTGGATTAGTAGTACTTAGTGCTTATTCCTTTCTGATCAACTGGGATTTGAACCCAGACATTTCCACACCCACCAGGTGTTCGATGAAATGTCTGAACCAACTACTCCAGAGATTTACATACTCTAGCCCAAGAGATTGGATGTTTAGAATGTTTATTGACTATATTAGATTGAATCTTATTGCCTGCTTTGCTAGATTTCGCTAATGATGATTAGGTCTGGAACTGGTATTGCTTGAGGATCTCTGTCACGAGAGTGGATTGATCTGTAGTTGAATCTATTGTCTAGGGATAGCCTGTTTGGATTGTTAACCACCTAAGTAGATTAAGGAGACTGCTATAATCAATTACCCTATCCTCAGGACCTTTTATCTCATTTGATTTACTTGTCTCTTTACCTGTTGCTTATTGCTGCTTAGTATTGATAGTTCTTTCTCTTTATGCATGATCGTTCCTGTTCTGTAGTTTTATCGTTTTTATGCATGTTCGCTTAGGATTGTTAGATAAACAAACCTCTATTCTGCTTGGCTTGACTTAGTATTCTCTGATCACATCTTGATTGATAGTAAGAGCACCTGATTGGATTGATAACCTCTTATACTGCAATGACATGAAAGTATATTAGGGTAATTGATAGTAAAATCCTAGTATCAATTAGTCATCAATCATTGATCTTCTCATTGTTTGAATATTGTTGCATAGGAAAAATCTTCCTTTTTTATGAATCTTTCAAAAGTTGGGTCCATGCTATTCTCAGTGATTGATTACGTTTATTGAATATTTGTGTGCTTCCTCTGCTGATATTCTAATTCATGCTTTATTCGCCGTCTTTGATACACTCCGATTAACCATTGTGGACCTCTAGAGTCTAATTTGCAATATTAATGCAAGTCTCTTTAACTTACGGATTATGAAGAGCATCCTAAGATCGTTTAATTTGATTCAGGCTTTATGTGGCGGCTAATGTTTGGTCTTGGATGTGAATTAGTCTATCATGTTTCTTGGAAGGTAGGAAGCAATCTTGATGTTTACCAAAATCCAATGTGCTCTTTTGTAGCTCAGTTTTGTAATATGTACTAATTATTGTAGAGGGAACCCGAAACAAAGAGACCATATGTATGATTTTATATGCGAAGAGAAGCTCCGAATTTGAAATCGTCTCCACTCCGTTGATATGTGGCCATGGTGTGAAGGAGTCTGGAGCCATGGTTATTTCAGATTCGGACATAACCGTAATTGTTAAACTAATAAAAATAAGATCAAACGTACCGGATTGATGAGAATTTTTGGTGTTCTTCGTCATGTTCTTCGTCGTATGGATCTAACAAAACAAAAAATATATATATACCCCAGAAATTTTTTTTGTTTGTTAATAGAGAGAACCCACCAATTTTATAGCGTTGATTGTGACATCGAATTGTTTGTCGGATGAATATAAGTCTCTAATCCGGAGACTGAAGTTGAACCCTAACAAAAACATATATTCATAGCATAAAATTCATAAATAAAAGGTAGAACATCACATAGCTTTTTCTTCAAAGCCAACACATCTCTCTTTGTAGCCGAATTACTCTCCAGTTTGGTATATACTCAAATTTTCCAATGACTTCCTTCTCGAACCTGGAGCGTTTTTGCTTTGCCGGATATTTTTAGGATATGGCTCTTATGTATCTCTTGTGAGTCACTTGATATGTTGTTTAGGTAAAACTTTTGGTTTGAAAGAGAATGATCTACGACAAGCATAATCGGTTATTTGTTATATATGTGGCCATGTTCATATTGCTTTCTCCACAAGCAATTTTCCAGTTTTGTAGCATTCGATATTTAAATTTAAAAGCTTCAATACGTTGTATACATGTGTATGTATGTACATATATGAATTATTCTCAGTTGCACATAGTGGTTTCTAAGGGATAGATACTTGTTCTCTGTAACCCTCTCATTTTTAGTACCTATCTTCAGTGTTTACTTTGCTAAGAGCTTCTTGATAGGCATACATCTTTGCAATCTCAGATCAATATACTACAAATACATATACGATACAGTTAAGAAAATGATATTTCTCTTACAACTTTTTATATGGGTTTTATAAACAAGAGATCAACTGAAAGGTTACGCAGCGACCAATGGCGAAGGTAGAGACAAAGATACTACAATAGGGACGATAAATATGACACGATATATACAAAGGAGATGCCTGTTTCTATACCATTGAAATTTTACGTACATAACTACTTCAGAGAGCAAGATGACTTGATAGGTAAGAGATATGGTAAGAGATTATATTTTTCAATTATTTGTTTCCAACTACGAAAAACTCCAGCGACATACAATCTAAAAACATGAATATGTCATAAAATCAAGAATACAACAAAAACCAGGAAGATGGGCCCAAATTAAAGACCGAAACTGGACGTGGGGAACCCACGGACAGTGGCGGTCGGAGCGTTACAAATATGAAAGAAACGAGGAAGCATGAATATGTCATAAAACCAAGAGTACTACAAAACCAAGAAGATGTGCTCAAAGAACGAAACTGGACGTGGGAACCCACGGACATTGGCGGTCGTGGCATTACAAATATGAAAGAAACGAGTAAGCATGAATATATCATAAAATCAAGAGTACGACAAAACAAAGAAGATGGGCCTAAAGACCGAAACTGGACGTGGGGAGCCCACGGACAGTGGCGGTCGGGGCGTTGCTAATATGAAAGAAACGAGTAAGCATGAATATGTCATAAAATCAAGAGTACGACAAAACAAAGAAGATGGGCCTAAAGACCGAGACTGGACGTGGGAACCCATGGACAGTGGCGGCCGTCGGGGCGTTGCTAATATATTGTTGGTTTAAATATATAGATTTTTTATATTTAATTCTATTATATATATCAAGATATAAACACTAATAATTGTTTGTGATTCAAAAACACTATTAATTGTTGATTACTAATAATATATATCAAAAGTTATAGGGTTTTACCATAATTCTATATTAATGTCGTTATAAAAATTAGACTCTTGACAAAATTAAATCAATAAATATCCCTAACTTGATAACCCTAAATATTGATTATTAATTCTGGTCTTAATCAACATACAACCCCGCGCTGGGCGCGGGGACCTCCCCTAGTTTGATTTGATAATCGTGGAGGTAGACTTTCGAACATTTACATTTCTATTGGTCAAATGACATTTCCATTTATTACCAATCATTATCAGTTTATCATCATTAGTATTTATAATAATTACTCTTCTTGTGCATAGTAAATTTGAACAGTAGAAACTAACTAATTTTCCTACTTGTGATGACGCATAGTAATAAACAAAATGTGGTTTTCTGGTTGAATTAATTTTCCCTTTTTATTTGTACTTGATATATTTCCGAAAAAAGTGAAATTATTTACGTATTATTAAAAATAAAATAAAGAATAATAAATATACAAACAAAAGATTGCATTGATTTACTTATCCCATTTTCACAGTCAAGGTTCGGGTTTACAAAAAGATTTACCGTAGCAATAGTGACGTATTTTATTTTTCCAGCAGTGTTGCAATTAGAAAATTTTATTCTGTTGCACCATAACATAGAATTTTAAGTAACAATATCATAGATTAGGTACTTCAATGCGACAAACCGAAGAAAAAAATATAACTAAGGAAGAGTTTTTCGCATGCATGCCCACATGTTGAAATTAAACAAAGAATCCATCAAATAAAGAAAAAGGAAATAATCCTCAAATGTTTAGAATCATCCAAAGCCTTCACTCGGCTTTCTCGTCCTTCTCTTCTTCATCGTCTTGTGGAGGAGACCTATTAAGATCAAATTTTCGTTTAGGTCCAGGTGCCTTGTCTTCCTCCTCGATGGGATCTTTGTTCAGATCGATCCCCACAGCTCCGGTGCCTGTACCTAACTTTCCACCACCGGAAGAAGCAGTAGGAACTCCACCGGCGGAAGAAGATGTAGCGACTCCACCAGCGGCACAAGCTGTAGCGACTCCGCCACCGGAGGAAGCAATGGCGACTCCAACAGCGGAAGAAGCAGTAGCGACTCCAACAGCGGAAGAAACAGTAGCGACTCCACCAAATCCTTCCTCAGCCGCATTGAATGTTGGCGGAGGAAGAAAACCTAGATAACCACGATCTTTATGCTGCCTTAAATGTCCAAAAACGGCCTTCCAAGAAGCAAAGCCCTTCCCACAAACATTACACATAGGAGGGCCTTGAGGTAGATGAGTCAACTGGGTAGAACCTTTCCTACGGGGTTTCTTCACTACCTCTCTTTCAGTACTTGTCGTCCCAATGGCGGTAGAACCAGACGCTGCGGCTTCAGCTTCCAATAAGACACGTGGCCTACCAATTTTTTTACTATTGGGAGTCCCACTAGCGTTACCAATACCACTTGCAATTTGATCTGTCTTCCCCGCCGCTTCTTCGACGGCTGCCACAATCAAATTCGCCGCGGCAGCGGCTTCGTTACGGATGGTTTCGTCCACATGGAGACTCTCACTGAGTCTCAGTGCAGGAAGGGCAAGAACAATTTCACGGATTTCTCCTTCTTCATCGCTCCAAAGATAATCACTCTCGTCAGAATTTTCAATAATGTCTTCCTCATTAATTTTGGACTTCTCGGGATTACTCATGATTTTTTCTTTGTAGAGATAGAGAGTAACACGTTTTCAATGTTCATCGAAGTGGTCTTTATATAGTTTCTCTGATCACACGGCGGTTATGACCGTTATTTTTTTCTCTGTGTCTAACGTGTTCGTTTAGATCTCTCTCGCGCCTTTTCTTTAAAAGGTTGCGTCCGTCGGATCCATTTAAAATCTCATTTTACGAAATTACCCCAAAATCTCATTTTACGAAATTGCCCCTACCAGAACTTAATTTAAAACACGGATAGCGAAAGATAATCACGTGTGTAAACCCATATGTAACTTGGTTTTTTCAGTTGGTATGAACCGGAAATCAACTAAACCGGCACACATATGGCCCACGGACCGAATTCCCACCTCTTCTAAACCATGAAATCAACTAAACCATGATTTTTTGGTTTTAGAGTCTACATTTTTTTTATTTCTATAAGTTTTTGATCGTAAATATATAACTAGGCTATATGTATTTTACACTTTGATTTGTTCTTATATTAAAGTCTGGCTTGTATATATCAATGAATCTATTTTTACAAACTAATCTCTATATTTATGTTTAATTAGTGTACGAAATCTTATCCATGCGTCTATAATGTATCCCTCCGGCAGATTCTCTAAAGTCGAATGCTCTGATGAATACTTTAAAATCTAATGAGATATTATGTTGAGAAGCGAGGCTCGTGTTCTTATCAACCTTCGAAATAACCCTTCTAGATTCTTCTCGAACCCATCGATGCTCATCTCAACCTCCTCAAGCTTCTCTTGAAGATCATCACAAGAGCAGCATATCGCCGAATCCAAACTCTCCAACTCGTTCTTGGTCTCCTCAACATGATGAACCTTCTTTTTCTTTAGTACCGAAGCCAGCTTGCTCTTAATGTTACTTTGTTTTCTTCCCAATAAGAACTCCAAAAACGACCTCAACACCGAGACGCTAACGGAAACTACTTTTCTCATTGCATTTGTAACCGCCACAAGATGTTCTTCTTTCTGACCATTATTTACCGATAAAGATGAACTTAATCCTCCATCAATGTTCTTCAAGGATCCAAAAAGCTTCTTAGCTTCTTTCCTCATGTTCTTTCTAAATCCGACATACCCCGAGATGGCAACATCGAGTTGGTCTCCTCCTCCGGCTAATTTCTTTCTCCTAAGACATGATTGAACACCACGAACATGCTCGTGAGTCTCCACCATGAGATCCCTCGAAACGCTGCATATATCCATTAGCCTCAACGAACCGTCAAGCATTTCCTCCATGAACTCAGATCCATCTGACGACAAAACCCGTTGCGTTGAGCCCATTTTCAGAAACTCCTCCGTACAATTGTAGAGCTCCTCCAAACCCGCCAAGCCCATCAAGACTGATTCGGACGAACCAGTCGTGGTGTTAATCGAATTAACCTTGTTAAGAGCTTCCTCGACCCCGGTCGTGCTTGGATGCGATCTTGAAGGTAAGCTTATAGATCTTAGTTGATTCTTGACGATCATATTCGACATTTTTTTTTATAATATGCTTTTGTTTTGATTGTGTTCTAGAAATGTGTTTTTGAGTGTTTGTTGCTTTTTTGATCGATCTGCTTGATTCAACTTGCTCTACACATGTATATATAGCATAGGGTTTTGCCTATCAACCAACAAAACTTCAACAATAATTGATTATTTAAATTTGATTGGTCCGATTATTACTGGCAAATCTGTGACTCTCTTAGCTGTCGGGCTATTATATTGGTCAAATTATTTGGCCACAGAGATGAGCCTGATGAGTCATCGATTGTGTTGCCTCCGGTTTTGCCACATTATCAATTGACCTTTCGAGTTTTTCAAATTTAAAATGATCAACGGTGTTAAAATGGTCTCGGTAGGTAACGAGATCCAGATCTTCCTCAACAGTATATTATATAGTCCCTTCTATTTTTTTTTCTTTCCAAAATCATCATTTTTAGGTCGCTTATTACGAAAATATTTTTTATACTTAAAAACTGCCGGCTATATGGTTTTCCTCACATTCCAAATCTTATCAAAAAAACAAAAAGATTTCCCGGTATGACACGAATAAAGAAGTGCACGAGTTTTGAGTTGATTTGCTTGCGAGATATCACTTTGACTTTTTGTATCAATCCAGATTGATTGATTCTCATTATCCTGGAATGGTCTAGTTAACTTGTTTACTTTTTACTTTTTTTTTTTTTTTGTTTACTTATTATTAGCAATCATAAGAAGGTCGTAGAAACCGATCTAAACGGAACCTATATTTTGAACACAATACAGATTTCTTAAATTCTTTGAATTAAAATTTTATTTTGTCAAATATTGGTAACTAAATTCAACATTGGAATTTTTTTTTTCCATTTACTGAAACCAAAAATTAATTTAAGAAATTATAACAATTCATTAAAAATCGGATCATATGAATAACACTTTGCAACGTGTTGTGGGGCGAGTTAACACAGAGAGACAAATGTTACAACATGTACAATTCTACCATATGCAGATATTGAACATTTTTATATGCTAAAAGATAGGGATACAAACCACAATTAAACAATGTCTAGCACTTGTGATTTTTTTTTCTTTTTCAAAACAACTAATCTTTAAATTAAAGTATTTGTACTTTTGTATTAGAAGTCGTCTTCGAAAAGATTTTAATTTGATAACTCATGAATGAAAAACCCTGATTTTAACATAAAATTAATTGCAGATTTGATAATTGTTGATTCTGAAAATCACACAATGAATTTGTTTAAAGGGGAAAAACAAATTCAATTAACTCTCTCTTGCTATTTGATCAAAGACTCGAATGAAAGGGTGAAATTTATTGCTTAGAGACAATGCTAGAGTTTAGCTCAAGAACAATTAGGATTTTTTGTCCAAAGTTGCGGATCCCTTGAATAGAAGACAAACCCCTCTATTTATACAAGTTTATGGCGGTTCAGAAATAAGTTAATCTTCTAAATCTTCAAGGCTTTATCTTCCGATTTTCTTTTCTTTTGGGGATTCTCTTTTTTCTTCTAGAAAAATCTCCTTTTTCTTTAATGAGGAAGTCGGTTGCAGGCGATCTCCCGTCTTTGAGTTGAGCTCGCCAGACGATCTCCTTCTTCAGCCCATTAACAGATTTAACCGAAATTTCTCGGTTTACATTAAATTCTTAATTTGATTCGTAATTCGTCCGGTTTAAGTTGGTATTGTCGAAGGTGCTAATTCCTGCACCAACAATAATCATATCGTATAGTGACATAATATAGACTGAAATTCATAATTTTAAGATACTCTTTTGTGAGACGTTGTGTTTAAATTTCCAATAATTGGTTACTACGAGACTCTAGTACTAATTTGTTACTACAATGCAGTATACAGGTGTATAAAGGCTATGAATAGTTTCTAGATTCATATCAACAAAGTATCCATATGATTAGCCTCATCATATTTTGTCACAGTCCCCTACACAAAGTACACGTGTAAAAGCTTAATATTTTTGTTGTAAATCATCTTTTATGGCAAGACACCAATTATTACATGTTCCAACACATTATGTTACTGTTCTTATTAATATATTAAGATCTAAAACAAACATTCTTTTTAGCAGTTAGCTATAGGCTCCACGTAGTTGTCAATGATCTTTACTTATTGATGATAACTACCACGTCAATGATCTTGCTAAAACTAAAAGAATCTTACACCAATAATTATGAATGGGATAAGATCTATCTAGAAGAAAGGGGTGTCTAAACTAAAGTTGTGTTATCAGAAAATGTTTTTCTACAAACAATAATATTTTATTACGAAACCTCCACCAACTTCAATTTCTGACAATCGGTACAATTTTTTTTTTTTTTATCATAATAGTGCTACTAGGAACTATCATGGGGTAAAAGTTTCAAGATGGAATATGATTATTGAGAAATTAAACCAAATAGACTTCTCCTTTTTTTTTTGAAAAGAAAACAAATTTTAGAACGCAATAGTTTATGTTAGTGAGGCAATATTAGGATTCAAATTTGAAATGTTTGATAAAAAAGAAAAGAGAAAAGGAATTAATCCTGTGAAACTCTCTCAGATAAAATGTTTTACAGGATTTTTTGATTTTTAACTTAAGATCCTAAGCTAAGTCTTTGCATAATACTCCTCACCAATGGAGGTGGTCTTAGTGTGTTAGAAATATTATCGTGTGGGTGCTACGTATCATTGATGTTGTGTTAGTAATTAGGAATATAGTATATCATTAGGTTTCTCTCTAAGAAAATAAAATGTGGTTAAATTGCATGCGTCCAAATAAAAATAAAAATTAATATATTTTTTTTTAAACGTGTAAATCCTAATTATTCTAAGTTTCATATGCCACGCCAGCTTGTTAAGTTGTCTACGTACTTGTCTAGGAAGAGGAAAAGTTTTAATTCCGGTTAATGGTTGGGTGCATCCGAATCGAACCGGCACAAACCAAAAAATCGAAAGGAGATTTATAGTTGGGTCGGTGCGTGATAAAAGGAAATCAGACTTTTGAAAAAAAAAAAAAAAAGAAGGCGAGACTTGGTGGACCACGTCACGGAATCAATGCAGAAATAAAGAGAAAAAAGACAGTTTTAACCTCTAAAGCAAAGAAAAAAGGATAATAAATAGCTTCGTCGTGGTGGTCGTCCTCTGAAATCCCTAAAATCGGAGGAAAAAATATATTGATCCTAGGGTTATCGACTCATCTCAACCTCGCCATGGACATGGGTATGTTCAGTCAGCCACCTCCCGTCTACGGAGCCTTGCAAGTAATCTTCCTCTCCTAATCCTTATGGCTCTCTCTCTCTCTCTCTGTTTATCAATTAATGGTTTCTGATTAGATCTTTTGTACTTTTTTAGGGGATGAACTTTTTTGCTTCTAATCCTGAGATGAAAGCCTTTTTTGAGAAACCAAGACGCAGGTAAATTGATGCTTTGATTTTTTCGAGATTTGTTTATGCGAAGATGTTTTCTTCATCATGTGTTGATTGATTGAATTATTATTATTGTAGTTGGGTTATTGACGTTGAGGGCTTCGACACTTCGGTTCCTGCGGATGAGATGGAGGAGGCGTTGATCAATCATTTCAAGTCATGTGGAGCAATCCTTAGGGCTTCTGTCCGGAGACATCCTGACAACGGCCTTGCTAATATCGTCATGGTCGGAGACGACGCTGATGAGAAGGTGATGCAACTTAATGGAACTGAATTGGGAGGAAAGAAACTTGTTGTTAAGGCCAGGCCGTATCCCAGAATGGATTATAGGCATCTTAATCTTCCTTTTGCCTCCTCATCATAAATTTGGATCGAGGTACAATGCAACCTGCTTTGTTTTTATCACTTGTTGGATACAATGCAACCCCCTTTCCTTTGGCTCTTTCTTTCTTTACCATGTTTATTAAAGTAAGCTCCATATGTATGACGTTTGTGTGTGGATGATTAAGTATGTATGCTCTATTATCATTCATTATCTAGTTTGACCTCGTTTCTCTGTGGATGATTATGCATGTAAGCTCAATTTGAGAGCTCTTTGATTAGCTAGTCAAAATCTGCTCACATTTAGTATCTCGACTTGGTTGCCTTAAGTGAACCACCACTTTATTGTCTTACTCGAGACAGACTGAGACTTTTGCTTGATCGACTTGGTTGCCTTAAGTGAACCACCACTTTATTGTCTTACTCGAGACAGACTGAGACTTTTGCTTGAGGACCTCATTGCACAAATCCAAATTCTCCTCCTCCTCCTTAGGCTCTCAGTGAGGGGGATGCCTCACTACTTGTGCTTCAACTATTGCAATAGCAACATGCCTATCCGTGGTGCTTCTGCTGATAATATATCTCCTACCCCTTCCCGAGTTGTAGCTCTGTCCTCTTCATTGTTTCCTTTGCTTCTGCTTCGGTCTCTGTGTAGTTTTCTTCCTCTTGGACAGATTCCCAGAATTGTTGCACCGTTTCCTCTATTTTCTACACAAGGTTTTAGGTGCTCAGTCTCAGGATTGTCTTCTTAAACCTGATGATCCATGATTTTCATGTACTGCGAAACTCTCTTCTGAGAAGGAGGCTACTTGTGCCGCTGCAACCGCCTACTTGTGCATACGTACCTCCCTTGTTTGGACATTGCTAAATAAACGCATACATACATCCTATAATAATAAGACGCATCAAGTTTCGATATGTTTCAGTCCAAATTAAAAAATTTGAACAATTAAGTCCGAACAAGATTGCCACTGATTTAGTCAACTTGAACTGTTGCACAAATACATATTCTTGTCTCCTCCTCCTCCTTAGGCTCTCAGCGAAGATAATTTGAGGAAAAAAGATTTACATCTGTTAACAAAAATCTCAGTAGTAACAGTTACTGAGGATGTTAAGGAACAAAACTCTGTTTTTAACTAAAGACTTGGAAACAGAGTCCAGTTCTGCCTCCAGATCACGAAAACCATCTTCAACTACATCTCTCCTCATCTTCTCCTTCTGCCTTGTCTCGACTTCGAAAAAGGTTTTACTCGGATCCAAAATAGAACCCAGAAAAACTTCATCAAGACTCTTCATTTCTTTTATCAGATTCAGAGATTTATCTGATAATGACGACGATACGAAAGGAAAAGGCAAAAACCCAATGGTGGTCTTGATTTTTTTCGTTGGAGATGGTGGTGGTGGTATTGTTGATAGGAACAACAAAAGATGTCTGAAAATCGAGACAGTGAATTCAATTGTCTCTCTCAGAACAATCGTGGATGCTATCGTTGAATCGTGATCTATGTTGGTGGAAATATCTCTAGTTTCCATTTTCTTGAGTGCATTGATCTGTTTAGAGATTTCTTTCTTTGCCTTCTTCCGCAAGTTAACGTATGCTTTCGCCTCCTTCTCTACGCTTCCTTTCCTACGAAGAGCAGATTTGAGATTCGTCACGTGTTCTCTCATCGCTACAATCACCTCCCTTGTGGCCTCATACACGTCGAGCAACAGAACAGATCCATCTAAAGAATCTTCCAGAAGTTGTTTCCCTTTCTGGTGATGAAGAAGAGTGTGTTTCACGTAAGGAGACTCAAGTAGCTCATGCACGCAACTGTAGAGCTCAGTGAGGTCCACGAGTCCAACGAGAACCGTCTCATACCCAAACGAAGCGGATATCGAGATTGAGGAAGAAGATCTCCGCCAGAAACTGAGCCGGTTCAAGGCTGCTCTGATCTTAACAGAGAGTGGATGGATTCTTGAAGGAAGACTCACAGATCGAACCGGTTGGTGTGTGGTTTGATCAGACAAGAAGACCAAATCTAAACCTTCCATGTTTTTTCTATCTTTCAGAACTCTAAATTGGATTGAGATGGTCTACCAGGGTTCTAGAGGGTTTCTATATATATATTGCAGAGAAGCTCACAAACAGAGGGATCCTCGGGTTAAACAATGTGGGAACATGTGAGAAGAACATGGGTCTCTAATCTGATCTGTTTGTTTCTAACATGAAGAAAATCATCAGTTATGGTCAGTGAGTCTTGCAACTCATGTTCCTCTTTGTCTTCTTCTTATGCATCTATACAAACTTTGTCTCGCAAAATTAATTTTTAAATTCAGTTTCTTGTTCGTCAGGGTAAATATAATTTTGGTTAAGAGAGAATTAAAAATGTGTCCGGCTTCAAAGAACCAAGGCTTGTCTTTCTTGTCTTACGTTACAAATGCTTTAATAAAATTAAAAATAAGAGTTGCGTAAACAATCGGAGGAATCTTCAGGTAAGTTTAGTTAAAAGACAAAAAATGATATAACGTACGTAACAGAAGTATTTAGTTTTGATTGCCAAGACAAAAAAAAATCTGTGACTGTAATTCAACCGTTTGAAAGACATCAATTGATTTCTTTCTACGACAGTAGAAAACGTGGGTAGACTACTTTTGATGTACATTCTCAATTAAGAACTAGTGTTATTTTTAAAACAGTCTCGCATCAAATCAGTATCACTTGACTCTCCATCAACATATTGGCAATTAACTTTAGGTTTTCCTCCATTCGCCATGGTAATATCAATTCCATCCATGACAACATCTATACAATGTGTAGTTTCACTACATTTAAGCGTTATAGCATTTTTATTTGACGATGTTCCGCGAAAATCGACATATTTTACATTACTAATTGCCACTGATGATTCCTGTTAAACATAAATACATATATTCTCACAATTTAATTATACTTTCAGATATATAATTGTATTTATAAATTATTAAAAAGTATTTACCTCTCCATCAAGCTTTCCTTTATCTATATATTGTTGGTCGATTATTATTGGATTTTTTGTGTTAATGAGCGTAATATCCGTAAAACTTATGTTTCTTGCATATCCTTGTCCACCCTAAAAATCAAAAGTAACAATACATGTAACACATTTTATATGATTAATATCAATGTAACTATAAGAGGTAGTAATTAGTAAATAAGAAAGAAAAATATACCAGCCATGTCTTGATTCTAGCTCCATTCGTCGTCTGATTGAAAGTGCAGTGAGTCACGTGAACATCACTCACTTTAGCCTCTGCTCCACCCGCTCCTAGACTTCCCACACTGTTTTCCAATAATAATTTTTTTAATAAATTCTCTCAGCCTTTTCTCTGTGCAAGTAAGCTTTCTATTCATGGTTAATGGTGTCATCTAAAAATAATAAGTACTATTATGAATTACCTTATCCCATGACCAGGTCCACAGTTAATTCCAGTGATGTTAATATTAGAACTTCCACTGTTGATTGCTATACAATCGTCACCTGAGAATTTAGTGATTGAAATTCAAATAATTTTACTTTGCTATATATATATATTTTTTTGTCAAACTTACTTTGCTATATTTCATAGTCTAAAAATATTATAAATTAATTTTCCAAGAGAAGTATAACAAATACATAAAAGTTGGAGCTATATATAGTAAGTAGTGACTTAGTAATTGGATAATCTCTAGTTTGTTATGTGTAGTATTCATGTATTAATAAAATGCATGAGCGATTTATAGATTAAGTACGGACCGGTTTGAATTGTAGAGTCAAATATGTTGATATTAGTCGAGTCACTTATATCAATCCCATCTGTATTGGGACTTGTCTCGGGTGCAAAAAGATTTATATTTGATATTGCAACAGTATTACATGTTTTGATTGATATATGATTTTTTGGACTATCAATCGAGGTTATCCCGTTTATCCTCAGGTTGTCACATTTGCTGATATGTAATGCCTACAAAAAAAAAGTGGTTTATTTAATAACAAATTTAAAGCAATCATAATCAAAAACAAATTTCCAAAGAATGTATATTAAGATTAATAGATATACTTACTGTAGGTCGTTGAGAAGCTTTCAGATTTAGCTACAAATAAAGAAACTCTCAATGATTTTGATATTACAATGGAGAAAAGTATATTTAAAAAGTAATATAAATTATGATATAGCAAATTGTCACCTCCCAAAAAGATGAACCACGACTATCAATCGTTCCCGAACCAACGATTGTTAGACCAGACACAGTTGAAAATTTGATCCACATTCGGGAGATGGGGTCCGACCATGCGACTTTGTCACTAGGTGCAACGATGGCGCCATCCAACTTCAAATGAGAAAATACAATTTTTATTGATTTTCTTAATTTAAACATAAATTTATTCATCATATAAATTTGTGAATTACTCGTCTATATACCTGAACTTTTATCGAACTAGATTTACATGGGCCTTGGAACACGGTAGGTTGAAGTAAAAATGTTTTGTCAGAAGGAATAAGAAGTGTTTTTATGTCCCCGTCTCCGCCACATGCAGCAGTCCATGCTTGTAGAAAAGCCTTTTTAACATAATTATTTTTTAAAATATTAATACCAAAATAATACCAAAGTAATTAATTATAAGAAAATATGTATTTATCAAAAATTCACATATTTTGTGTAGAGAGAACATAAATTCAAAACATAATTTACCTTTGAATCATCAGTTTGACCATCTCCTTTGGCATCAAAATTGAGTACGTTGTAATTTTGGCCGTACACAATACCAAAACAGAGAAAATTTATCAAGATCGAAATATCCAATATGGTTTTCTAAAACACATAAGAAAAAAAAATGTTAGAATAAACACGTAACAAAAAATACGATTGGAAAAGTGGATTGATTTGATGTCTACCATCGTGAAATGACGATTATGAAAATCTATTGAATGTGTAAGTACTAGGTACGGTAGTGTAGGTGTTTTGTATGTGTTTATGTCCTGTATACACAATTATGTGCATCTACGTATATCTGAATCATACATATTGTTCCCTCTTACATAAATCTAAATTGTCTACCTTAACTATTATCTAAATTCTTATCTCATTTGAATAAATGAAACTATACATCTCCCTCTTATTAAATGATGTACACAAAGAAGTAAAAAAAATATTGTATACAATATTTCTAAAGTAATACATACATTTTATTTGTTACAAGATTATGATATGTTTTACAAGATAACGCAGGAGAAAAAAAGAAAATAATTTGGATACTTCTCACACTCTCCACAACTTTAGAATGAATTAGTGAAAAAAAGTTAGGGAGATGTTATAAAGAAAGAGGAGCTAGAGAGACTACACTGAAGTCGCCGAATTTACAGACACGGAGAAAAAAATAAAATTTGTGGTGGTCAAAAGCCAAAAAAAAATGGTCGGAGTTCACGGAGGAGAAATCTCAAAATAGTCAGTAGGTTGTGGTTAAGGCAATGTCAGGATTCGTGAGCAAGTTAGAATGTGACATGCTTAAATTAGGTGTTTTTGGTAGAATGTGAGTTATAGTATACTTAAATTTAGTGATTCGACCATAAAAATTAAACATTATTTTGTATTGTAATCGATTAGCATTAATCAAAACATTATTATTAACCAAAAATATCACGCAGCATAATTTTATTGGCTCAGAAACAAATATTTGTTTCTGAGTAGTGCTCTCGTGGATCATCATCGTACACAAACAATAACATGTCATGTAGACTAATTCCCCACGACAAGCACGTGACGTGAGCGACACGAAGCTAGAAGACAACAATCATCAAGTTTGGTATAGTTTGTTCAGCATGTGATGTCGTAAGTGATGATGATGAATGGATGGTGATGATGCACCATATTCCATATATACACATGCACCACCTCTTTTTTTTGTTAATTAATTCGGTTTGATACTGTTTAATTCATCTTATAACTTCTGAGATTATATATTTCTTCACCGGATCAATTCACGTATCATCCAATCCGAACCACAAAAGAAAAAAAAAAACTTTTTTATGGAAATGGACAATAGTCAAGAACTCAAGATACGATTAACTATTTTTCTATAATAATTTAATTTCATCTCTACAAAACCTGGTTTTTTACACAAATTAAATACAAAACTCTTATTGTTATAGAGTAACAATGTTCAAGAGAGACGCTCTATGTTGAATAAGTCGTCTAGATAAGTAACTTAACTCATCCTTAATTGCTTCAAGGCTCGCATTAACCATAGCTAATTTCCCGAGGATTGTTTGCGCATCAATGTCCTTCACGATCTTCCTACCGATGATTCTTCCAAAGAAAGAACGGATCATCGAGTTATCTACACATCCAATTTCACCATTCTTCTTCTGGTTCTCACCGGAAGAAGAAAGAAACTGCAAGAGTGACTGCAAAATAGAGATCGTCGACGCGTTTGATTGCCTTAGAATGTTGGAGACCATTGAAGAATGTTGATCAAGATCACGAGATTGTTTGATAACCGGATCTTTTTTCTTTCTTTGTGTCCTTGCAAGGGATTTAAGTTGTCTATCTGCTGCGTTCTTGAACTTCTTCTGAAAGCTAATGTAAGTTCGGATCTCGGACTGAACGGAAGAGAGATTTCCTCTGCGTCTACGTAAAGCAGATTGAAGTTCTTGAATTTGCTCCATGAGTGTTCCTATCAAGTCTCTTGTGAAGTCAGAGACATCTAGTAACAAGATGGATTCATCAAGAGAGTCTTCCACAAGTTTCCCGTTGCGACAAAGGCGAAGAGCTTGTTGGCCTTGAGGAGAACATATGACTTGTTCATTGACAAAGTCATAGAGCTCAACGAGCTTGGCAAGTCCAAGTTTGATCCTAGAAGAAGCTGATGAAGAAGAGTTTAAAGCTTGAATCTTTTTCAGTTCTTCTTCAACTCTCTGTGCTTTAGGATGGATTAGTCTTGTAGGCAAACTAATAGACCTAGCAGGTACATGCGTAGTCACCGCAGAGGATGATGATTCTGCCATTTTTCCAAGCTCTGAAGCAAACAGAGAAATCAAAAGACTTAAACTTGGAAATGGTTTTTGGTGGGTTATAAAGGTTCAGAGACTCCAAGGTATATAATAGAAGAAAACTTAACAGAGAAATCCAAAATAACCCTTTAAAAAGGTTTTAATGTAAGAGCAAATTGGGCATGTGTTAAAAAAAAAACTTATAAAGAGGATATTTGCACAATTATCCCCTTTTGCTTAATTTATTTAATAATCTCTTTGTGGTTATAAATGGAGCAACGTCAAGCTTTCTTGATTATTATGATTATCTTGTCTCCTAACTTGTCCCTCTTTGCCTCCTCCATCACCGCTGGCAAACTCAAAGATCTGTTTCATGAGGAAAAAAAAAACACGACAACTCAGAGAAACGTTTTCCAAGGAGAGATTTAAACTTATAAACAAATATTTGCACAAAGAAAAAAAGAAGCTAAGGCCATTATTCCAAGAATCTAGGGTTTTAAAACAATAAGAGTAGTAGGAGAATCTTGTTCAATAAGGTCGTGGTACGTTTCATTTCCTATTCATGTGTGTATTTATTTCCGTAGCTTTCTATTATTTTAATGTGAGACAAGGAGACAGAAGTTTTAATTCACAAATATATTGAGAATATGACAGAAGAGAGAAGAAATAAACTAAAAAAAATAAGGAATTTAATTTGCCAAATGATTTGAAGAGAGTCATCAAAAATGAATAGAGTATTAACACAATGTTGACCACTTGTCCTTTGTAAATCTTCTCTAATTGATCCCATGAACATTGTCTTCTCTTTTGGCTCTCAATAATTAGCAATCTAATTTCACTGAAACGTCACAATACTCTGCACTTGGCTACTTAAGTGTTAAGAAAATATTCTTCTTTTAGTCTTTTTCCTCTTGTCATTTGAGAGAGTAATCAAAGCAATTTTTGATCAGATACTGCTGTCTGATTTACTAGAAAACATATCCAATTTCTGTTGAGATTTGGATATTACAAAAAGCAATTTTTGTTCTCTTAAGCAACCACAAAGTCAAGCACAGTAAAAGCGTTCATAAGATTCACATATTTTACGCCATTTTTATTTCTTATAAGAAGAGTAGTGTAGATGACAATAAAGGTAAGAATTTTAAGAAACATGTATATAGGACAACATCAATGCTAGCTAGCCTAACAATGCTCTGCAACAATTCAATATCTTGACAATGTATGCTTAAGGATTTTATGTTCATGTGACATTACCTATTAGAATCATGCCTTTTTGAAGCAGGACAATTTCTTCGATACTGTAAAACTCAGAATGTCCTTATCAAATTTGCATTGTTAGACAGTTCATTTCCTGAGTTGATCTCTACAGGAATCAAGCTAATTTATCATTTTCTAGCTTCCGGTCTTCATCTTTCTTAAAAGGAATGTAAGATCCAATCCGTTAATAAGATTTTGTTTGCTCTGGGAACACAGAAACCGGTAAATATATATATAAACAAAATTGATGATTGAATCCTTATTCATCCACTTTGATGCAGAAGAGCGGTTTCTTGACAAGCAAGTAACTCTATGTTTGTAAATAGTTAAGACCAAGAAGAAATATTATGAATGTTTTTTTGGAAGTGGGTATTGCAAAACCTGCATTTTGTTTAAATCTGAATTGTCAAAATCTAGTCTTAAGCTTCAAACGAAACATAACATTAAACATCAAACAAGATATACAAGAAGCTATCTACTTTCTCGTCTCTGCAACATCTTATAAAGAGAAATGCTAAGCAAATGATAAAAGGTTCTAAGACAGATGTTTCTCAATGCTATTCTCAAACGTTTTAAGTAATTTAGAGGAAATCAAGAAAAAGTAAAACAGAGCCATTTCTTGGTTGGTTTAACGCCGTCTTGTTTCCTCTGTGAAGGTGCCTTGCTGGAGCTACGACCTGTTTTTTTATCCTCGCCGGCTTTACTAAATATAACAGTGAATACCTCTGCCGTCGCCGGATCATTCACATCCCATTCTCCGAATTTTGGCAGAGGCCTTGCTTCACTATTTGATGCCATTTCAATCTTCAGGATCAAGAAATCAGAGCAAAATTTCTCAAAAACAAATTATTTTCTTCTTTTTAATGTTTATCTTCTTCTTTAATGACTTCTATTCTGATATCGTTCTAATTGATCAAAAGATGATGGACTCAGGATGTATTTTATAGTTGGAAGATTTCAATAAAGCAGAAACAGAGAAGTTTTGTTTAAAAAAATGTTCCTACGGAATGTACTCGTATGAAACACGGAGACAAGAAATTTCTTCTTAATCATTCTGAGGTTCAAAATCTTTGGTCTTTGCGCGTCATACCCTGTAAAACCCTAATTATAGCAAAATGCATCTTATCCATGGCTGCTCTCTTTTCTTATTTGGTGTTAACTGTTATCTTTATTGGTTCTCTACATGCTTCTTTAGTAATCAGAGACCTTAAATAATATCTTTCTGGACCATCAGTGTCCGCAAATCTAAATTTGTATCAGGTTTTAGAACTGCCAAGATTACTTCAAGTAATTTCCTTTGCCTTCTTTTAACAAGTGATTTTATTAGCTGTTTTACTCAATTTTGATGCAAAAGAGATCAAAATATTGCTTGATAAACAACATTGCTTCTCTCTTTATTGATTTTATTGTATAACATAGAGCTCAAGCTCAGACGTGAGATCGAATATCATCAAAAGACAAAAAATGAACTAGTAAAATGAATCAAGAAATAAAAAAAGAGCAACGTAAAACAGAGAAAACCAACACTTTTTTCTTAGTTTAAATGAAAAAGACGAAAGAAGAAGCAAGCAGAAGCAGAGAAGCTCACATGGTTTCACTCAAGAGCTGCTATGACCGCATCAACAACTTCCTGCGTGGTACAATCTCCTCCAAGATCTTTTGTTCTGTATTTTCCTTCTTGAATCACTTGTTTCACTGCTGTTTCAAGCCGATCAGCAAAAGTAGGAAACCGGAGATGTCTAAGCATCATTGCTGATGAGAGAAGTAGAGCCACCGGATTAGCTTTCTTCTGTTCCACTATCTTATCATTCCCCACATTCCCGGCTGATGCGCCTTGCTCAAATATCGCATGTTCTGCACCAACATTTCCTGTCCCCAACAACCCCAAGAAACGTCATTTCTAAGGCAAAATTAAGAAAGATTATAACTTCAACTAATACAAACCTCCTGGCATCACTCCAGTGCCACCGGCTATTCCAGCCGCCGTGTTTGCTACAAGGTTACCATACAAATTAGGCGTCACCTGAAACAAACCAACAAAAATTATCAATGAGATACATCAAAACAACATCAATGATGGTTTTATTTTCTGTCACATTAGACTCATTTTGCTTCAAGTTTTGATTTGTAACTAGGAGAAGAAGAGCATTACCATGACATCAAATTGCTCGGGCTTGGCGACAAGCTGCATACAACAATTGTCTACGATTATTTCATTGTAAGTAATCCCCGGATAGTGTTTAGCAACCTCTCTACAAGATTCGAGGAAGAGCCCATCCGCGAGCTTCATGATGTTAGCTTTATGAACAGCAGTCACTTTCTTCCTATTGTTTAGATACGCATACTCAAATGCATATCTCGCAATTCTCTCAGAACAAAACTTTGTTATCACCTACACAAACAATTCAACAACCTCATGTAAACAAAAGGATCACAATTTGGACTAAAAATAAACCCTAATTATATGTAGTTACCTTAAGGCTCTCGACAACACCAGGAACAACCTCATGCTCGAGACCTGAATACTCTCCTTCAGTGTTCTCTCTAATCACAACGATATCAACATTCTCGTGTCGTGTCACTAATCCAGGGACATTGATACAATTCACTAGAGAAGCGAAGATATCGAGTTCTTTCCTCAATTGCATATTCAAAGAACTGACACCACCACCAACAGGAGTCGCTAATCCCCCTTTTAAACAGACCTTGTTTCTCTTCACAGACTCGATTACTTCTTCAGGGACTTTTCTCATGTGGCCAAGAACCTCGTACCGCTCGAAATGCACCGGGGCGTGCATAGCTTCCATGACCTGTTCAACCGCACCGGTCACTAAAGGTCCGATTCCGTCGCCGGGAATTAGGGTTACGGTTCGTGGAGCTCCGTCTCCTGGTCTAGGCATGTAGGTGATGGATCGGGACAGTGCGGTGAATGGAGAAGGAGGATTCGCCAGAAGGCGACTAAGCATCGAAACGGATCTTCTCGCCATTGGTAGATTTTGCTTCTTTTAGGGTTTCAGAGCAACGAGGGACGATTTCGTTTTCGGCGATTTACATGCAGCGTTTATGCCTATGTCAGTTTTATTTATTTTTTTATTTCTTTGGCCAATCAGCTATATTCTTCAACAATATGAGAAACAACAAATTTTATTTGGTTCAATCATTTTCTCTTTTCTAAAATAGTATTTTGTAAAAATTGAAAGTTGTTTTATGATAATATAAAAAAATGTCTTAGGAAGCGGAAACAAAGCATGGGAGTTGAAGATCCCAACATCTCACGAAAGCGACGAACAGAGGATGAGGGCCAGAGTATCTACTTAAGTCGGGGAGAGGCAAGTGGATCAGGGGAGACTACAGAAACCAGTGAACAAGGCAGAGCCGCGGTGGGGCCAGTACCACCACCTGACCCATGAGAGTAGGATTTTGGAACTGTCAAGGCATGGGACAACCCTTGACAGTTCGACGCCTAGAAGAGATGCAACGGGTGTATCTCTTGGACGTGTTGTTCTTGGTGGAGACGAAGCAACAAGATAACTACATTCGGGACTTAGGTGTTAAGTTGGGTTTTCACGATATGTGTCTTGTAACCCCTAGAGGTTTAAGTGGTGGTTTAGCTGTCTTTTGGCAGAAGCATATTGATATTCAAGTTATTTCCCATGATGTAAGGCTCGTAGATCTTTATGTTGAATACAAATCCTTTAATTTCTACTTGTCTTGCATCTATGGTCATCCAATACAGGGAGAGAGACATTACTTATGGGAAAAACTTCAACGAATATCAAACACTAGATCAGGTCCGTGGATGATGTGTGGTGATTTTAATGAGATCATATTACCTGAAGAGAAAAAGGGCGGTCGTGTTCGGAGCAAAGGCAGCTTAAAGAATTTTCAGAACATGCTCTCATGTTGTAATATGAAAGACCTGAGATACAAAGGTAATCCGTACAGTTGGGTTGGTAAACGACAAAAAGAAGTTATTGAATCATGTCTGGACAGAGCCTTCATTAATACGGATTGGCAAGCCATCTATCCTGCGTCAGAAACAGAATTTCTACCAATCGCCGGGTCAGATCATGCCCCTGTTATTATTCACATCGCAGAGGAGGTTTGTGTCAAAAGAGGACAATTCAGGTACGATAAACGTCATTCCCGATCTGAGGATTTTATTGCTTCTGTCAAACGTGGGTGGAGACTTGGTAGAACAGATGCACACGGAGGTATTCAACACAAACTGCGGTGTTGTCGTAAAGAAATCGCAAAGTGGAAGAGAAGCACAAAGAGAAATTCAGCGGAACAGATTAACATTCTAAAACATCGCATAGATGCTGCAGAAAGAGACATATCGACACCTTTGGCAACTTTAAATCGCCTGCGAAGTGAGCTTAATCGTGCATACAGAGAAGAAGAAACCTTCTGGAAGCTAAAAAGCAGAAATCAATGGTTGAAATTGGGTGAGCGTAACACTAAATATTTCCAGGCTGCTTGTAAAGTCCGTAAGTCGAGGAACCGAATCAAATCAATCATTGATGATCAAGGTGTGGAACATTTCCGTGACGATGCTATAGGTAAAGTGGCTGAAAACTATTTCTCCGAGCTGTTTACTACGTCTCAACATTCAGATATGGAAGCGATAATCTCCGATATTGACCCGCGAGTAACAGAGGCTATGAACAAAAAACTTCTTCTCCCAGTCACAAATAAGGAAATAAAAGATGCTGCCTTCTCAATAGGAGCAGATAGAGCACCGGGAACTGATGGTTTCTCAGCGGCTTTCTACCATCAATTTTGGGATGAAGTTGGAGACGATGTGTGTGCAATGGTAAGACGATTTTTCGAAACAGGGGAGATGGATGAGGAGATAAACCAAACTCAGCTTTGCCTAATCCCAAAGATCACAGATTCAAAACATATGGCAGATTTTCGACCCATTAGTTTGTGTACCGTAAACTACAAGATTATTTCAAAGGTAATGATCATGAGGTTAAAACAATGTCTCGGTTCTGTTATCTCTGAATCTCAAGCCGCCTTTGTCCCGGGAAGAAACATCTCCGACAACATCTTGGTTGCACACGAGATTCTTCATTCTCTGAAATCAAAGAGAGCTTTTCAAAGTGATTATTTGGCGGTCAAAACTGACATAAGTAAAGCTTACGATCGCGTTGAATGGAATTTCTTGGAACGGGTTATGATTCAGTTAGGCTTTGATTCAAGATGGGTTCAATGGATAATGGCGTGTATATCTACAGTCTCCTACGAGGTTCTGATCAATGGCTCACCATATGGACATATTCGACCATCGCGGGGCCTTCGACAAGGTGATCCGTTATCCCCTTATCTTTTTCTTTTTTGTGCGGATGTTTTGAGTACTATGCTTAAGAGAGCAGAGAGAGATAAAAAACTTCAAGGTATTCAATTAACGAAGCACTGCCCCTCGATTTCACACCTTCTCTTCGCGGATGATTCTCTGTTTTTTTGCCGAGCTTCAACATCAAATTGTCAACAGTTAGCGGCAATTTTTGAAACCTATGAGCAGGCTTCAGGTCAGAAAATAAATTACCAGAAGTCTTCGATGATCTTTGGTTCTAAGCTCCTGGAGCAAAAGAGACAGCGACTTCAACATATTTTGGGAATTTCAAAAGTGGGAGGCGGCGGAAAATATTTGGGACTTCCGGAACAATTTGGCAGGAAAAAGGTAGAGATGTTTGAGTATATAGTTACAAAAGTTAAAGACCGAACAGAAGGATGGACTCATAAGTATCTATCCCCCGCGGGAAAAGAGATACTCATCAAGTCCATCGCAATGGCTCTACCGGTCTACTCTATGAATTGCTTTTTGTTACCAATTACCATATGTGACGAAATAATCAGTGTCATATCCTCATTTTGGTGGGGTGAGGATAAAGGAAAAAGAAAGATCCCATGGGTGGCCTGGAAACGAATGTCTATCCCAAAAAATGAAGGAGGTCTTGGCTTTAAGGATCTACACAACTTCAATAAAGCTCTCCTTGCAAAACAAGCTTGGAGAATCCTAACTAAACCTACTAGCCTCCTGGCCAGAATCTACAAAGGTATGTATTTCCCTCACTCAAACTATTTGCAAGCGAAAACAGGTACCCAAGCTTCATATGGTTGGCGGTCAATTCAAGAGGGCAAGCTGTTACTTCTCAAAGGTACTCGCGTTCGACTTGGCAATGGAAAAAATACACGGGTGTGGGAGGACCCTTGGCTACCATCTTTGCCACCCCGGCCAGCAAATGGACCTGTTCTGGATAATAACATGAGGGTATCAGACTTATGGAAGGACACTAAAAGAGAGTGGGATGAAAATATCTTTGAAGGAGTTTTAAATCCAGAGGACCAACAACTTGCAAAGAAGTTATTCCTTTCTCAATATGCTGATCGAGATTGCCATGAATGGGTGTATACAAAGGATGCTCAATACACAGTGAAGTCTGGTTATTGGGTCGCTACGCACATAGATTTAGAGGAAGACGAGATCATTCAACCTCCGGCTGGCCACATTGATTTGAAAAAGGAGATATGGAAACTCAAGATAGGACCAAAGATTCAACATTTTGTTTGGCGGTGCTTATCAGGAGCGGTCCCAACGGCAACGCAACTCCAAACCAGATCCATCCCAGCAAATCCAACATGTCAAAGATGTTGCCAAAACGCAGAAACAATCAACCACATCATCTTTACTTGTTCCCATGCGCAAGCAGTTTGGCGATGTGTGACCTCAGAGATAGGAAGACAGTTCACATTTGGAGATGATTTCGAGATCAACGTACAAACTTTATTGCAGCTTCAACAAAGCTCAGTCCTACCAACTAACAAAGGCCTCTTACCGTTTTGGTTGATGTGGAGAATTTGGAAATCTCGAAATGATTTCCTTTTCAGAAAAATTAATCGACATCCGAGTCATGAGGCAAGAAAAGGTATCGAGGAAGCAAATGAATGGCTTGAAGCGCAACAAAACAGTACACAGGAGGTGAGTAATACTACTCAATCTTCTAACATACATCAAAGAAGAACTCGAAGTAGACAATGGGAACCGCCACCGATGGGCTGGGTAAAATGTAACTTTGATAGTGGCTTTGTTCAAGGAAGTGAGTACACTCCGACAGGATGGATTCTCAGAGACTGCAATGGAAAGATGATTACGTCCGGATGTGCAAGATTACAAAAAGCTCACTCAGCTCTACAAGCAGAAGCATTAGGCTTTCTTCATGTTCTTCAAGTCATATGGGCAAGCGGGTATCGTTGTGTCTGGTTTGAAGGTGACAATCAGGAATTGGTTCATCTGATTAATACGAATGGAGATCGCCTTGATCTTGGACCACTCCTCTATGACATACGAAACTGGACGAGAAAATTACCACAAGCTTCCATAGCTCACATCAACAGAGAGAAAAATGCAGCTGCAGATATTCTTTCTCGACATGCTGCAATTATGAACTCCATGTATCAAACATTTACTGTACCACCCTTTTGGTTGGTGAACCTTTTGTATCATCCGTATACCGTTTGAATGAAAGATAGATGTTTAAAAAAAAAAAAAAAAAAAAAATGTTTTATTTTAGCCTAAAGTTCACGTCCACTTCGTGTGGTACGCTTAAAGTAACATATATAAAGGATACTTCCAAATAGTTTTGGATTCTCTTGCAATGGTGGTATTAAGAACTTGGACTGAATAACGGTCACACGCATTATAAACAAGAGCAGAGAGAGAGAGACCACATCTTATTTCGCATGAAGCATTCCAAAACAGCGAGGACAGAACCACAAGACTTTAGTTTTACTTTTTCTTTTATCTTTTTGACTGTCACTACTTCGATTCCAACACAGTAAAGACAATCAATCACTGTGTTTAAAAGGGTTTCTCAGTTTCCTTATCATTTCCATGAAAAGTTCACCTTTCTTTTTTTATCATCATCTCTACTCTTCAATTGGCTCACTCCTTTTGGTCATGGCTTGTATAAACGGCGAGAATTGTGATTTTTCTTGCTCATCATCCTTATCTTCTCTTCCAATGATTGTCTCGCGGAACTTTTCTGCCAGAGACGATGGAGAGACCGGTGACGAGTTTCCTTTCGAGAGGGTTTTCCCGGTTTACGCTAGAGGAACCCTTAACCCCGTGGCCGACCCGGTTTTGCTGGATTTTACCAATTCTGGTTATGACCCAATTTGGGTTTCTATAAGAGAAGAAGCTAAGCTTGAGGTTTTCTCCTTATAATGCTCCATAACCATATTCTTATTAGTCATTTATACGCTTTTCATATATATAACTTCAATTCAACAAAGACAGAAACTTTGATATTGTTAATCAACTTTGAAAGGTAATGATAAAGACATTCATGTGTACCGTTTATATCAATCCGACAAAACCGTGGGGTCAAGTGCTCACTAAATGTGATGTGATCTCTGTCTCTTTAACCACTTAATGAAACCTTTTAAACGTTTCTTGTTGTTGCGTTTTTCTCTCATCCGTCTACTTTTTAGGCGCCGTTAATGGTGTTGGATTAATTTTTAATTGACTACAAAAGGACAAGTTGAGGAACAGAGTTTGTGTGTTTATGTTCCTAAAATGGTGAATGTTGTTGTGTGTTTTACAGGCAGAAGAGGAGCCGGTTTTGAGTAGCTTCTTGTATGCTAGTATCTTATCACATGACTGTTTAGAGCAAGCATTGAGTTTTGTTCTGGCTAACCGTCTCCAAAACTCTACCTTGTTAGCAACTCAACTTATGGATATATTTTGCAATGTTATGGTACATGACAGAGGTATTCAGAGCTCCATTCGTCTTGATGTTCAGGTAAAAACACGTATCTCTCGTATCCGTGAATCTTCCTTTTGACACTGCTAGTATTGTCTGAGAATGTGACTGAAGTGTAGTTCTTCCATTTTTTTGGTTTGTTAAAGGCATTCAAAGACAGAGATCCTGCTTGTCTATCGTATAGTTCGGCTATTTTACATCTGAAGGTAGTTTCTTAATCATACTAGTTACTGATTTAAAGACAATAACATCTCTTACACCGATATAAAATGATTGCTAAGTGAGTTTTCATGTGCATTTTACCAGAATAGTTTGTTCCACAGGGCTATCTTGCACTGCAGGCGTATAGAGTTGCACATAAGTTGTGGAAGCAAGGACGAAAACTATTAGCATTGGCATTGCAAAGCCGAGTAAGCGAGGTAAGTGTAACTTCCACAACTTCTTTGGTTATTGTTAATTTGTTAAAGACCTATAGTCTTGGTGTACAATCTCTGATCCATGTCAATGGTTTCTCTCAGGTTTTTGGAATCGATATTCATCCCGGTAAAGATTTTAGATTCATACCTTGTCTATGCTTTTACATCTAGCATCTGACTAACTTTGTTTTCTTTTCATTTTTGGCTCAGCTGCAAGAATTGGGAAAGGAATATTGTTGGATCATGGAACAGGTGTGGTCATAGGTGAGACTGCTGTGATAGGCGACCGTGTCTCAATTTTGCATGTACAGATCTCTTCTCTGACTTCATTTCTCCAAAACTATAAAGAACTGTTGATGTTAGAAATGCTAGCTTATATTTTCATGTTACAGGGTGTGACATTAGGAGGAACTGGGAAAGAAACCGGTGACCGCCATCCAAAAATAGGCGACGGTGCTCTTCTTGGAGCATGTGTGACTATACTTGGTAACATTAGGATAGGCGCAGGAGCAATGGTAGCTGCTGGTTCGCTTGTGTTAAAGGATGTTCCATCGCGTAGGTATGATTATGAAACCGACATGCATCTAAAATATCAATCTCATTGAGCTTTTCTGTTTGAACATTGCTCAAATTGACATTTTCTTTCTGGGGTTTCTGAAGCATGGTGGCTGGAAATCCAGCGAAACTGATCGGGTTTGTCGATGAGCAAGATCCGTCTTTGACAATGGAGCGTGGTGAGTCTTGATTCTGCCAATAGTACTCTGGTTTTGTTCTCCATTGCTCAGGGTTTCGTAGTGTACAAAACATGCTAGTTGATTGAATATGCAGATGCTACCAGAGAGTTCTTTCAAAATGTAGCTGTTGCTTACAGAGAGACAATACCAAATGGTAACTTACTTTCTTCATTCTTACATATAACACTGTATTTCTATATCTGAGTATAGTTTCGGATCTGAATTGAGTTTTGCTTTTTGTAAAAATAGGATCTTTAGTTTCAGGTAGTTGCAGAGAAAAGAGACACTAAAAAGAGAACATGAGATCTCCTGCAGCTTCTTAAGGCGATTTTCATCATTAATCATCATCACTTAAAAAAAAAAAACAAAGCTCTTTGTTTTGTTAACAAACTTGTTTTTCCAATGGATTGGAGAAAGATTTTGATACATTGCTAAACATTATTGATTCTGGAAAGAAGAAAGAAAACCAAATCATACGCTTTAAAGATTATCATCACCCAACAAACATAACCAAAATGCAATAACAGAAAACAAAACCCTTAAAACTAAGCATGCTTAGCCTGGAAATCTTTCATGAAAGCAACAAGCTTTTCAACACCAGCCAAAGGCATTGCATTGTAAATAGAAGCTCTCATACCTCCCACTGATCTATGCCCTTTGAGCTGCACCATCTTCTCTTTCGCAGCTTCCTTGATAAACTCAGCTTCCAATTCAGATTTCTCCAATGTGAAAGGCACATTCATCAACGACCTCACTGATTTCTCAACAGGACACCTGAAAAAGCCATTGCTTTCTTCAATGGCATTGTAAAGCAAATCAGCTTTCCTCTGGTTCTTCCTCTCCACTTCTTTCAATCCACCTTGCTCCAACAGATCTTCAAACACAAGACCACACATGTAAATCCCAAAGCAAGGAGGCGTGTTGTACAGCGAACTGTTCTCATCATGAATCTTGTAATCAAGCATCACAGGAGTGATATCTCGAGCGTTTCCAATCAAATCTTTACGAATGATCACAATTGTGACACCAGATGGACCAACGTTCTTCTGTGCACCACCGTAAATCACACCAAACTTAGATACATCAACAGGTTTCGAACAGAAGTTAGAAGACATATCAGCAACCAAGAACCCATCAGGGTTTTTGGGAACAGGGTAATCTTTAAACTCAACTCCATGAATAGTCTCATTGGCGCATATATGCAAATACTTGGCGTCCGGAGTTTGCTCCAACTCCTCAAAAGATGGAACCTTTGTGTATTTCTCAGATTTCCCAGACCAAATCACATTCGTCTTGCAATACTTCTTCGCTTCTTTCACAGCTTTATCTCCCCACGAACCAGTAACAACGAAATCGACTGTATCATCCGATTTGCAGAGATTGAGAGGTAAAGCAGCGAATTGAGTAGTAGCACCACCTTGTAAGAACAAAACGGAATATTCCTGAGGAATCTCCAGGAGCTGACGAAGATCCGATTCAGCTTTTTGTATAATTGAGAGAAACTCTTTGCCTCTGTGACTCATCTCCATCACACTCATGCCAGATCCACGCCAGTTGTATAGATCCGCCTGAGCTTTTAGGAGAACGTTCTCCGGCAAAGTGGCTGGACCCGCCGCGAAGTTAAAAACCCGTTCTTGGGATCCGACGGAGCCGGATCTAACTCCATCTTGAACTTGAGTCGTTGAAGCGACGCATCTAACAGCGACGGGCTTGATTTTGCCGGCGAAGTTCACGGTGTTTGGTTTGCTGAGGTGAAGAAGGGATTGAGATGTTGATTTGGGTTTCAAAGCAGGAATCTGAGTGTTGTTTCCGACAAGGAAAGAGTTCGTCGAAGCCGCCATGATTGTTGTGAGATTGTCGCAGTTTATTTTTGTTCGTTGCCCTTTTCGCTTTTACTTAGACAAAGATCTGAAAAAGAGTTGGTGGGAGATATAAAAAAATAGATTGAAAACGACGGCGTTTCGTCGTGTTAGGTGGTACTAGTTTTGTCTGCGGTTTTGTTTAAGACTCATTTCTAATGTGTGTGATTTTGTAGAAGAAGAAGAGTTCAAATTGAAACTCTCAATCTTATATCATATTTTAAGAATCTGTAACTAAGTAATGACAAAAATATGATTGTTATCAGAAATATTAGAGAATTTTATTGCTGAGATATCAATAAAAGGAAGACTTGAAAGTTACAGATCAAATTCAGAGGATATTTTTGAACTTATTTTTGTTTGCTGTTTTCTTTTGTAATTAAAAATTGAGAGGGAAAATGTTAGCAGCTAGCTATACACAAACTACTATTTTCCACTCTTTAGTGAGAATCTGACACAAGAAAGTGTGCAGCTTCATACTTTGTTGCTATGTATCCGAATTTGGAGGAGCTGTATTTTCTATGTATTCCTGTTAGTTTATCAGTCCCAGCCTTCTGATGTAGTCTCACCATTCTTCTACAACATTCTCTGCAAAATAAGAAAAAAAGATCACTCTACAAAAGATTATGGATGCAGTTCGTTACAAAGATTAGTCTTTGTAGATTACCCTTTTGTGCTAATGGATAAAAGAGACTTACATGAGTTGATTTTCAGAGTAGTGACTGTGGAATTCACAAGTGCTGTTCCATTCACTGAAGCCATGGATTGTACATTGAGCTGTGTACACTGCAGTGGCGGCTAGCAACGATGGTGGATACCGAACCATTTCGTAGTCCACAAGAGCAAGCTCGATCAAGAACGACGCCAAGATCTCAAGCTGTGTCAATAACAAGATTAGTTTGTAATTCACAATCCATTTATATTATTATGTACATTGATAGATTTGTTTCTTTACCTTCTTGTCTGATTGAGCTGCCTTGAGGAACCTCTTCAAGAAAGGGTATTGCGTTGGTAACGACATATTGAATTGCAAAGTACTAAGCATAATCTTCTCCTACACACAAAGTTTGTTGAAATCAGATCAAATGTATAATCTTTTACCGTGTTTTTGGAAACAAAGAATCTTATTCTATGGTTATTACCATTTCTAAAACTTCGTTCCTCATATAAGCTTTGTCCGAAATGACTACCAAATCTTCAACAATAGGTACTGAAACCTCTTCGTACTTGCAAGCTAAGAGCAATGCAACTAAACCAACAAGCTGAAGCTTCTTTCTTGCAACAGCTTGCTTGGACAGGAATCTATCTATCAGATTCACTGTTAGAAACAATGTCTCGTTCATTAGCTCAAATTTGTCATGTACCTGAAACATCAAAGAAGCTTCTTAGTTAGCCTCTATATACAATAATCCATTACCATTGAGAGGTCTTTGAATTACCTCTATGAGCCAATCGATAAGTATTGCTCTCATTTTATCAGTTATATCAAACTGTTGCGCCATATAATCCAGAGGAACACAGCTAAATCTCTGCAGATTACCAAAATCCATGGAAAATTGTCTCAGAAGAATTCAAAATCTAATGGTTTTGGTTCAGAGACAATTTAAAAAACCAACGAAAACCATACCTCGGTTTTACGGTAGAATTCGTAAAGATCACTGACATATTCAACAGCTGCAAGAGAGTTGTTTGCATCGTAGTCGTCGATATCCAAAATTGGTTCTTCTTCTTCTTCTTCTTCTATATCCTCCATCTCAACTTCTTCCTCCTGTCCAAATTAAAAAGTTTCATTAGAATTCACATTAAAAAGCTAAAGATCTTTTGAGAAGTGATTGTTAATTACCATTGGATCGGATTCATTGTATGGTTTCTCCAATGACATTGGCATAGGTTGGTCCAATGTAGCTTCTTCATTCTTCTCCTCTTCTTCATCAATGAATATACAATCACCAAACTCGTTCCCACTTGGTTTCAGCTTCTTAGTCTCTTCCTGAGATCTGCAGAAATTCAAATAACAATCTCAGATCTCTCTTTCTCAGCAAAACAAAACCAAAGAAACTTTTTTCAAAGTTTAAAGCTTTATTAACCTTGAAACTGACGGATGTAATGAATCAAGCTTCTTCTTCTCACAGCTTTCTTGTTTTCTCCTACTGAACAAATAAATAATCATCAAGATCCCAAAACCAAGGATAAAAGAGATGAACTTTAGGATTCGAGAGAGTTTAAGTAAATTACTCAGATAAGCCTCTTCTCTTGTTAACAACGCAAGGGTAAGCTTTTGCACCAACGAGATTCTGATTAATCACACTCAATGCTCTTCTGTTCTGTCTCTTCACCTCTAATCCGAATTTTCTGCTTCTCGTATCATCATCTGACAAAACCCAGAAACAAAACAACATCAGAATCTCTGTTCTTGAGACCAAGAATTCTCAGATTCTCAAACGCGTTTTACTACTACCTTGAAGAATCTCTGTAATGGGTTTGACAACGAGATTACGATTTCTCTCCTCTGGATTAACCATTGTTATTTTACTCGATTTGGTGATAGTGTTCCTCGAGAAGAATCTAGAAGAAGAAGAAGGATCTCTCTTCTCTCTTCTCTCTGTGTATATGTCTGATGCAATTGAATGAATCAGGAGGAGTCAGAGAAGGGGATGAAATAAGCGAGACAAATAAATTAAATCAAAATTAAAATTAAAGTTGCTATCTTTTTTATTATTATTTTGTTTTTATTGAAGGAAATAGCCAACGGCTAGGTGATTAAGATGACCGTTGGATCATGAAGGAAACGATTTGCTTCTAAGTTAGTCTAAAACCAACGGTAACTTTTTGGGCATGTGGTGGCTCTCTCTCTCTCTCTTTCTCATTTCAAATTTATTATTCCTTTTTTTTGTTTTTGCCTTTTTCAGACAAAGAAGGCTCGTTGCCACTAGCCAGAGCCTCCTCCTTAAGGCGCGGTTCTACGATCTTAAAGTCAACATATTAATTATTTAATCTTAATCTTAGCTTATTTTAGTCTGTGTTTTACAGAGAGCTAAGAATTGCTCTCTTTCCTAAGAATTATTGTTACCGAGAATTATGCTGACTCTGTATTAAGTGTTCTTGCCATTTCTTTAGTTTTTTGTCAAGTTTTTTTAATATTTAATTTAGAGATTAGAAAATTTTTAGGCTAGATGAGTTCTGGTCATAATTATTGTAATTGAATTTCCTTCTCTATTAGAATGGTCAATTAGAAGGTGATTATGTTTCTAATTTGTGTCATTCAATATGTATGATGTATCTTACATATTTGAATTTTAGATCACTTTTAAATCTATATTTTTAGAAAACTGTTAAAAGTTTTGGTTAGAGTCAAGATATTATTTAAAACATTTGCGGCTTTGCATACATCATACTCCCTCTGTTTTTTAAAAGTTGTCATTTTAATTGTATTTGGACAAATTAAGAAAAGGTATACAATGACTATATTAACCTCATAAAAATGACAAGTAATTATTTACAAATAATTTGTGTTTAATAAAATGAGGGTAATTTGGGTAGTTATTGCCATAAATTACATTATTACCTTAAAACGACAACTAATTTAAAACAAAAAAAAAGCTCTAAAACGACAACTATTCGAAAACGGAGGGAGTATATCATATTAGAATATGGGCTTCCAACTCAAAACCAATTGGCAATGAGTGGAGAGACTCATATATCTTATATACTAGTCAAGACCCCTTGTTCTTTCCAATGTGGGATAATATTATCCCTAATATGCCCCCTCGAGATGATGGCTCTAGCCATTGATCTCGGTATGCTCGGACATGGATCGGCGGGCCAACTATTGGGTCGGGCCGATGGTGGATTGGATTTGGACATGTACGGATCGGGCTCTGATACCATATTAGAATATGGGCTTCCAACTCAAAACCAATTGGCAATGAGTGGAGAGACCCATATATCTTATATACTAGTCAAGATCCCTTGTCCTTTCCAATGTGGGATAATATTATCCCTAATACGCCCCCTAATATGGTATCAGAGCCCGATCCACACATGTCCAACCCGATCCGACCCAAAGATGGTCCAATCATCGACAAGGCCCAAAATTGATGCCGTCGATCTAAGCCCGAACATTCCGAGATTAATGGCCAAAGAGCCATCATCTCGAGGGGGCGTATTAGGACATAATGTCCCACATCGAAAGTTGGAAGGGATCCTAAGTAATATATAAGGGATATGGGTCACTGCACTCATTGCCAATTGGTTTTGGGTTGGAAACCCATATTCTAATATATCACACATCAATGGTTTCATTAGTTTTTTTTTCTTTTGTTGCAATTTGTTGTATTTGTGATTTTTTTTGTTGTACAAGTTGTATTTGTGATTTATTACATAGCTTCAAGAGCTTCCTTCTGAGTTCTGACATTGAAAACTAAACATATAATGTTACCGGTATACATTAATGTTTAACTTTTAATAGTAAACCATATAGAATAATAGTAATAAATATGACCAATAAATGATAATATCATTGTAATACTGAATAAAAGACAAAAATATGTCTATACAAAAGTTTACAAGTCACGTCATTGTCGGATGTCACATGCATAATAGTATTACTAGTGCAGTGCAACGAGCTTTTGCAATCTCGATGACCAAAAAACACACCGGCAAAAATTACACAGAAAACAGAAAAATCTCTTGAAGCAACCTACCAAGTACGAATAAGCTATGGGCTAGTAATGGGCTTTATACGATATTAAGCCCAGATTTACGTAATATCCGAGTTTTAGAGTCGAACGAATCACACGTGGATTTTTTTTTAATTAAATCCGACGGACGCAAATCTTCATTCGAAAAGGCGGGAGAGGGTTTAACTGTCATAACCGCCATGGCTCAGAGAAAACTTTATATAAAGGCTATTTCAATGTTGTTCTGAAACATCAATTCTCTTACTAAAGTGCCAAAAAAAAGCATGACTAGTAACCCAGAGAAAACGAAAGTGGATGATGTTGAGGAGGATGAGAGAGAAGATTCTGATGAGCAATGGAACGATGAAGAAACTGATACGAGAGAAATCGTTCTCGGCCTCCCTGCTTTGAGTATCAGCAGTAGAATATTTGTTGATAGCAGTAGTGTCGCTGTCGTTGAAGAAGATGTAGAAAAAGCGCGTTTGAATGAGCAAGCGGTTCTTGCGGCGGGGTTGGTTTTGGCTGCGGCAGAGGAAGCGGTTATGAAAGGAGTGAATGAGGGCAGTGGGAGTGGTGGGAAGAAAAAGAGTAGACCAAGGACATCGACGAAAACCGATGATAAAGCGGATGGTTCGGGTAAAAAGCCGAAGAAGAAATCATCGGAATTGACTCATCCACCAAAAGGACCACCGGTTTGTCATATCTGTGGACGAGGTTTCGGTTCTTGGAAGGCTGTGTTTGGACATATGAGGGCACATAAAGATAGAAACTATCAAGGATTTCTCCCCCCTCCTACATTCTCTGCGGCTGCTGAAAGGTTTTCGATTCCTGGAAGAAACTCTGCTTTTGCTATTGTCACTGCTGGAGGAGGGAGTTCTGGTGGCCTTGCTGGAGGAGGAGGAAGTTCCGGTGGTTGTCCTGCCAGTGCTGGTGGTGATGCTTGGGGATGTGAAGGCGGGAAAGGTGCAGCTATTGACTTGAATGTGGATCCTGTGGAGGAAGTAGAGGAAGCTACTGAATCTGGATATATTGCCAAGTTTGATCTTAATAAATCGCCTCCAAAAGATGAAGAGGAAGAGGACAAAGCCAAGTGAAAGATTTTCATACAGCTTTATTAATAATTAACGTAAACATACTTTATTATAGTAATTTTTTTCCTTTTTAATTCTATTTAATATTTATCTAACACATTATATTGATTCTTTGGATTAATGTTTGGCAAATATGCAACTATATATTTTGTTTTTTAAAAGGATTTAATATTAATTTTATTTCTTTGTACAATTCCATCTGCAACTGTGTGTGTAATCAAAATAAAATTTTAAAAAAAAATAAAAATTGTTAGTTATGTCGTTGTTATATAAATATTTACGTTTAAACATGTTTACAACTTCCAAATGAAAATGGAAAGAAAATAATTATGAATCAGAAATCGTTGAACAACTGCTAATTTCTATAGCATAAAAATGGTTCATGTGAAAATTGAATGTAATATGCCAAAGAGAAAAAACATTTGTCCCTACTAAGGGGGCATATAGTTCACGTTGTTAATACTTTGTCCGCTTTCCATATTTGAATCTGAAATTAGTAGTTGTCATTTTTAAAAAAAAAATTAGTAGTTGTCATTAGCGCGTATATTCTTCTCAAATCAATCACATATTCACGATAATCTTTAGATAAAGCCAGCACAATTCTCTTTGTACGATGTTCTCCTACTTGTTACCAGTATCAGCTCTATAACCATGAACATTTTTTTAATATAGAAAGATAATATTTATCTAGAAGTGTACCGTGTACGTAGTAAACCATACAAAAGGAACAGTATTATACACAAAACCCTTCAAGATTTCATTCAAACAAAATTTAATAAAAGGGACTCTAAAATCAATTTCATACCGCCGGAAAAACAAATATCAAGCAACCATTTATTTTTCTACTCCAAACCGTCCAGCCGTTGCTCTCTTGCGTTCAGCCCCAATTCCGCCAGCTCTATAGTGATAGTGATGTGGCGAAGAACGTGAAGAGCTAGAAACGGCCTGTTTAGTGGAAGAACGGTTAGGGACAACATTAAGCCGTTGGATGTGCTCGAGGACGTCGACTACTTCCTTCATGTGTGGTCGGTTTTTCGGGTCTGGCTCGATACAAGAAAATGTAATGCGTGCCAATTCGGTCGCGACTTGTGTTGTGTATTGACCTTTGATTCCTTTGTCCATTATTTGTTTCACTCTGTGTTTGCTTGAGAGTTCTGGTCTTAACCAATCGACAAGACTCTCTTGCCCTCTGGGCCGTTTTGTGTTGTGCGCCGTCTGTCCGGTCATTATTTCTAGTAAAACCACACCAAAGGCGAATACGTCACTCTTAACGTATAAATGGCCTGCAGATGAAACAAGAAACGAACTGTTTATTATTTGATCCGAAGTCAGCTGTTCAAATAGTATACTATCTAGTCACTCAAAAAAAGGAGAATATTGAAGATGACGAATTCGAAAACCAGCATTGGAGAACAGATTAATGTAACGTGTTTTGGTCCCCAATTTCGATGAGGATATAGAGGTAAATGTCCATATCGTTTTTAAATAAAAGACTATGGTTTATGTTTTTCTGTATGTACCTGTTGCCATATATTCAGGAGCAGCATAACCATATGTGCCCATGATCCTAGTCGTAACGTGTGACTTCTCGTCTGCTGGTCCTAGCTTTGCTAGCCCGAAATCTGAAAGCTTTGCTTCATAGTTCTACACCCATATGTATCAAACAAATCTCATCAGCCAAATATAGAAGGATCAAAGATTAATCTTCTAATTATCTCGAGTGATTAAATTAGACAAACCGAATCAAGAAGTATATTGGAAGCTTTGAAGTCTCTATAGATGACTTCTCTTTGTAAGCTGTGTAGAAACGCAAGCCCACGAGCTGCACCGATCACAATCTTGATCCTTAAGTCCCAAGGAAAAGGATCGTTTCCTGAATTATAAATCATGCCAAGTACACAATAGAGTTATATTTCTGATCAAGACTTTTGTTATAATGATGAACTTGTGGGTTAAAGAGATCTTAATTACGTCTAAAAAGATGACTCTCAAGACTTCCTTTGGGCATGAACTCATAGACAAGGAGAAGCTCTTTGTCTTCACGACAGTATCCCAATAACTTCACCAGATTTTGGTGTGAAAGCATTCCCAAGAAGTTAACTTCTGACTGTCCAAAAAACAAACATAGCCACAAATCTCAAATTTAGCCTATATAACTTCAAGATAAATTTGTTCTGCTAATTAAGACATACAATAAACTCAATGAAAGAATCCAGATTTCCATCCAATACGAGTTAACAGAGAAATAATGTTGACTTTCTAATAACCTTTTACTAATTTTAAATTATAATACTACATAGTAATAAATAATACTTTTGACTAATACCATCGACCAACGTGTCCCCAACTCAAAGTCCGGTAACAACGGAAAGTTCCTAGCTACATCGAATGGAAAATTATCTTCAATTGGAAAAAACCAGGTCATCGATTTCAAACAATTATAATTTGATTGGTAAAAAATATTATCATAGGACAAAACATCATTTATTTATTTTTAAAAATATATTTATATTATTTAGTTATTCTGCAGAAGTCGTTTCTTGATTGGAATAGTCAATTCTTCTTTCATCTTGATCGAATTACGTGATAATTGGGCTAGGTTTGTTTGTTTGTTTTCCAACAGAGAAGAAATCAAAATCACAAAAATAGTATTGGAAATTAGAGATATAGATCTTACACGCCACTCTGCAAATCCTTGAACACTCTCTGAATTCAATCTCTTGATGGCTACGATCATACCAGAACCGACTCTGGAAGGAGCAAGAGTCGTGGCATCGACCCAACCTCTGTATACTTTCCCGAATCCTCCTTGACCCAACATCGAATCCGGTTTGAAATTCTTCGTCGCCGTTTTTAGATCCAGAAAGCTATAGACTTTGAGATTTGGCGATTCCAGTAGTTTACCGGAATCACTTATAATCCTACCGGAAATATCGCTCCCCACTTCGGAGAATTGGCTCCGTTGTCCGACGCTGCTGCTTGTTGTCGCGCCCGTGGTGGTCGTTGACGACGAGAAGTCTGTTCCATTGCTGTGGTTGTTCGTTGTGGCTGCTTGTCATTCACAAAGACAGAGAGAGAGATCAGAAAGTGAAGATCTTTTAGGTTTTATTCAAGAAACCCAAAAAGAAAAACAAGAACTTCATGGATTTGTGGATGTTAGAGATTAATTACCATGACTATGGAGACCTGTTGTGGAAGGAGAGGAAGAGGAGAAAAATGAAATACAAAGACCCATTTCATGAGCCTTCTCTTTCTTCTTCTTTTTCTTCTTGTTCTTGTCTTTCTTGTTTTACCAATTCAGACAAGAGCTAGTGGATATGGATCTCAAGTCAGTTAGTTATTTGAGCTTTTATTGCTCGAGTTTAGAATTATTGAAAGAGGCAACGATGGGTTGCAAAATATTTTTGATTTTTTTAGATAACAAGAAAGGGAGGAAATTTGGGGGTTGTTAGCGTGAACCGAAGAAGGGTTTTGGTCTAACTTGTCAATTTTGATGCATTTCTTTCTGATTTGCCACGAATTAAAAATAAATACGAAAATGCCAAGAAGATGGATCAAAAAGAAAAATCATAGCCAAATCCTTTTTCTATCTCTATATGATCGTGTGATCTGAAAAATTAATTGAGACTAGGGGAGGTCTCCGCGCCCAGCGCGGGGTTGTATGTTGATTAAGACCAGAATTAATAATTAATATTTAGGGTTATCAAGTTAGGGATATTTATTGAATTAATTTTGTCAAGAGTCTAATTTTTATAACGACATTAATATAGAATTATGGTAAAACGCTATAACTTTTGATATATATTATTAGTAATCAACAATTAATAGTGTTTTTGAATCACAAACAATTATTAGTGTTTATATCTTGATATATATAATAGAATTAAATATAAAAAATCTATATATTTAAACCAACAATATATTAGCAACGCCCCGACCGCCACTGTCCATGGGTTCCCACGTCCAGTCTCGGTCTTTAGGCCCATCTTCTTTGTTTTGTCGTACTCTTGATTTTATGACATATTCATGCTTACTCGTTTCTTTCATATTAGCAACGCCCCGACCGCCACTGTCCGTGGGCTCCCCACGTCCAGTTTCGGTCTTTAGGCTCATCTTCTTTGTTTTGTCGTACTCTTGATTTTATGACATATTCATGCTTACTCGTTTCTTTCATATTTGTAATGCCACGACCGCCACTGTCTGTGGGTTCCCACGTCCAGTTTCGTTCTTTGAGCACATCTTCTTGGTTTTGTAGTACTCTTGGTTTTATGACATATTCACGCTTCCTCGTTTCTTTCATATTTGTAACGCTCCGACCGCCACTGTCTGTGGGTTCCCCACGTCCAGTTTCAGACTTTAATTTGGGCCCATCTTCCTGGTTTTTGTTGTATTCTTGATTTTATGACATATTCATGCTTTTAGATTGTATGTCACTAGAGTTTTTCGTAGTTGGAAACAAATAATTGAAAAATATAATCTCTTACCATATCTCTTACCTATCAAGTAAGTCATCTTGCTCTTTGAAGTAGTTATGTACGTAAAATTTCAATGGTATAGAAACAGGCATCTCTTTTGTATATATCGTGTCATATTTATCGTCCCTATTGTAGTATCTTTGTCTCTACCTTCGCCATTGGTCGCTGCGTAACCCTTCAGTTGATCTCTTGTTTATAAAACCCATATAAAAAGTTGTAAGAGAAATATCATTTTCTTAACTGTATCGTATATGTATTTGTAGTATATTGATCTGAGATTGCAAAGATGTATGCCTATCAAGAAGCTCTTAGCAAAGTAAACACTGAAGATAGGTACTAAAAATGAGAGGATTACAGAGAGCAAGTATCTATCCCTTAGAAACCACTATGTGCAACTGAGAATAAGTCATATATGTACATACATACACATGTATACAACGTATTGAAGCTTTTAAATTTAAATATCGAATGCTACAAAACTGGAAAATTGCTTGTGGAGGAAGCAATATGAACATGGCCACATATATAACAAATAACCGATTATGCTTGTCGTAGATCATTCTCTTTCAAACCAAAAGTTTTACCTAAACAACATATCAAGTGACTCACAAGAGATACATAAGAGCCATATCCTAAAAATATCCGGCAAAGCAAAAACGCTCCAGGTTCGAGAAGGAAGTCATTGGAAAATTTGAGTATATACCAAACTGGAGAGTAATTCGGCTACAAAGAGAGATGTGTTGGCTTTGAAGAAAAAGCTATGTGATGCTCTACCTTTTATTTATGAATTTTATGCTATGAATATATGTTTTTGTTAGGGTTCAACTTCAGTCTCCGGATTAGAGACTTATATTCATCCGACAAACAATTCGATGTCACAATCAACGCTACAAAATTGGTGGGTTCTCTCTATTAACAAACAAAAAAAAATTCTGGGGTATATATATTTTTTTTGTTTTGTTAGATCCATACGACGAAGAACATGACGAAGAACACCAAAAATTCTCATCAATCCGGTACGTTTGATCTTATTTTTATTAGTTTAACAATTACGGTTATGTCCAAATCTGAAATAACCATGGCTCCAGACTCCTTCACACCATGGCCACATATCACCGGAGTGGAGACGATTTCAAATTCGGAGCTTCTCTTCACATATAAAATCATACATATGGTCTCTTTGTTTCGGGTTCCCTCTACAATAATTAGTACATATTTCAAAACTGAGCTACAAAAGAGCACATTGGATTTTGGTAAACATCAAGATTGCTTCCTACCTTCCAAGAAACATGATAGACTAATTCACATCCAAGACCAAACATTAGCCACATAAAGCCTGAATCAAATTAAAAGATCTTAGGATGCTCTTCATAATCCGTAAGTTAAAGAGACTTGCATTAATATTGCAAATTAGACTCTAGAGGTGCACAATGGTTAATCAGAGTGTATCAAAGACGACGAATAAAGCATGAATTAGAATATCAGCAGAGGAAGCACACAAATATTCAATAAACGTAATCAATCACTGAGAATAGCATGGACCCAACTTTTGAAAGATTCATAAAAAAGGAAGATTTTTCCTATGCAACAATATTCAAACAATGAGAAGATCAATGATTGATGACTAACCATACAACCGAAGCAAAGCCATAAACAGAAACGAAAGTACTAAAGAGCCACAACAGCAGTGATACGACATTTGTTTCCTCGCACTGGAAACAATGACGTGCTTCCATAAATCCAATCTAGTTTTTATGGAAAACAAACCTGCATTCATAATAAACACTACTATTAATTATTATTTTTTATGCAAGAATTAAATGGCAGTATAAAAAATTCAATGGTTAGTGCCGAAAAAAAAAGCAAGGATTAGTTATGATATCAAATCAAAATTAAATATCAAGCAAGGTATTTACATAAAATTAAGGCAGTGGAGGATCTAAGAATTTTTTATATGACAATATCTACAACTAAACAAAGAAAATTTATATATTTTTAAAACAGAATCATTATTTGTTTTTTGGTAAGATTAAAACCGAATCATTATCATATTAGTAAAATTATCATTTATTTATTATTATCCACGTTAATTTAAAAGTTTAAGAGAATATCTGCTTTTTTCTCATAAAAGGATGGGATAATAACATAACTCTTTTAGATTTATAACTATATTTGACATTATCATATTAAATCTATTAAGATAAATATATTTCTTTTTGAAAAATATAAATAAAATGATAATATAATTATTATAGATTTACAATTATATTATTATCCATGTCAAAATTTTAAAACATTTTACTTTTTTCTCACATAGGAAGATAGAACAATAACGTAACAGTTTAAGATTTACAACATAAAAATAATATCAGAATTGGAACGCCAAATCATAATCAACACAATTAACACAACTCTAATGGGAAATTAGAGTTATCTTGTGATTAAAATACTAAACAAACAAAACTAACTGAAACAAAACAAAAGTCTTCCTTTCAAAATCATTAACGTGACGGATTGCTGACTGATTAAGTTGAAGTTTTAGGCATTTAAAGATCTAGAAAGATGATTAAGGTTAAACATTTTTATTTATTTTAAACAACGTTTGAATGTTGACAAAAAAAGAAGAAGAGAGTGTTGGGACCATCGGGAGAGACAACGTTGAGCAGCTGCGAAAGAAGCCAACGTTGTCTATTATGTTCCTCACAGTGTTTGATTTGACTTTTGATGACATTACACTTCTGTCCACTTGTTGTCTCGAAAGTTCATGCAATGGAAAATTATTAAACAAAACAATTTACTTTTATGTATAAATCCTAGGGAAGAACCGATCAAGCTAAGCTCAATGGTTGTGATTTTAGTACCGTATACTTCTCAAATATACCCGTTGAATAACGGAAATCCGCAAGACGGGGAGGAGACGAAGTCAACCTAGCTGGCAAAGGAGCTAACCCAGCTCCTTTGGTCTTATTTATGGTCATATGTATTTAGCAAAATATGGTATACAAACCGAACCAATCAACAACAAAACCTGGTTTTAAATTGTTGTATATTTCTCAAAAGTCAAAACCCATAATAACCAATGGAACAGAAGAAGCTAATGCAGAGCATACTTACGCTTGGAGTAAAGAGTGATGCAAGCTTCCATTGGCACACCCGAAAACGCATCAGAGCATGGAAAGAAACCTAAAAACCAATAAATTAAACAATAATTAAATCTTAGTGCATGGAAAACGAATCCTATACATACCAAAGTCTATGTAATATTTTAGTTTGGGGAGAGAGATTGGCAACGAAGAGTAATTCCTGAATTTAACAGCCAAGTTTGTTCTCCCTAATCTAAAGAAAGGAATACTTAAATTGTATTAACGACAAAAATTAGCCTCCTCTGAAGATTCATCCCTGAAATAAGTCATCTTTCTGACTTTGTGGCAACTGTGTTATCAAAAGTTGAGTGTTTCTTCTGAGAAAAGACATATTTGAAAATAATAAGAACATGTACCTCAACAAAATCGGGAGGTACCTCATCTTTTTACAACAAAAAGAAACATACCAAACCATCGATGATTACCTTCTCAAAAGTTGAAACCAAACTTTTTGATTATAAAAATTGATTAGTGGTGAAAATAGTGAAACCATAAATACAAAAAAAAAAAAAAAATCAAATTTGTACATATAAACTATAAGATCACCTGTTTATTCATTGAATTAGGTCCAAATTTTCCATACACCAGTTCACATCGTCCCCTCCATACATCCACCCTACAATAAAAAGAAAAATTAAAATTAAGTAGAAGCAAAAAAAAGTTTGAAAAAAAGAACAAAAAAACAAGGGTTAGTTATGATCTGAAATTGAATACCATGAGCAAGGTATTTATATTGAATAGGAGGCGGTGCATGATTTAGAGTTTCTAAATTTTTCGACGATAAATACAAAAAAAGAAAAGAAAATTTACATATTTTAATAAGCAAATCACTATTATAATAATAAATATTTGTAAAACTGCCATTTATTCATTGTTATCCATGTTTATTTAAAATAATATTACTTTTTTTGGTAAAAATATGGAATAATAACAACTATTTTAGATTTACTACTATATGTGATACAATCTTATAAAATATATTAAAATTTAAGGGAAAATTCCTTTCTGTTTCAAAAATAAGGCGGAACAATAATATAATTTTTGATTTACAATAGATAGACATGCATGGTATCCATATGCGTCATGTCACGCTGATCCATATTTTTTTCCAAAACTCGATCTAATTGCTATTATGTGCAAAAATCACCGCCGTTCACGTTCATGTTCACGTTAGCACTCCATACCTTAATTCACATGTAAACCTCTCTGCCTATCTCTGACTTCAGCTCTCTCATCTTCGAGTCTCCCCAAGAAAGTTTTGACACCACACCAACATTTCATTCGTCAAAATTAAATCGAGTTTGCACAAGGTTACAACCGATTAATAGGTGGTCTTCTACCTTCTATTTACGATTTTATGCTATGAATATATGTTTTTGTCAGGGTTCAAGTCAATCTCCGGATTAGAGACTTATAATCATCCGACGAACAATACGATGGCGTGATAACCGTTTCTAAATTGGTGGGTTCTCTTTCATTGATCTACATATAATTTTTTTTGTTCGTTTTTTTTTCCAAATATTTAGATTGAAACGACGACGAACACGACGATCATACCAAAAATTTCATCTATTCCGGTACGTTTGATCTTTATTTTAATTAGTTTAACAATTAATAGCCGTTTACGATTAATTTCGGATATCTAAATCTTATTAATTTGAGTAAGGTTAGAATAGTATTCTTTTATGTTTATATTAATGCTCCGATTAATAATTTTCGGATATTTGACATTATCATCTTAAATATATCAATATTATAATAAATATTTTCCTTTTCCGATTTTTTTTTTTGGTATAATTCCTTTTCCGATAAATTATGAAACAGATCTGTTTACACAAAAGGTAAAAAAGAAAAAAAAAAAAAAAAAAAAAAAAAAAACCATCAACCGTCTCCATTCACACGTTTCTTCATTATGATCACGAATTCACGTTCATGGAAGCTTCATCATACATTAACACTTACAAGTTTCTTCGTCGAGTTTTTATCCAAGGTTTCTTCGTCAACTCTGTATCCAAGGTAATAAATATTTGTTCTTTTCATTGGTTAGAATTATAGGGTGCAGGATAGTATTGACGTCTTAAAGACATAACATGGGCAAGATACTATGAGAAGCTTGACTATTCTGCTTCGACAGATCAACAGGTGAAATTCTATCACTAAATTATTAGATCTCTGTTATTGCTATGAATATATGCTTTATGTTAGGATTTCAAGTTTTGCCTTCGTTTAGAAGAATTATATTCACACGACGAAGAACACGATGAATTCAATTAGAGCTTCCTAACTGGTACTTCGTTGTTCCTTTTTTTTTTTTGGTTAATTATCATGTTTATTGTTTCCAAAATTATTTTTTCTTGGTTAATTCCGAAATTCAATTTAATCCAAAATTAATTAGATTTCATTAAGGGTAATTAAGTAATTACGTAAAATCAATGACTCAACAAGAGCTGAGAGTCCGACACGTCAGCAAAAACACTTCTCAAATATTATTATATATAGATTTACTTTGGAAATTCTTTGAATTATATTTGTAATTTTATTTCACATTTTTTTTAAATCCCTGTCCACATCATTCAAAAAATAGTAGAAATGTGAAACCGTAAGGAAGTAAAAAGACTTTTGCTTGTGCCATCAAAATGCTTAAAAGTCAGCCTCTGAGTCACACAGCTTGGACGTTTGTGTCTTTATTGAAATTTCTCATTTATTTCCACAATTCTGAAACTCATTCGATTTCTACTATAGTCTATAGAGCTGTTTCAAAATTAGAAACATCAAAATTCTCCAATGGCAAAATTATAATATATTTTTTTTATATGAATCTGACTAACAACATGAGTAAGAGAATTTATTTTCTTCACTTAAATTTGTCAGAGATGTTCGTAAGTTGTTATCAAAACAACATAATTTTCAATGATCACAATTATTTTATATATAAGAAAGTCGAGTAATATACAGTTTTAGATCAGAAAATAAACTATTGTTATTTCTTTTAAATATTTTCACGTTATATAAAAAAAAATTCGATCAAAAACATTGAAAATGACTTCAAAATGATACTCGACCACGTACAAAATGCCAGTTGCATGGAAAATGAAATTTCAATCCTTATATTCAAATGCGAAGAATTAAATAAAAACATTTTTTCTTTTTATGTAATTATTGACGTAGGAACACACACACACATACACACTAGTAGTCTCTTAAGTTTCGAACTTCTTTGTACGGTACACGTTAATTGATGGTCTTCGTCGTGTGGACAGAGTCGTCGTTGATTTTCAAAGCACGAGCTAACAAAAGGGACCACTCAATAACACACATAACCAATAGCCTTAAACAAAATTGGTCATTACACTTTTGAAAGTGTGTCTTGACTACGGATGGGTTAATTTGGATCAGTTCATAAACCAATATTTGGGTTTGATTTTTCACCAATCTTTAAAGAAATTCGATCTTAATTGCTACCTAATTGCACTAAGAAAAAATAAAAGGTTCAATTTTTCGATATCTGACCACAAAAAGATATGATACAAGAGTTCCTCTCTTCTCGGAACTTGTTATGCCAAAAACAAACGTAGCTTAGCATCTGTTAGGCTTGTAACTAACATTTCTAAATACCAAAACACTTCACAGAAACCCCTAACTAACTAATATATATGATGTTACTGTTAAAGGACCTAGATTCATTAAGTGGAAGAGGAAGTGACAAGAGATTCTTGATTCTTCTTGGCTCTAGAAGCTCTGTGTCTTTTTTTGAAGTTGTCTTGTCTGAATTTCTTGGTTTCTGTCTGTATCTCCATGAATGGTCTCATCACTATATTTCTCTTCTCTGTCTCCAGTTTCTCCTGTTTCTTAGCTACCGCCATTGCTGCTGCTTCATTCTTTTCCTGCTGCTTCTCTGCTTCCCTCTAAGCAATACAAAACATAGCAATGCTTGGTTCAGTGAATTGATGTATTAGGATTGATGAAGGGAGAGAGAGAAGACCTGAAGATCTTGGATGAGACTGTCGAGAGATTTGATCTTCCTATGAGGCCACCGGGGAATCCCAAACTCTCTGCATTTCTTTTTCAAAACAGTGAGACCGACATTGAGATTCCGAGAAGCTTCCACGATAGTAAGACCAAAATATTTTGAAAGATCTTCTAAGGAAAGTTCAGCAACATGTCTGGATGTTGTCCTCATCTTCTTCCTCTCCAAAATCTCAGACTTAGCATCTGTGTTTTTACAATAACCCGAAATTAATCACCAAATGCTTAAAACTGGCCTAGAGTTATATATTATCTGGAAGGCAAGTCTATTGACAATTTCAAGAAAGAGATGTACCTGATTCCGAATGCTCAGTTTTTTCGTTTTCGGATTCCGAATGTTCGGTTTCTGAATCAGGAAGGCAGTTAAGATCTTGTTTCAAAACGAGCTTTCGCGGTTTAGGCAGATCAGAGTTATAATACTCGTCTGTACTGCACTGTTCATCTTCAGAAATTTGTTCTTCTTCAGAAATCTTTGATGGTTTCTTCGTATTTAACTCGGAGATAAACTTGAGCTCATTGGCTAAATTAGGGATGTCCTCCAGCTTAGGGTTTCTGTCAATAAAAAGAGCAAAAACATGTTTGGTTTCTAAAAATGCACACACTCAAGAACACTACAATGTGTTTTATATCATTTTTGAAATTTTTTACTTACTACGGAGATACAACAAAGAGATACCGATGACCGAAATCTATGCAAGACTACAATGTGTTATTGTTAAAAGCCTATTTGTTTACAATTAGGGAATCTTAGCAAGTAAATCGGGAGATCAAACTGATTCACAAGAATAATATAAAGGATCTGTGGAAGTGAATATTGGTGAAGAAAATATGTAAATCTTGAGCTGTTATATGTGGCAAGTCTAGTACCAAGAAGAACAAGTTTAACGTGATAATACAAACGATATATCACATCCTAATAATGCCTCCAACTCTGTTATAATTGATGAGTAGCTCATTCATTTTATATAATTCCATTGCTATTTTTTGCCATTGTCGTCAAATGGTTATGCGATGTTTCCTCTAATCTACAATTCGATTCAAGAATTCGAAAAAAAAAAATCAATCTGTTATGTGAATATATAATCGCACAAACAAATTAAAATAAAAACGTTCCGAATAATAAATGAGTCAAAACTGGCGTTACCTTGAAAGACAGAGAAGAGTAGGAAACCGAGGAAGCGAGTGAGTAAACCGGAAGACAAAGATACAACGCCACGTGCCAAAAACCGACCCTTCCGAGATCTCCGGTCGCCGGGAATCTTCCGAACGAAACAGAGGCTTCGCTTTCTTCTCTACATAACAGCTTTTACTCTTGAACAAGAACTCTCTCTCAATCTCCACCGATCCATACACATGCAAACTCCTCATCATCTCTGCATTAACAAATTAACCCATAGAAATAAATAAATAAACCATTTCTCAACCCGACCCGATTCGAGATTCTAGTCGGTGTTTTGACTAACCTTTACGGGTGACGCTCTGGAAAACGGCGAGTGAGGTCAAGGAATGTGCCATGTCCGAAGAAGACCAAGAGTCGCAAAAGCAGAGGATTTTAACATAAAAATTTTAATATTATTTTTCTTTTTTTCCTTTTTAGTGTAAAAAATCTGCAGAAGAATCCAAGGCTTTCTGTACTTGAAACGTTCGTCATTAAGTGAAAAAGGCTTGAAGAAAAGTAGGTTAAAAAATTTACCCTTGGTCCACCGTTGAAAATTACCAAAAAGGCCACTGGTATAAGTTACGTATATTGTTGTCCTCGGTTACGCAGAAGGCAGAATATTCCGGAATGCACGTGTAGGCAAGCGGAGCGTGCGAGTGTATTTATGTAAAATAAACAGTGGGAAGCGGGTCGCACCGAACCGAGCCCATTTGGTAATTGAAGTTTTTTAGAATGATACTTCAGAGGTTGAATTTGGTAAATGAATCAGAGAAATATTCAGCATTCCAGTATAATTTCCAATTTGGTCAAATTGTGATATATGACCATGATTTCATTTTCTCTTTTTGGGTTTTCTTTGTTCATATCTAAAGTCATGGGCTGAAAGTATTCATATTTAAAGTCATGGGCTTGAGTTCTCCAGCAGCACTAAAACTGGAAACAGTCAATACGTTTTTCTGCTTTGTGGGAGAGAGGGTAAAAAATAATAATGTTAAAAGCCAATTCATTTCAGGTATTCAAAAACTAAACTGAATAATTGCGTTAAAAAAGGATATGGTAAGATTTATAACGTTTCTATTGACTATTTATGATTTTTTTCCAAACTGAATTTAAGCTAAATTAAGCCGGACATGTTTCAAAGTTTCAATCAAAAATCAGTACAGTGTGTCAAAATACTCTGGGTAGTAACATTAACTTACAAGGAGTTTTCTATATAAAACTATACTAGTTTTGATTTGATCTGAGTGAGAACTTGCTAATAAAACTCAAATCGAAAACAATTATTATTTTGTATAAAATGGAGTTTAGATAGAACCTAAATATTTTCTATTGCTTGGATATATAAGTTTTATTTCGTACATATAAGTTAAATTTTGGAAAACTTTGTTGGATACTTGGATGGTGACATGAAGACCCCTAATTTTAATCATAATATTTTGGAAAAGGATGAGTGGATATGAAGATGATGTTAACATAGACCATAATATCAATAGTTGGTCCGATTAGGCCCATATTTTAACTAGAAAGTCAAAAAAAGTGCTCAAGTGTTGTCAATATAAAACAATTAAGAAAAGGGCAAAGCTTGGCCAGCAAGATTTGGAGGTCATTTCCTAGAAACGTGTCCAAGAATTTTCAACGATGGTTTTTGTCTTATAAATACATAACGTTCACATAATTACCTGAAATCAAATCTTAAACATCATTCATCGTATATAGACTCCACACACGTTTTAAAAACTCGTATGATCATGTGTTCTCTCTTTGCGTCCTTCTTTAATTGCTTTGCTCCAAAATCAGACTCACAGATTAGCTCAACTGATGAGAGTAACTTGAAAGTCCTGTCCTCAAAGAAACCAAAAAGCATATCTCCGAGAGCTCCGATCATCGTGTCTTATTTTCCCGCTGGTTCGAACCTTTCGCGTCTGTAAGTGACAAATAGAAGAGAAGAGAAGATGAAGTGTTGGGATGTTGATTTTGTCCCAAAAAAAAAGGAATTTTTGGTTGTAGACATGTTGTATGCGAAAGGCTTTAATTTTTTGTTCCTCTTGTTTGTTTAGTTATGTACAAGTAGAAAAGTAGACCGTTTAGATTCATAGAATCGTATATAAATGCTTTGTATTCAGACACAAATAAAAGATTAATATGTTTATATACATGTGTTTTGTATAAAAATGTTAAGAGGTTAGTATCACTTTGAAACTGACTGTCAATTGAGCTATCATTTTTTTTTTTTTTTTGTCATCCGAAATTAATTAGAGTTCAAAAGAGCCATTTCTGGAGAATGTTGTTTACAAATGTGATATGAAGCGGTTCTGTACGAATTTTTCGTGCCAGATGATCCGCTTTTACATTAGCATTACGAGAAATTAAAGATAAAGAGAAGGATGAAAATTCTTCCTTGTCACTCTGAAATTCCTCCAAGTACACTAAAAACGCCGGCCATTCGGTTGGAGAAAAGTTATAACTTTTTATCAAAAAAAAAAAAATGTTGTAGCCCTCATAAAGTTATTAGCTGTATAACCAAAATCTAATGTTTAATTAAGAATATAGCATCATGTTTGAAAAAATTAAGAAAGTAACATAAAGAAGGAAGGAAAAAAAAAGACTAAACTAGTATTGCCGAAAAAGGAGAAATTCAGCTGAGGTGGAAGGAAGAGCTCCATCATTGGTGGTTCAAGGCTGGGTGAGAAGAGAGAGAAGCTCTCCTTCTCTTTTTTTTTTTTTTACCCTTTTTCAATTCTCACTCAAATTTTTTTGTTTAAAAAAGTTGATTCAAGTTTATGATTCTTTTATAAAAAATTAGAACTTTTTTTTACATGTATTATGATTTAAATTTTTCAAAACAGACATAAACATATAAAAAAATAAAAAAATTGGTTAAAAGTACAATTTTTATGTATAATAAATAGAACACAGTTTACAAAAAAAAAAATAAATAAATAAATAAATAGAACACATATGACATATAGTAAAATGAAATGGTATAGAACAAAACATTCTTAATATGAAAAACTTATCAACGAAATAAAAGAAAATGGTAAATCTAAATTATCAAGTTAAACTCATGTCGAAAAATGAATGTTATATCTTTAGAAATACAAAATAGAAAATCTAAATTGTCAAGTTAAATGCACGACGAAAACAAAATGTTAAACCCTAAAGACTACTACATAGATAGAACCCAATAGACCAAGTTAAAGTTTAAATCGACTATGAACACAAATCAGAGTTCAAAACAAAAAAGTACATTCCAAACTCATAGAAAGTAGTACATTCAACCTTAGTAATTACCAATAATTACCAATAGTACATACCAAACAAATAGTTCAAAACATATCGTATCTTCTCTTCTATGTTTACTATTCTCCTATGAATCCCATTTATATTATTTTGGTCAAATCTTGTTTTCTATTTGTGGAATCCAACTTTCTTTTGGAATTTTTGGTGAATTAGAAAAATTAGATCCACATGTGAAATTTTTGTAAACTCAATTAGTTAAAATTATTTGATTTAATCTCTCGGCTTAATACCCATCAATCAGATGCATATTTGCAATTTCACAAACTTAAGAAATCAAATTGCTTTAAGAATCTTTGATCTACGTTGCGGCGAACCCATGTTGTGACGGCAAGGATTGAAGGCGTCACCGTTGAAGGTAAATATTGAGCGTCGCCGTTGAGAGTAACGGTTGATTCTCTGAAATAGTTAACAATATAATGGTGAGTAAAGTGGAAGTGGATCAACCGTGGTCTTTTTAGTGGAAGTTATCTTTCTCACGTGGTCTAAAGAGAGGTTAAAAAAAAAAAAGAGGGAAAAAAAAAAGAAGATGAGAGAAAGCAAAGAGTAGAAGACTTTTTAGAAAGTAGAAAAAAGTAGAGAGAGTGTATTCAAAGTCGGAAAGAAACCCTAAAGAAGAGGATTGATTATGGGTGCTGTATCGATGGAGTCGCTTCCTCTAGGTTTCAGATTCAGACCTACCGATGAAGAGCTCGTCAATCACTACCTCCGTCTCAAGATTAACGGACGTCACTCCGATGTCCGTGTCATCCCTGACATCGATGTCTGCAAATGGGAACCTTGGGATCTTCCTGGTTCGTCTCTTTTTCTCTCAAAATTTTATTCCTTTTTGTTCTCAGATTCTGATTTCCCATTCAAAGATTCCACCTTTTCTTTTCTTCTTTTTGATTCAATTGAAACAAATCTGATGGTCGGCAGCTCTCTCGGTGATTAAGACGGATGATCCAGAGTGGTTCTTTTTCTGCCCTCGTGATCGGAAATACCCCAACGGTCATCGTTCTAACAGAGCAACTGACTCTGGTTATTGGAAAGCTACTGGTAAAGATCGTAGCATCAAGTCTAAGAAGACTTTAATCGGTATGAAGAAGACTCTTGTCTTTTACCGTGGACGAGCTCCTAAAGGTGAGCGTACCAATTGGATTATGCACGAGTATCGTCCTACTCTTAAGGACCTTGATGGTACTTCCCCTGGCCAAAGCCCTTACGTTCTTTGTCGCCTCTTCCACAAGCTTGATGATCGTGTTAATGGTGTCAAGTCCGATGAAGCAGCTCCTACGACCTGCAACAAATACTCACCTGATGACACATCATCTGATCTTGTCCAAGAAACACCTTCCTCTGATGCTGCAGTGGAGAAACCCTCAGATTATTCAGGTGGATGCGGCTATGCTCAAAGTAATGCTGCAGATGGGGCAATGATTGAGGTATGAATGAAACTCTTGAATAATTAATTAAGTAGGCTTTTTTTGAGCGATTTGACCAATTTTGAGTTTGTGTTCATAGGCACCTGAAGAAAATCTATGGTTACCTTGTGACCTTGAAGATCAAAGGGCACCACTACCGCGTATGGATTATACATATGCTGGTGATTTCAGTTATGATGAGATTGGATTCCAATTTCAAGATGGTACCAGCGAACCAGATGTATCACTTACAGAATTGTTGGAGGAGGTGTTCAATAACCCTGATGACTTCTCTTGCGAGGAATCAGTCAGTCGAGAGAACACAGTTGCACCAAATGGGATCTTTTCATCTTCTAAAATACTGCAATCTCCAGCACCAGAGGATGTTTTCTTCAACGACTTTATGGCTTACACTGATACAGATGCCGAGATGGCGCAATTGCAGGTGAGCACAAAGAAACATATTTTGAGACATCACTTAAGTTTAGAAGTTTTCCAATTTTTTCTCTTAAGTAGAGTAGAAACCTCTGGATCAGTTATCTTTACAATCTCTCTTGACATTATCTATCATGACATAAGTAAAATGATAATTTTCATCTTTTATTTGATCAGTATGATTCAAATGGCGGAGCTTCTGGATGGCCAAGGGACTATAGTGATTTGGTTCATCCAGAGCAGATGCTCAATCATAACACCGAGAACAACCTCACAGAAGGGAGGGGGATAAAGATCCGGGCTCGACAGCCTCAGAACCGGCAGAGTACAGGATTGATAAACCAGGGCATTGCGCCAAGGAGAATCCGTCTGCAGTTGCAGTCTAGCTCTAAGCCGCCTGATGAAAAAAATCAATCTGAAGTAAATCAGCAGGAGGAGGTGAATGAAGGACACACTGTTATTCCCGAGGTACGAGAGTAGTAATGTTTCTTAGACATCAATAACATAAATGATACATCTTTTTTAATTTGTCGTGAATGTTGGGATGTGCAGACCAAAGAAGTTGCAGCAGAGAAGAGTGATGCTTTGGTAAAACCTCAAATAAAGCTCAGGGCGCGGGGAACAATAGGCCAAGTAAAAGCAGAGAGAATTGCAGACAACGAGGTAAGAATGTGTGAGACATGAATGAAGAAAGAGTATAGTAGTAAGCTCTACTAAATATAGAATTAGAAAAAGGAGAAAGGAAACAGTAGAGCATGTGAGAGCTAGTAATGATAAAAGAAACTGAGTAGTATCTTTGTCTAAAGAGAAAGTTGTTGTGGTTACAGGTACAGGTGCAGAGCAGGAAGAGAAGAAGAGGGAAGCAATGGAAGGTGGTTGCAACGGTAATGGTGGCAGTGATGGTGGTGGTAGGGGTGAGTATATGGATGACACTGGTGAGTTCATGACACATCATGAGACAGAGATGTTGAAAATCAAGAGTCGTTTAATGTGTAAACTACTATAGGGATTAATGTAATGTTAGCATGTTTGTGTGTTGTTGTAACTTAAAAACTTGTGTAGGAAAAATGTTTGTTAGAGTACTAGTTAAGACTGGTTTACAAACTTAAGACTTAAAAAGAGTTAAATCTGGACACTGTCGATGAATATACACGGACGGTCAAGATTAAAAGTACCAACATCTTAATTATCCACTTGACAAATCCCGCCACATCACGGAATATTTTCCATTATTTTAAAAATTAAATCTTTTGGGAAATCTGAAATTTTATTTAAATTAACACCGCATCAAAAAAATATCTCAGTCGTCGTCTCTCCTCAAAATTCAAAAACCCTAAAACTTTCTCAGAGGTAAGCTCGCTCGAACTCGCCGCCTCATCTGAGTCAACTCCGAGTCATTCGTTTTCCTAACTTTTTTTTCCCTCTGTGACAGATCTCGAGATGAAAGATAACCAAACGGAAGTTGAATCTAGGAGCACTGATGATAGGTATCTTTATCTTAATCCGAAATCTCGAACCTTAGATTCAATTTGTTTTTCAAATCGTCTTCTATGATTATCAGATTGAAAGTTCGAGGTAATAAAGGTGGAAAGAAAACAAAGGATCCAAACAAGCCTAAGAAACCTCCAAGTCCTTTCTTCGTCTTCCTGTAAATCTCTCTCTCTTTTTTTTACTAATTTGATTTACTGTTTTAAGATTAGTATAATAATTATCTCTCTCGGGTGATTTTGAAGGGACGATTTCCGAAGGGAGTTTAATCTAGCTAACCCTGACAACAAATCCGTCGCTAGTGTAAGTTACTGCTACTTATCTGAGATTTTACAAATGCAATTTTTTGGGATATGAATTATCTTAGTTTGTTGTTTTGCAAATTAGGTTGGTAAAGCTGCTGGAAAGAAATGGAAATCGATGACTGAAGAAGTAAGTGTTTTTGGTTTTGGTTCAAATTTTAGAATCTGTCTGTACTCAATTTCCTAAGTTAATAATACCAAAATATCTATCCAATGAAACAGGATAAAGCACCTTTTGTAGCAAAAGCAAAGAGCAAAAAGACTGAGTATGCTGCGACTATGCAACAGTATAACATGGAACTGGTAAACCATAACCAAATTATTCCTTCTCCTTTTTTTTTTTTTTTTGGCTTTTTCTTGTGTTGACAAATATATGTATGTTTTTTGTCAGGCTAATGGAACCAAGACAGCTGGAGATGATGAGAAACAAGAGGTTTTGGCTTAATTTTTTTAGTAAATCTCGCATTGTTTTTGGCTCTCTTGTTGTTGTAACACTTGAACCGTTTTTGGTTTTTTTTTACAGGAGAAAGCTGATGATTAGGAAGTTGGATCAGTGATTTGTGTATCGAGTATTTCTGTTGTGTTATGTGTTTTTAGCTAGTTTTTAGGGAGAATAATTGTTACGTTCCTATTTTCTCCTTTCTGTATACTGTGAGATTATTCAGATGTAACTTCTACTTCTTCTTATGATAACTTTGGATTTCGCTTTGAGCTTCAATTCTACATTTTATGAGATGATATCATGTGTTTGCAAGTTTATTCTGCTCTCTATCTATCACTGGTGAAAAGTCAAACACACTTGTGAAAAGGAAATAATTCTCTGATGGATAATATTGGTTTTGGTCTTATGTTATTTTTGTCTGAGATGTTGTGGTTGTCCTTTGTCATATTGTGGGATCTTGTTCCTACCTGAAGCATTCAATGTTGTTATCATCTTTGCTGAAATTGAATCACTCGTTAAGATCACTGCTCTGTTATAATGCAACTATTCATTGTCTAATGTTCAAAACTCTCACACTTGTACAACTATGAAGAAAGTATTTACAGTATTGTTTAGCAACAAGGAGAAACAAAATGAAAGCTAATTTTGACATCCCGAGTTCTTTAAGATGTAGTTTAAATAAACAATTGATCGAGCAAGAGAAAAGACTGCTAAGGTTTTGAGCTCTGTTTATTGAACTCAACCGCACTTAGTAGTTCCTTTGCCGTAGAGGAGAAAGACTTTGCAGTATCTTCCATTTCCGTCGTCCTCAAGCTAATTCCCTGCAGAGATACATTCAGACAGAATTTGGAGTACAGAGATGAATCAATCAAAGATTCGGTTAAATCTGAAAAGCCATGAAAAGTACCTGTAACTTTTTCAGGTTATCTTGAAGTTTGCTCTGAGCCATTTTGGCAGCTCCCATTTCCTGCAGACACCAATGAAGATGAAATCAACGAGAGCCAGAACTACAAACTTGTATAAGGCTTATCGAAGCTTACCTCGGACGAGGTAAACCCGTATTTCTTCTTGATCTGATCGACTGTGGTGCCATTTTTCTCCTCATGCTTTTCGTCATTAATTACAACACTCTTCTCATTCTTGGCTGCCATCTGTTTCAGCTTACCTTTGAAATTGCTAAACCTATTCGCCATTTTCTGTTTACTAAGCCCTGACAATATCCCTTGTTCTTTAGGCTTCTCTTGTTGTTGACTATGATGATGATCGTCGATGTCAATGTCATCTTCAAAACGTCAAAAAGAAAAAGATCAGAGACATACGCCAAACTCAAATATTGCATCACGGAAGGACATCAAAAGTGGACCATACCTATGTCCAGCTCTTCTTCATCTTCCACTCTAGTAACTGTATTGATCTCTCTACTACTCTCAACATTGTTGTTCCATGGGAAATTAGCTGTTGCAAAGATTTTAGACAGCTCCTCGACGGTTTCCTTGGAACTTTCTGGTTCTGTATCAGTTGCGCGCTTCGATTTAGTCTTGAAAACAGAACCAAACATACTCTGCATCAAACAAGATAAGATGAATTAGTACTTATACTTCTGTTTGTGTGTAACAAATTCAATGTTTAACCTTCTTCTCCCTCGGAGATGATGAAGTGATGATTCCTTCGTGACAAACCGCGTTATCTTTCTTGTAAACTCGGCTCATGGACTCGGCAAGCCTGGAATAAAAGAGTCAGTTTTGGACTTTTCATCTATGTGCTAATCAAAGGATCATTCAAGTCTTACCTAAATGTGTCTTTTTGAGGTAAAACTGAGCTGACAATAAGTTCATCATCTCCATTCACCTGCAAAGAAAAGAAGATGATGATCATATACCAAAATCCAGCTCTAAAACTGACTACTTGCAGAGTGTCTGTTGTGAAAGTTACCATGACTAGATCTCCATCCCAAGAAGCAGATATGGTAATCTCTGGTAAAGAGTTTGGTTTAGGTGAAGAATATGTGAAGCCTCTAATGGAAGTTTGTTTTAGCAGGGAGAGTTCTGGCAAAGACCTGAGGCAAGTCACAGCATTTAGAGAGCGTTTTTGCTAATATGAAGAAAGAAGAAAAGGCAGATGTAATTTCACCTTATCTCAACAGTTCCATCTGTGAAAACAAGTGTAAGACCAACACCAGAGGTTCCATAGAAAGTGGAAGCTGAGCAAATTGGTGAAGAACTGAACTTTTTCTTGTGAAGGACCTTCTTCATTCCTTGGACAACGTGAGCCAGGGAGTAGATATATATAGCTTTCTCCGAGCAAACCAAAACCGAAGGCTGCCTTATCGAAATCTCCTCAACTGTGCTCTCTCTGCTCGTATCAAATCCATTTCCTGAAGTATCTTGTTTTCCATCTGCAAATAAAGATGAGAAAAATCAATGACATCTTGATTGTTGATTTAAACTTATAAAAGGGAGAGGTGGACCTACCTAGGATCTGCATATATAGAACCTTGAATGGCTTTTTTGGCTTAATCATGTTGGTTCCAATCATATTTCCCGTGTCGCTGTCCAGAGCAAAAATTGATGAGTCTCTCATAGCGACCACTAACACGTTCTTCTCGAAGCCTTGCACACTGCAACAATCAAATTGCACAGAGATGATCCCTGGACATATAACACTTCCAATTTGTTTTGTGTATATCACATTTGCTTCCTCAATGTCAACCAGAGAAACCTGTAAGTAAACCGGTATTAACACAGCAATCACTTCAACTAAAGAATCCTAGAAGGAAGAAGAACAAGCTTACATGTCCTTGATCTGATCCAATAGCGAGATGTTTCGAGTTTTGGCTTTTCTGAATACAGGTTATGGAACCAGTAAGCTTTACGTACTTAACACTTTGAACAATATGGTTATTCCCTTTCTTTGAACTTCCTGAAAAACCAAAGAATATCAACTTATGAAGACACATATTGTCTTTAAGATAGTAAAGCCGACTCCTATATGTTCTAACATACCTTGGAAAGGAATAAAACTGTTTTCTGTTAGGTATGGCTCAGGTTTGAACCTATAAAGGCGAACCTGCACAAGTTTAAAATCGATAATAAGCCACTATCTTAGTGACATTCCATAGAATATTTTGAGTAAAATGCCTTTTACCATTCCGTTATGATCACCAGAAACAAGAAGTCTTGAGTTGCTGTCATAATGCAAAGCTGTCAATGCCGCATTCCCGCGTGAAGATATATCTTGATCGGTCTGCAAATGAACACACAACGAATGCAAAAGACTTTTCAAAAGATCTGCGTTTGCGAAAAAACACAAAAGAGTCCGGGAACTATTACCTGTTCTTTCAGAAACAAGACAGGAATAAGAAAAGGACAGGTCATGTCCCATACACCAATGGTTCCATCACTGTGTCCAGTGATGTAAACATTCTTAACCTTTGTGAAACCAGGAAAATGTGCAGAACGGGAACCTTCCTTTGGAACTGCCTGAAAAGGAAGAAACGGCACAGCATCTTTCGCCAGCTGAGCATAATCCTGCAGCATAAGAGAATCACAAGACTGTTCATTTCATTCTAAACTTAATGCATCAATGAAAATTTAGATTTACCTCATCTGATAGATTAAGTAAGTGAGAAGGATTTGTGAGGAATTTTCCTACTGTGATGCTGCTTGAATCTGAAAATGGCAGCTTAACCACAGTTTCCTTTGGGAGAGAAGGGGATGATTTGGATAGAGATTGAATCAGATACTTCTCGATCATATAATCATCATAAGCATACACACGTCCAGACTTTCCAAGAACAAACAGATAATCTTGTTTATGCTTGCTTTGTTCATTAACATCAGCTATGATCATCTCCATATCAGCACAAGGCTCAGATACATGAAGCCCCAGCTTAATCATCCGAGTTTCGGTTTGCTCATTCAATAAAACCACCTGCAACGAGTTTGAGAACGATCCAATGACATAAACCCGGCTTGCTTTCCCTTCAGCATAAACCCATTTCAGAGAAGCTATTGGTATCTTCTCGGATTTGTATCCGAGGTTTAGCTTGCAAATCATAGCAGAACTCTCTGGCGAGCTTTCCCCTTTGGAAGGAATGCTCCATATTAAAATATCACCATTGCTATAGCCAACTGAAATTCTGCTTCCTGAAGGACAAACCCAACAAGCACAAGTCGCTTTCTTCGCGTCCTGCTTTACCATCCCGTGTACTCCTGTTTTCAGAATCGGTTTGCTTTCTTTGATGTCCCATAACGCTATAAACCCGCTACTAAATACAAGTAGAATCCTGCAATGGAGCAAAAGTGTAAATGACTCATGGGCTTATGATCACCACAAAAGATTTGTTGATTTGTTACCTCTTGCTTTCAGCTGTTGGCTGTGGTAGAATGCTCACAACTGAAGTATCCTCAGAAGCTTCAACGGGAGAGCCTGCGCAACAACAAGACGTTTCATGATAGGTGATTCGATCCATGTAAAAGGTAAACTGAAGAAGCTCTTTTTGGTATTTGATTAAAATTACCATTTGATGCTAAGTAAGGTATAGTGTACTCCATTTGTATAACTTGATTAGAATCTTGTTCGATCTTAAACACTGATACATTACCAGAAGAATCTCCAACGTAACTGCCAATCCAAAATCACACTTGCACTCATTATCAGAAAATCAAGAAACTATGCAACATTAGTACCAAAAGAAGATTGAGAATTTGAGCATACAAGTAAGGGGTATGTTGCATAACCCGGAAAGAAGTGATCTCGCCTTTGAAATGATGAACATGAGACAGAAGCTTCTTGTCTAAGTCCCAAACCTATTGGAACTTCATCTTTCAGACCAGATGCTACTACTATACTACGCGAGTTCATTCAAGAAAATTCTTACCTCAATCTGGTTCTTGGCATTCACATTGAGAAGAATTCCTTGATTCTGAACAAACTGGAAAATGGAGGAAAATATTGTTGTCACGGCTATGTAATTGTAACACAGAAAGAAGATAAAGAGAGAAGAAAGAGATAATGAAGTGAACACCTCAAGAAACCTGCTTGTGGATGTTTCTTCAGACACTAGTAAAGCCTGAGTCTGATCTTTCCCAAACAGTTTGATTCTACCATCCCTGAGAATCAAAAATCAAGAACCAAGAATTGATATGAATACACAACAAACAGTTTTAAAAAAGCTTCTTTTTTTTTAGAACTCTTACTTGGTGGAAACAGCGAGGATCTTCTGAATTGGATCATAAGCAAACACGTGAGAACCTGACGGGATTCCATAATGCAGAGCGACACGTGGCTCAACGTCATTAGCTCTCAGTCCTTCCGTTGAGCTTCCTCCAGGCTGCAACAATGGAGGGAAAAGGTAAGAAAGACTTTGCAGACTGTTCTTGCTAGAACTAAACCGACCGGTTCGGTTGGACGACACTAAACCGGTCGGCTTAAGTCTTAATTTATGTATGGATAAGTACAAAAGTCAAAAGATAATTGGTGATTAGAAAAATAAATAGACAGCATTTTGGATGCGAATTTGATGCAACTTTTCAAAATTTAGGACACGAAACATGCGTGGCAACATAATTCGTCTTACGTCATCATTTTTTTTTTTTATAATGAAAGTGGATTAAACATCTGGGCTAACCAGGAACCGACACAGAGTCACAGTCACATTCAAGTAATAAGATCTGTGTAATAATCCGACAAAAATTAATCATCAAATCATATCCTAATATCCATTAATTCTGTGAAAATATGTAAAATAATACTAGTAAGACCCAGAGGGGGAAAAAATCAAATACTATTCTAATATGGATCTAACATCGATTTCGGTAAATCAGGATTTCGAAATTTGATAAGTTTTGAAAAAATCGAATCACAATTTGAACCTTTGTTCACTGAATCTCATGAACCCAATCGCAAAAGAAGATTAGAAAGAAGGAATCAAATAATGGGATCGTATAAAATTGGATTAGTACCTTCTTCGCTGCTATTTCGACCAACTTCTTCACGAACATCTTTTATCGAACGGCCAAGTGAACTTATCCGAAGCGATTAAATGAAATAGACAAAGATCAAAACACGAAATGTTTTAAGAGAGTTTACGAGATCACCAAATCACTCACTGGTTCAATTCGTCGGACATTAGAGAGAAGAGGAAAGAGAGAGAAAGAAGAAGTGAGTGTTGGGAAGTAACGGTTCCTTTGATTTGACGGTTTTTTATAAACGGCAAAAAATTAAAATTAATCATAACATTTATTTTATGGCAACATATCAAACTTATTACTTCATTTTTTAGTCAAAATTCCTAAATATCTGGGATGTAATTAAGAGTAATCATTTCAATTTTCAACACATTTTGAAGAATTTCCAACAAATTTGACCAAACCAAAACTAAACGATTCAAGGAAATACTACACATTTTGTCCCTTCAAATGTGTATTTTTAACTAGAAATTAACCCGCGGTACACCGCGGACCTATATTTTTACTAAATAAAAAATTATTATTTTTAAGATGATTTATAGATATATGGTACACCGCATGACAATAAAAATAATTTTTTAAAAACAAATATCACATCATCTTTTTAGGGAGTCTTCGTGCTATTAATTTGGCAAAGTACCAAAAAAATTTATTAGTGTTTATAAATTTATATATATTTAACAATTGTTTATAAATTTATGCTTAATATATGAAAATGATATATAGAGTTGTTTATGTTTATTATTAATGTGTTAAAAAAATAAAAAGGACTAAACTTAACCCAAAAGAAAAAAAAACAGATCATAATAATACATGACCCGTTTTTAATGAAGTGGATCTTTTTATCCTGATCCGATTAAATATAAAATATGATATTTGAATATACGACTCACTAAAAAATAACAAAAAATTTCTTTAAAATTCATCTAAAATATATAAATATAAATTGAGGATATTATTTCAACACATAAATATTTCACGGGTAAGTATATTTTATGATTATCATTTACGATTGTCATATATGGTAAAATATGGCATTTCCTTACCGATTGGTAAGAGACTAATGTTCAATTAGAAGTTTGATTAGTAAGAACTGATATCAAAAAGAGAATGAGAATACAAAAACTTGGAAATTGTGTTTTATGATTATTTAATATTTTTGACACTTCGAACATTATCACTAAAAACCTTTTTATGTTTTGTCACAAATGGGACCTAAAATCAGTATGGTGTGGTAATAATTTATGTATCCTATTCCTAATCAATATTCTAAGTAAAGAGATGATATTAAAGTTAAAAAGATTCCTTCGAAGATCAATAATTGGGAACATCAAATCCTTATCATAAAAACCATCACACTCTAAACTACAGTAAACAAAAAAAAATCCCTTTCGATTGGTGATTATCTAAGATAAAGCTATAATGATCAATGATGTCGAAATCAAAAGCTCTAGCATTCACAATCCCTGCTTTATCTTACTCCTCCTTCTTCCTCTTCTCTTCTTCACCAAAGTCTCACTACCACGAGCTCGTCCTCTCTGCTTCCTTTTCCAACAATTTTTTTTGTCTCAATGAATCGATATATTAAATAAAAGGGTTCAGATACAGAATAATAAAAAACAGAGCAAAACAGGGGACGAACCAAAATAGAAACAGAGTAACGCAGACCAAGAGAACGGAATCAACCTGTCGTTGCACTCCTTTTTCTAAACTTCATTCACTCTGCCTCCAACACGTTTCTAAACACTTTTGATTTAATTATCTATTGTATATCAAGAAGTTAAAAAAAGATTATAAGTTAGATTCCTATATATATAACTCCAAATAATTGATATAGTTCTAAAAGATTTTACCAAAACAGCTTAGTGGGAGTAGAATTCTTGGACCATTGTCACCAGGTTTGACGATAATATCATGGTGTATCGCTTCTTTCAATGCTATAACATGCTCACTGGTGCTATCTGCCATGTTTTTCCTGTCAATACAACTTAATCAAGTCATAATCATACATTCATTAAAATCCTAATGAAACCCTAGAATTATACTATCAAGCCAACGATTAGCAATCAACAAGCAAGCAATGCAATAATCAAAGGGATATACACCTAAAAGACCTAGATAATATGGAGAAACCGATAAAGACTTTGGCACCTATATAGAGAGAAGATCTCAAGAAGCATCTATATATAGATTCAGCCTTTAGGGCGAATTACGAACTTTTTTCCAATTATTTTTGGATTTAAATTTCAAATTTCGATATGTTGGCATATAAGGAAATCAGATCCCACATGATTAGGAACTATTCAAACTAATTACCGTAACTTGTGTGAGAAATATTCTTCACAATTGGTATACTGTACTACTTAAAAATTGCATATTACCATGCATATGTGTAAATCGAAGATTTGATTCTGATATTACAATTATTGTTAGCATTTAATTTTATTGTCGTTTTTTTTTAAGAGATATCTTACCAAAAAAGATTTACATAGCAATTATCGTATGTACTTTAGGAATATGCTATAATTTCGGTTAGAAGAGTAGTAATTGTTTTATTTATAATAAAATATTCGAATATTTGAAGCCTTGATTTATAGTAAATAGTAAATGAAATCTATTAAAATCACACCAAAATGAGATCTTAGGTAAGGAAACAACAATATTTAATATTAAATTAGTTAGGATTAGGTAGAATTGAAAACATTAAATCGAGAATATACAATCGAGAATATAGCAACATAATCGATATTTAGTTTGCTTAATATCTTTATTAAATTTTGCAAATTTAGATAATAAATGTTAATGACATGCCGATTAATGTGGGAATAAATTAAGGAAACAGAGTTAAATAGGTAATTAAAGAGATAATGTCGTTTTTTATTACACATTTCCTAAAATCTCTTATCCAGGATCCGAATAGCTTTAAACCGGATAAAACCCGGATCCAAAAGATTTTTTGCAAAAATTCCCTGTAAAAATGTATATGTAGATATTTTGATTCGAAAAAGAACTTTTTTTTATTATTTTGGAAAAATTTTAAACGTAGATGGCATAGTATTCGTCACAAAAGAATATTTAAACTATATTAAACTTGGTTTTACGAATTAAACAATTGTTGTATTCTGATAAAAGTCTAACGTCGGATATTCTATTGATCAAAGCATTGCTACCACAAAAACCTTAATCCATGCGATAAAGTAAATGTAGGAAAATGGTCCTTAATAACTCATCCAACCAACACATGAGTAGAGTGAAAGATCAATAGGCAAAAAGCCAAACTCAAGAAATATTGGTTTATAAATAAAGCCCACTGCACCACAAAACAAAAAATTTGATAGTCATGAAATTGTGGGGTCCACTTAAAATAGTACACGTGGCAAGTGCTAATCTGCTATGTGGGTCCCCCTAGCTGAAGTTGGTGATCTAATCTGACCTTTGTTACGTGATCTCACGAGAGACGTCCGATTTCATATACATGGACGGTGGAAGATCACGCTGCCTTTTTCTTTGAGATCTCTGACCACCGACTATTTTGATAAATAAAAATGAAAATACTTACTTTCTTTTTGTGTCTTTCATAGATTTTCATTTTCTATTACGATTTCTTTAGCGTAATAATAGATTGGGTTGTATATGAAAGCAACATAAAATAAAAGAGAGCCCATTCTGAATATTTCATTTCTCGGATACGGTCTCTTTTAACTTTTTGGGGACTTTTTTATTTCCTTGAATAGCTTTGGATTATCTCAACTTTATGAATCCACTTTGAATTAATAATTACATCCAGGCTGATGTAGCGTCATCCTTATTACTTCTAGCGCAAGACATGAGCTTTCTTACTTCTTTCCTTTCTTCTTTGAGTTTTACTTTTCTGAGTTGATTTCCATTTCTTTGATAAACTTTACTTTACTTTTCGATTAGGGTTTTTGATAATGCTAAGGTCGGTTGTGACTTGGCTTATATAAGGATATGTAATGTCTCTTTAGAGACTCGGTTTTTATTGAATAAGAAAAGAGGTTTCCCTCAAAATTGAAGTCTTCGAATTCTCTCTGTTTTACAAAGAATTCAGAGCACAAAACCTTGTTTCAAGATCCATTGATCCTTGAAACCTTGTTTTGCTATCTTTCCGCTGCATTAGTTGGTATCAGAGACAAACGAATCCTAGTCATGCCGCCAAAGAAGAGCCTTCAAGCGACACTAGAGGAGCACAACGATGCGTTTAGATTGATGATGACTGAGTTTCAGCAGAGTTTGAGTGATACTTTGCGTACTACCATGGAATCTGCCGTGAGAACTCTTGCTCAAGGTCAACAAAACGCAGCTCCGGTGTTACCACGTCAAGAAGAACCACTCTTTGACGACGACGATGAAGAGGAAGATAACGTCTTTGTCAATCACTTTGCACCGTTGGGTGAACAGAATCAACGTGGTGCTCGCCAACAGCGTGACATCATCGCAGTCCCACAAGGGGATAATAGAAGATGGGAGTCGGGTTTTAAGCTTGAATTACCAGAGTTTACGGGTGGGATTCAATCTGAAGACTTCCTTGATTGGATTAACATAACAGAGGAGCTGTTGGAATTCAAAGAAGTCCCTGATCATATGCGTGTGTCTCTGGTGGCAACGCGTTTTCGAGGTCGAGCTTCAGCGTGGTGGCAGCAATTGAAAGCTTCTCGTGCTCAAGCAGGGAAGGAAAAGCTCGTATCATGGGAAAAATTGAAGAAATTAATGAGAAAAGCTTTTTTGCCTTACAATTACACTCGTACCTTGTACACGAAATTACAGAATTTAAGACAAGGGAGTAAATCTGTGGATGAATATGCTGCAGATTTTTTTTCATTAATGGCACGTAATTCATTGACGGAGAATGAAGAACAAAGGGTGTCACGTTTTATCGGAGGATTACGGTCGCAAATTCAAAGCACTTTACTTCAGTTTGATCCTCTTACTGTTTCGGAAGCTCATCAACGTGCCCTCTTGATTGAACAGAACTCACGAAGTCAAACAAATACGTGGAATGCTCAGCGTGCTCGCTTATCATCGACAACAGAATCTGGTCTTGTTAAGTCATTGGAGCAATCAAAAATTTCAGATGCTTTGGAAGGAAATTCGTCTTTGGGACATCAAAAACCTGCAACTTTCAAGTGTTTTAAATGTGGCGAAACAGGGCATCGACAGTCTTCATGTCCCAATTTACAACGTCGTGGTCTATTAGCAAAGGAGGAACCTGTGTTTGATGATTACGGTGATGATGATGATGCAAACGATAACTCCGACGAACAAGTCACTGGGGATTTGGGTCCTATGTTAGTACTACGCAGAAATTTCTTCCTTCCTCAAGGCATTGAAGAATCTTGGCTTCGTTCCAACATTTTTCAATCCACTTGTACAATTCGAGGAAAAGTGTGTCGAATGGTGATTGATTCGGGTAGCTGCACAAACGCAATTTCAGAGGAAGCGGTCACAAAACTGGCTTTGTTTACAGAACCACATCCCACACCTTACAACATCGCTTGGTTAACTTCGAAGACAGACCTTCGAATTAAAAGACGTTGTAGAGTTCCGTTTTCAATGGGCATCAACTATAAGGATTTGATTTGCTGTGATGTTGTGCCTATGGACGCTTGTCACTTGTTACTTGGACGCCCGTGGCAGTATGATCGACGAACTTTTCACGATGGTTTCGCTAATACACATAGCTTCACCTATGAGGGTAAACGTATTACCTTGATTCCTTCTAAGGTTGCTTCTGATGGACCAATTGTCTCCAGTACAGAGGTGGAACCTACTTCTACTTCAAGGGAAAATACAAAACCTGCCTTGTTAGTCTCAAAATCACAGATACTTGAAGAATTTCAATCATCCGATGTGGTTTTCTTCTTACTTGCAAAACCTCAGATTTTATCTGTAATTCCAGAAGCACCATCAGATTTTCATGAGCTTTTAAAAGAGTTTCAAGACGTGTTTCCTACAGAGTTACCAGATGGCTTGCCTCCCTTGCGTGGCATTCAACATTGTATTGATTTAGCTTCCAACTCTGTCTTACCGAACAGACCTCACTACCGTATGAGTCCCATGGAACACGATGAGCTGCGAAAACAGGTGGAAGATCTTTTAGCTAAAGGATACATTCGTGAAAGCTTAAGTCCGTGTGCTGTTCCGGCTTTACTTATACCAAAAAAAGATGGATCTTGGCGCATGTGTGTGGACAGCAGGGCAATCAACAAGATCACTATTCGCTACAGGTTTCCAATTCCTCGTCTTGACGATCTTTTGGATCAAATTGGGATAGCCTCTGTTTTTACAAAGTTGGATCTTCGTAGCGGTTATCACCAAATTCGTATTAGACCAGGCGACGAGTGGAAGACAGCTTTTAAAACACGTGAAGGGTTGTTTGAGTGGCTTGTAATGCCTTTTGGTTTGTCGAATGCACCGAGTACTTTCATGCGTGTGATGAATGAGGCGCTTAGACCATTTATTGGGCGTTGTGTGGTCGTTTATTTCGATGATATACTCATCTTTAGTTCTACTTTGGCTGAGCATTTATGTCATCTTCGTGAAGTGTTGGGTATCTTGCGCAAAGAGAAATTATTTGCGGCTACAAAGAAGTGTGTTTTTGGGGTGGATCAAGTTCTTTTTTTGGGTTATATCATCTCTTCGCGTGGGTTAGAAGTAGATCCAACCAAGATTTCGGCTATACAATCTTGGCCAACTCCTCGCAATATCACCGATGTGCGTAGTTTCCATGGCTTGGCTTCCTTTTATAGGCGTTTCGTTCCACACTTTAGTAGTATCATGGCACCTGTCACAGATTGTATCAAGTCTGCCTCATTTCAATGGACGGATGCGGCTGACAACGCATTTCAAGAGATTAAAACCAAGCTTACGTCAGCACCGGTGCTTGTTCTTCCCAATTTTCAAGTAGCATTTGAATTACATTGTGATGCATCCAAAGGTGGCATTGGCGCGGTTTTGAGCCAATCAAGTCGTCCGGTTGCATTTTTTAGTGAGAAGATCGCGGGATCTCGTGGGCGGTATAGCACCTACGACGTGGAGCTTTATGCTGTTGTTCAAGCGGTTAAGCATTGGCGCCACTATCTCTTTCATCGCGAGTTTGTTTTGTATACCGACCATGACGCGCTTAAGCATATGGGATCACAAGATAAAGTGTCTGCGAGACATGCCTCTTGGTTTGCATACTTACAACAATTCTCTTTTGTTATTAAGCATACCGCGGGAACGCTTAATAAAGTTGCTGATGCTTTGAGTCGGAGACACTCTCTTTTGACAACATTACACGTTTCAGTACTTGGTTTTGAGGTACTTCCTGATCTCTATCCCAACGATCCTTTTTTTGGGAAGATATGGAGGGATACAGAACAAGGAATTGGTTCGGTTTATCTCATCTACGATGGTTTCTTGTTTCGTGGAGTTCACTTATGTATTCCAGATTGTAGTTTGAGGCTGCAAATAATTCGAGAGCTTCATGGAGAAGGCCATATTGGACGGGACAGAACATTAAAATTGGTAAGTTCTTCTTATTTTTGGCCAACGTTAAGACGTGATGTGGAACGCTTTATTATACGATGTGGGACATGTCAAGCAGCAAAGGGAAAATCTACCAATTCTGGGTTATATTTACCTCTCCCGATTCCTACACAACCATGGGTGGATTTGAGTATGGATTTCGTTCTTGGCTTGCCACGAACTCAAAGAGGTAATGATTCGATTTTTGTCGTCGTCGATCGTTTCTCTAAAATGGTTCATTTTATACCATGCAAGAAGACTACAGATGCAGTTCAAGTTGCGGTGTTATTTTTTCGGGAAGTGTATAAACTTCACGGGTTGCCACTATCTATCGTCTCGGACCGCGACTCGCGTTTCTTAAGTCATTTTTGGAGGTCTCTGTGGCGTCTTCTTTGCACTAAGCTAGACATGAGCTCTGCGTATCATCCACAAACGGATGGACAAACGGAAGTTACTAACAGAGCATTGGGAGACTTGTTGAGATGTTTAGTTGGAGATAACATTAAGTCTTGGGATTCGATTCTTTGTCAAGCTGAATTTGCTCATAATCGAGCTGTGAACCGCAGTACGGGTTTTAGTCCATTTAAGGTGGTTTATGGGTATCTCCCTCGCTGCCCTACAGACTTGGGAATCAATCCAGATCGGACTCGCTTCCATGGTCGAGCATGTGATTTCATTGACGATTTTGCTACAATACATGAGCAGGTTCATTCCAATTTAGAGATTTCGACCGCAAAATATAAAGCTGCTGCGGATGTTCTTAGGCGTGATGTTGAGTTCAAGGTGGGTGATCTTGTGTGGGCCGTGTTAACCAAAGACCGTTTTAAACCCGGTACTTACAACAAGCTAAAATCGAGAAAGATAGGTCCTCTTGAGATTGTTGAGAAGATTAATAACAATGCATACCGTCTCAAGCTTCCTCCTCATATGCACACAGCCGACGTATTCAATGTCAAACATTTGGTTCCATTTGAAGCTGAAGACGAAGATGAAAATTCGAGGGCGAATTTTCTTCTCACCTCGGGCGACCTGATGTAGCGTCATCCTTATTACTTCTAGCGCAAGACATGAGCTTTCTTACTTCTTTCCTTTCTTCTTTGAGTTTTACTTTTCTGAGTTGATTTCCATTTCTTTGATAAACTTTACTTTACTTTTCGATTAGGGTTTTTGATAATGCTAAGGTCGGTTGTGACTTGGCTTATATAAGGATATGTAATGTCTCTTTAGAGACTCGGTTTTTATTGAATAAGAAAAGAGGTTTCCCTCAAAATTGAAGTCTTCGAATTCTCTCTGTTTTACAAAGAATTCAGAGCACAAAACCTTGTTTCAAGATCCATTGATCCTTGAAACCTTGTTTTGCTATCTTTCCGCTGCATTACAGGCATACACAATGGCACATGTATAGCTTGGGTGTGAATATTAAAAAAAACCAAAATAATAGAATTGAGGGTGAGGATACAAGAAACGGATGTAAACTTGCAAGTTGTGTTCGTTGGGTGTAGGCCAGGTGGCGAGGCTTGAGTGGCTGGAAACATTAAAAAAAAAAATCTCTCTCTCTCTCCCCGACCAAGTCTCCCCCTCTCTCTTAAATAAGTAAATTTTATAATAAATATATAGTTAACATGTATTCTCTAGCATGCCCCAATGTGTATGGTCTAATGAAAATCGAAATTTATTGACCTCCTTTTAAAGTGAAGCGTGTAAGACAAGCTTGGACACGATTTTAATAGTACATTAGTATAGAGAAACGGTTTCTGTAATTACATAAAAAAATCGAGACACCAAAAACGTGAAACTTTAACAGAGATTCGGTTAATATTGCGAAGTTCGATATTTGATCAAAATCAACAAATTGTAACGTCTAGAAGTTCGATATTTGATCAAAATCAACAAATTGTAACGTCTAGCTAGTGAGTGACTAAACAACAACACAAAAAGTATTACTATTTTTCCTTGTTCAAAACATCGCTAGGCGCTAGTCGGGCGCTCGAGGTGAGCGTAGCGCCTAGCGATAAAATCGGAGATTATACGGGGATTAATCGAGGATTAGTTTTAGGGCTTTTATATTAAAATCTATAATATATATAAACTACCGCAGTCATTTTCCAAAATCTACTCTAGCTCTGGTGGTAAACTCCTCTGTGTTTCTCTACATGCCTCTAGTTCGACCCAAGTTAACCCCATATTGGTTACATTTTTTGGATTTCTCTATTAATGAAGGGTAAAATCGTAATTTTCTTTCATTCTTCCTCTTTATGTCCTGCGACATTCAACCCTAACAGCCGTCTTAATATTTTTTTTCACCATTTTTGGTTGTTTTTCTTGCTTTATGTACCAAACTTTCTATAGATCTAATATATTGATAAGAAACTAAGCCAAAATAACTTCACCCAAGCTTCCAAACAGAAGATTTACTCGAACAAGCGATTAATACGACCGATTTGGGTTCTTCGCAGCGGAGGTCCACCGTTGAGCGACTTTACGGCCGCCTCGGCGGCTAGGCGTCCTCGTTTTTGAACAAGGCTATTTTTAGTTTAACCAATATTGTAGATGTTAAGTTCCTACCGTCAAACTGGTGGGCTGGGCTGAGGAGATATTAAATATGGGCCTGGATAAATCATTTTTTCAGTACTGGTGCAATTGGTAAGATGAACACACGTTACACACCCAATAAACACATGCTAAAACTCTGATCATGAGCACGTCTCTTATATATTATTAAAGTTTAGAACACCAATTGCAATAATTTGAGAGGAAGGTGTCCTCGTTGACAAAAGAAAAAGAAAAAAAAGAGAGAGAGAGAGAGAGAGATATCAAGTTTTTGTTAATATCTATAATTTTCTTTTCTTTTCACAATCCTACTAAACCTTTGTAAGAACATAGATTACAAAGATAGGCGACAGTAGACTGTAAAATAAATACAAAAAAAGAAAAATGATAGAGAAGAAAGATTAAAATATGGGTAGAAGACTAGAGAAGCTATAGGTACACCAAACTCTCCAATCTAAAGGAAGAAGAATCCAAAGAAGCTGGGCCAAAGAGAATCCAATGGGTTATATTCTGGCTCATCACTAAGTGGGTCATGTAATTAAGATATGTAGACACGGTCACACGGACAAATTTGTATGAAAATATTTTCTTCTATATTTAATTTCCCTATCATTTGGTTGATTGATGATGCTTACGTACATTAATGTCTTGTTCTGGATGTTTCCGTTTGTGTGGTCTCTATATTGTCCGGGTGGTTTAATGTTCTACTCCTAGATGTACATAAACCTTCTTACACATTGTGACTCGATCTCACATTAATTAAAAATCAATATTTTAAACTAGAAAAATTCATTAGTTTGACAAAAAAAAAAAAAAACTAGAAAAATTCATTAAAGATAATCCTTAAAGGAAGATAAATGATTCTTTACATTTATACATTATATAAAGAATTTGTTAGTGTAAAGAATTTATAAAGGTTTTTCAAATTCAAGCCTCTATCCAAAAGTGTTGATGAAGGATAATCAAAATAATTTTTCATTCTGTTCTGTACTTGTTGATATATATAATTCAAGTATTTAAATGTTTAAAATTTGTGAATATTAATCTAATTTTCCTATCATCTAATGACAAGAATTTTTTTTATCTATATTTGTATGAATATGGACTTTTTGGCATTCATATAGACTGCTTGGTCTCGATACTTGACTTAGGGTCGCACATGCAAACCTCATTATTTTCTTCCATAATGTTGACAATTAAAATATTACTCAAACGAAAACACTGTCGGAAAAAAAACCATGAGACGTTATCAATCAAAGAAATTAAGAACGACGATACTAATTAAATAAACAAATGTTTCGATATTTTTTTCGTATGGCTTATCGTATAATTTACGTAAGGCATTGCCTTGAATATAATTGTGAAGCAAGTAACTTCAGCTTTTGGCTGACGAAAGTTAAAAGTAATAATTTGTATATTAGTGTAAAAAAGGTCACAGTATCTAAGTACGTAGAAGAGTTAATTATTTATACGTTCCGACAAAACACTACGCCCCCGACTACGATACGGCATGAGTCATGACCACATATTATATTGAGGAATTCTCCAAAATAGGACAATTATGACACATATTCAATAAACTTCAAAAAATAGCATTAGTTACTCACTATAATTTATTTTTTGTTTCAATAATATTATCACTAGTTTATATATTAGGTTTTGTGCAAAAAATCCCTCAAAGTCGCCAAATTTTGTAATTTTACCCTCCATCTCTAAAAAATGCAGAATAATCCTATGAAATCTAAAATAATAGGCAATCTAACACTTTTTCGTTATTTTCAAGTTTTTAAAATTGTGATTAATAATATATCAAATCGAAGCCCTCAAGACGACGAGTGCAATTCTATCTTTATAATTTTAAAAATCAAATGTATGTGATCGTGAAAACGTTTCAAATATATACATAAAGGTTATATTGCCTATTATTTTAGACTTCATAGAATTGTTCTATTTTTCGGAGATGGAATGTAAAGTTGCAAAAAATGGCAACTTTGAGGGTTTTTTTTTGCGCAAAACCATTATTTTTTCCAATAATATTATAATTTTATATCGAAACTATTCAACTAAAATAAATTCTAATATTATATTTGGGTTTTCTATTTCTAATTTAGGATATATATTTCCACCATTTAAAAGAAAGATTGATTTATGTTAATATTGATTTTGTGTTATTATGTTTGAGTTCCTTATTTCTAATGTATGGTATGTATTTCCACCATTTAAAAGAAATTTTGATTCATTGTAATATTAGTTTGTGGTATTATATTTGGATTCCCTATTTCTAATTTAGAATATATATTTCTACTATTTAAAAAATGATTTAATTTAATATTAACTTAGTGTTTTTTCTCATTTTCTATTTAGTTAAAGCTTAGAGTGCTATTTATAAAATTTTAGAAATGTGATAATTTTAGAAGAAATTTTTTTTTGATGCTATTTTTATCAATTATCGTATTATATTTTTCTTTATTTTCATGTTTTTGTCGACCATGGTCACATTTCATTGTTTGGCCTGGTTTATTTTATCCTATATATATATATAGAGGTCAATTTCATTGGTTTTTCTTTTGTTTTTGGCAATTAATGAGTCAGATTAGATCATATTAAAATCTAAAGTGCCCGTGGAACATGGGCGGCGGACACCGACCACCTACAAATTCTACTGTTTAAACGACACGTGGAAACTATTATATTGCTCCCTAACTTTTTTTTTTTGGGAGGTCACAACTCCTTTAACTCACAAGTCTGACTGGCCTAGCAATTTTTTTGTATTTCTCATTTCTATAACGGTTTTTCTTAATTTTGAATTAGATGATAGGGATTGCAAAAGACGGTGAAGCTAAATAATTGAGAAAAAAATATAATCTGGGATGTGTCAGAAAAGTTAGATCGCAACCTCAATTTATCAATCAACGGAATGTCAGTTAATCGGTCAGAAAAAGAGGAAATTAAAAGTTTTATTTATTTTGCCACAAAGTGCTCTTTATCGCATATTTAAAAGTTGTGTAATACCAATTTGACTGTTGACCAAAGAATATAACACGAATTGGACTAAAAAAGCAAAAGGAAAAAACTGGAAAAAGCTAAGCAAGCTTTTCATACATCATTTATAAATTTATATGTCACGACATTGTTATGAATATTAGAGCTAAAAGTGTTTGGGACTTGGGAGCTGCTAGTAGTTTCAGAGGTTTACGATTTAATATCAGATTATTTGGCTATAGATTTCGATCAAACCATTTGTCTAAAATCGCTTTGACAGAAAACACTCCATTTTCATCATTTTTTGGTGTAAACAAAATACATAACGTAAAGAATGGATACAGAATTTTCTTTGAACAATATAGTAATTCAGTTTCTTGAAAAGAACCAACCAACGACTATAAAAACTAACAATCTACTTCATTGATGCGATCAAACTACTGAACTAGCTATAAATATATGTATCAAGTCGATTGCATCCAACAGCATATTATTTCCATAAATATAAATAGCAACGGCTATCTCAAACTATAAATCAAAATAACATTTAAACTAAGGTAATGTAAATATTCAGATATGGAAGTAGCCGTTTACGTATAAATTCTCAAACGAAAAAAAAGAAAAAAAAATCTCAAACGGTCAAATTCCAATATAGAAACTAAATAACCGTTGGTTAAATAGTTTCCTTTAATGATCATTACCGTCCTCTTCTTATTATTTTTCCTTTGTAATAAAAACTATATATTATAATTTCAATATACATAGAACGAAAAAAATAATAATATAAATTAAGCTTTTTTTTGTCCTTTTCTGCCTTTACCTTTCCTTCTACTCCCGAAAAAGCACTGACTTTGCTCTGTTTCCTTCATTCACACAGAGAAAGAGAGAAAAAAAAGAGAGAAATCTTCTGAGCGAAATTCTGACAAAAGAGATGATGGAATGGGATAATCAGCAACAGCCCAATAACCATCACTCTTCTAATCTTCAAGGGATCGATGTTAATGGCGGCTCCGGCGCCGGAGGAGGAATGTACGTGAAGGTGATGACCGATGAGCAGTATGAAACTTTGAGGAAACAGATTGCTATTTACGGCACCATTTGTGAGCGTCTTGTTGAGATGCACAAAACTCTCACTGCTCAACAAGATCTTGCAGGTTTCTTTCTTTCTTCTATCATTTAGTTTTCTTCTTCTTTGTTCACATACAGATTAACAAAATTTCAGAATTTTTGTGTGATTTGATTGATTTTTAGTGATTTTTCTTCACTTTGGTGAATGAGTAATTGAAAATTCTCTGCCTTTTAATCATTTGTTGGCTTAAATCGGACTCAAAGGCCAATTCTTTTCGTGGATTTTTGTGCTAAGAGTAATGGTTCTTGGGGAATTCTAGAATCGCTCCTTTGAATTCTTCAATTGAGCTTGAGAATTTCCCACCAAAAAAGGTGTTTTTGCTTGATGATGTGTTCTTGAGATAAAGTTTTAGTTTTTTTTTTTTTTATGTAGTTTAACTTTCAACAACTCTGCTTCATTTTTATGTGTTTGGTAACAGGAGGGAGATTGGGAGGTCTATATGCAGACCCAATGATGTCATCTATAGGTCACAAGATGACAGCTAGACAGAGGTGGACTCCTACGCCTGTCCAGCTTCAGATTCTGGAGCGTATATTCGACCAAGGCACTGGAACACCGAGCAAGCAGAAGATCAAAGAGATAACAGAAGAGCTGAGCCAACACGGCGAGATTGCTGAACAAAATGTCTACAACTGGTTCCAGAACCGACGTGCTCGATCCAAGAGGAAGCAGCAGGGTGGAGGTTCTTCTGGAAACAATAATGGTGAGTCTGAGGTGGAGACTGAAGTTGAGGCATTAAATGAGAAGAGAGTAAGGCCAGAGAGTCTTCTTAGTCTTCCAGATGGAAATAACAACAATAATGTGTTAGGGTCAACAACAACAACAACTACTCCTAGGCCTGAAGATCTTTGCTTCCAGAGCCCTGAGATGAGCTCAGATCTTCACTTGTTAGGTGTCCTAGCAAACCCAAGTAAGTAACAAAAATACCCTTTTACTTCACACGTGACATTGGCTTCAAAGAAATGGTCAAGTGAGTTGTGTCTGTCTCAGATAATTTCTTGTGATTTGTGTTTGTAGGGGATGAGCATCTTGTTGGAAAGATGGGACTGTCTGAAAGTTACAACCTTTATGATCATGTTGAAGATTATGGCATGTCAGGCTGATTAATACAACAAGCTGAGGAAACTTCTAATCATCAGAGAGATCAATGAAATGGATTTGGTAGTCAGTCATAAGCAGTTTTAGACTTGTTTTTCTTTAATGGTTTTTTTTCAAGGCTTATTAAGAAACAAGTAGTTTATCTTATTAATCATTTTCAGAGAAACATTTACATGGAATGTTGAATTGTCTTGTGATGCTTGCTTTGATAATTTCTGCATGCCCAACGATTTTTATATCTTTAATTAATTATACTGTAAAAAATAAAAAAATTGATTCAGTTCTTAAAATTACAAGTAAAGCGTTTCAATTCAAATCTCTCCGGAGTCGAAAACATGCAACTCTACCAAAGTTTTGTAATGACCTTTCTCGATTTCTTCCTCATTCACATTGTGTAAGACCAGAGTTTGGATAACCAAATCCTCCCAATCAATTTCAGATCCTTTCTTCCTTTTCTTCTTGCTATGTTCAAGCTCCAAAGACAACGCACCTTCACTAACAATGCCAGAAGGATGTTGTATGGTCTTAATCCGTAACTTAGCTGCCTTAATCTTTTCTCTTCGTCTTTCGACTGCAACGCAACCCTTTATGTAAGAAGGAGGCAAAGCATCAAGCCCAACATCTTTCTCCAACAAATCCTTGAGCAAAACCCTTCGACTCAATTCCGATTTGCCTTTCCACCAATATTCACTTGAAAACATCTCGGAAACTGATCTCCTTTGCCACATACTCTTATTATTTCCCTGACTTCTTTTCGCAAGAGTCCCACCACGAACTCGATCCACGAATTCATTATACTTCGTAGACAACTGTTTCTCCGATATATTACCATCGTTGTTACATAAACTAAGCTGACGTTCACCTCCTACATCAAAATACCGAGACATAGTATCTTGACGATCATCATCATCACCATCATCATAACAAAACATAGATTCTTTGCTTAGGCAGTCCCTCACTATATCCTCCACACAAAATCCATCAGTTCTAACTAATTCATTCCCTGTCCCTAGTTTTCTCTTTTTCCTGGACTTGGTTTCCATTAAACCAAACAAAGTCCCTGAATGTTTCACAACATTCTTCACAGTTACATCTTTCGCCCAAGGCAAACCCACCTCTTCAGCAACCTTCACAAGCTTCTCAGATAACTCTTTATACCTCGTCTTACAAGTAGTCAACGAAACACGAGCATCTTTCGCCAAATCATCAATCTTTACCTTCACACCATTCACTTGAGCAACAAACGCCAAAACAGCCACAACCAAAGGCATTGGTCTCCTCCCCGTCGACAAAAACCACTTCAATGCACAATTCATCAGAAAAGTTCCTTGCTTTGTTATCCTCTCCTTTTTCTCCCTACCAACATCAGTCAATCTCGGTGATTTAGTCGCCGTCTTGGTAAACAAACCCACAAGATCAATCTCTCGAAATTCCAAGTCTAAATGATCCACAACACGCTTAACCACAGGCCCTAACTGATGCAAATCACATCCAACTTGACAAGCAATCTCTTCCATAGACAAAACACCTTTCCCTTCCTTTCTCACCACAGCATAACAACACGCCCCAATCAAAATCGGGAACCACTCACCTTGTCCAAATTCCCCATCAGTAATATAATAAATCATACTCTTAATCGCTTCAGTTTTATAACCAAGATCTAATCTCTCTGTAATAGCCTCAATCAAATTGTTGGCTTCATAGATCTTCTTCTCCTTATAAGCAAGAACAGAGCCTATACCAATGGTGCCTACTCGTATAAATGTACCTTGAGGTCCTCCTATGGGGCCAAGGTGTGCCTCATAATTATCGTACTCTCGTGATGTCCCACATCCACCGCAATGCGTATTCCCTGTGACTTCGTCGCGTACAAAGTTGCTTCTATTGCATCCCTTGCAACGCATGATTCAAACCTAAAGCTTCAAACTTTAAATTAGGTTTTTTTTTTCCCCCGATAAGCAGAAGAAGAATGAAATTCGGATCGCCGGCGAATCGAGAGATTAAAGATTTGACCTTTCCTTAAAAATAAGCTAAATTAGGTTTTTATAATGTCGAGATAAATAAAACGGCAAGGTGTTAATGTGAATTAAATTAAAACGGCAGGGCGCTTAGATTTCTATATTAACGACGGCACACAGTTTGGATTATTTTCTCTCTTTTGGCTTTTTGTTGTCTCCTCCACCATAGTTGCGCCTTCTTTCTCTTCACCGGTAAGAGAAGCCGGTTTCAGATTTGATCTATTCGAAGAATTGCGGCTTTCGCTCGTCGGGATAATCCTTGCTTCTTCCTGTTTGATAGATTTCTACTGTGTTTTAGAGGACATTGTGTGGGGAATAGTTGGCGAGATTTATGGGATTTCAACGGGGATTTTTCTAATGCACGCGTGTTGTTCGACGGAAAGCCGCAGAGAAGTTTTGTTGCTGTCTGATTTGACTGAGACTCAAAAGTTTGAGAATTGTTGCTTGGGTATTGAGAAGCTAGTCTTATGCAGGTTCCTATATGAGTTGGAGTAAACGACGGTGATACATTGAGTGTTTTTCAACTAAACTAGCTTTCGAATGGTGAGCTCGTCTGTTTCAAATAAGAGATACACTTACATACATGAAAGTGAAAGTAACTCAACTAGAGAAGCCATTGACATTCATCATGTGATTATCAACGGAGGCAGAGCAACTGGTTATGCCCGTCGTAGGGGGATTGGTTTCTTCCTTGTGCTTCTGGCGAGTTCTATCTACTTTTTTCTTGGAAAGGTAATCATACTTTTAGGGGAAATTTGGTTTTGCTGATTGTTATTTAGGTATGAATCTGCTTGACATTTGAGTAATTCTGAGGCATTGCTTAGAACAAGTTTTGCTAGTGCGTATTATGAGAAAGGCATACCATTTTGTTTCTTACGATTGATGATGGAGTATAGTTTGATATTTTCATTATGTTTTGAGCATTATGTTAATGCATGACAAGGTTTGTTTTAAGAGCACTTTTCTTAGTTTGTGTTACATTACAAGCTTGTTTTGTTGTTGTTCCATCATTTCTTCTAAACTCGAATTGAAAAGTGATAATTAACATGAAACAGGAAAATCCAGTTAGAACTCTTTCTTGGGGCTGCCTTTTAAGTGGTTTCTTAGTTATGCTACAAAGTCGCAAGTTCGTCAACAAAGGTGAGATCCTGGTTCATAACTGTACACGCTTTACAGGCTTGCCAAATGACATCAGCTTCACGTTTTAATTAATTCTAGCTTTTCTTTGATTTGATTTGTTCAGAATATGTGATAATCATGCCAACCTTCGGGATCCAACTTGAAACTCAATATTTAAGGTATGCTTTATCCATATAGTTAGTATTCTTTTGTCTGCATTCCATGATGACTTAATGTTTTGAACTACTCTGTATTAATGGTGTCTAAGATAATGGTGGAATTTGCTATAATTTTCATGACCTATTCTCATCTATGCTTTTAAGTTTTACCAAGCACACAAGTACTTAATATATTGTGCATGCTTCTGCTTTGCAGTGGAAAAACTGTCTCCAGGTTTATCCCTGTTGGCAAGATTTTGAAGCCTGTGTTGGTCGAATGTGTCACTCCCATTACATGCTACTGGAGTCTCTCTTTATTTCTGCGTGGCGAAGAACAACTTACATTGGTGTTTAAGGTAATGGCACCAGTTTGTTTCACTACATTGTGAGAGAAAAACTTTTACCGACAACTTTGAGAAACAATCAAGAGTTACCAATAATTCAATTCGGGAAGATTACTTTTAGCAATTGATTTTTGAGTTCAATTTCCTCTTTGTACAGGAACTGCGTCCTCCATTGAAGATGTTGGTTCCCATTTGGAAAGCATTGTGTGCTGCTATCGGCACAGACCACCAAAGTGAAACGATAGCTGAAGAAGAACATGATGTATCTAGTTAACTGAAGTTGTGATTAGAGAACTTGTAGATTTGTTGCTTGCTGTTGGCAGTTTTGTTTGGAAGATGACCACACAATATGTTCTGTAATGGGAGAATTTGACTTAAAAAAAGAAAAAAACTCTTGACTGGTGAACTTTTGGACCATGTATCGTTTGTCAAAGCAACTTTTATTTTGTAATCGAATGCAAAGAGTACAATGAGTTATATCAGCTTGCAAACTCTAGTGTAGTATCTACCTATAATAGCCTTTATACTTTTTTTTTTTTTTTTTTTTGGGCAAAGCCTTTATACTATGTCTACGAGTATTGTAGCAAATTGAGAAAGTAGTTAGTTACCGAGTCTATGGCATCAAAAGGCTTGATGATACATGCGCAACATTTTTCAGCTTATAGTTTCATCTAAGCGTCACCATATACAGAAACTACCTAATCTTCCATTCTCTGTTTAAACTTTAAAGAATGCTCTGTTTCAACAGTCACTCAACCAAACATCAAATATTTTACCTTGATAGATTGTTGTTACACAGTAAAAAAAATATGAATGTTGTAACGGTAACGTGACTTTTCTAACCTTAAGCAATTTCCTTTTTTCGCAAAACATGAAAAAAAAGAAAAAGAAAAGGAAATATCAGAAACTAGTGGGTCTAGGAAAAAGGAAATAACCAAAGTTTCCTTTTTGGTTGTTTTGGAACCTTTGCTTATAAATACTCATATCTTCTTCTTCGTTGAGAAATCAAAAAACAAAAAATCAATCTTTCACCTTCTTCTTCTTCTTTCTTTTGAGACCTGCAATTTCTCTTGTCGATTAAAGCTCTGCGAGACTGATCACTGATGTTCTTTCGATCTCTCGTGACAACATCTTCAATCAATCGAGTTCAATTTTTAGTTCGTGTCTCCCTAATAAATATCTCAGCCACCGAAACGCTTTCACCGGAGGATTCTTCCGACGGCGACGAAGGAGATGATTACACGACGGAGACGGATGCGAGGAAGACGATGGCCAAGAGAATGGACTGATCATCAACAATGATGTGAGGATTGTAGAGACTTACAAGAGGTTTGTGGTCTCAAGTGGTCAGGATCTGGACAGCAACTAGCAACAGTAGGCAACGACAATGTGTTCCACATATGGGATCCTTCTGTTGCTAGCTCAAACTCAACTACGCAATGGCTGCACAGGCTTGAGCAATATACATCTGCTGCGAATTTGTTTGCGTGGTGGTGGAGGAGATAGGAAGATAAAATTCTGGAACACTCACACAGGGGCTTGCTTGAATTCAGTAGACACTGGCTCTCAAGTTTGTTCTTTGTTATGGAGCAAGAATGAAACAGAGTTGCTTAGCTCACACGGGTTTACACAGAATCAGCTCACACTTTGGAAGTATGATCCATCCATGGTGAAAATGGCTGAGCTCACTGGTCATACATCAAGAGTTCTGTATATGGCCCAGGTAAAGAAAAACAACTTAATCAATATTAACTGTTCAAAGTAGTTAGAGATGTTTGAGGTCTGTAGTCCTAAAACTTGTGTTGTGTTTCTTGCAGATTCCTGATGGTTGTACCGTAGCTTCAGCACCAGCAGACGACTCGTAGTCTAAAGCCATCGTAGTCTAAAGCCATGGTTGTTGTACCGTAGCTTCAGCTCAAATCTCACTTTGGAATGGGCCTTTTTGTATGGGGCCTTCTATACTACCAAATCCAACAAGGTACTACATTCTCCTTTCTTATTTTTGTTTTTGTTTCCCTTTTTTTTTTAAGATTAGTTTAAATATTAAATTAGTTTTAAAAACTTAACTGTTAGTTAAAAAAATTAAACTTAGGGTTTCAAAAATATTAATTATTTAAAATTTTAAATAAACACTTCAAACTTTAAAAAAAATAATTAACCAAAACCATGTTAATTTCATTATTACTTTTTACAAATTAGTTTAAGTTTTAAATTTTAAAAACGTCGTAAACTAACCGCGCCTAGACATCCTGTCCTTAATTGGTCCGTAAGCTTTGGTGTTCGAAGTTCGTCATGTTTTCACGTAATATAGATTTAACACTTAAACTCATTTTTAAAAATTAATAATGATTTCCACTAAAATTTAAAACAAATTTAACACTTAGACTTTAAGAAAATTATTAACCAAAACCATGTTAATTTCATTATTACTTTTCTAAAATGAGTTTAAGTGTTAAATTCAAAAAACGTAGAAAACTAACTGCGCATAGGCATCCTGTCCTTAGTTGGTCTGTAAGCTTTGGTGTTCGAAGTTCGGCATGTTTTCACGTAATAAAGATTTAACACTTAACTCATTTTTAAAAATTAATAATGATTTCCACTAAAATTTAAAACAAATTTAACACTTAAACTTTAAGAAAATTATTAACCAAAACCATGTTAATTTCATTATTACTTTTTAAAAACTAGTTTAAGTGTTAAATTTTAAAAACGTCGAAAACTAACCGCGTCTAGGCATCTTGTCCTTAGTTGGTCCTTAAGCTTTGGTGTTCGAAGTTCGGCATGTTTTCACGTAATATAGATTTAACACTTAAACTCATTTTTAAAAATTAATAATGATTTCCACTAAAATTTAAAACAAATTTAACAATTAAACTTTAAGAAAATAATGCTTTTAACCAAAACCATGTTAATTTCATTATTATTTTTAAAAAATTATTTTAAATGTTAAATTTTAAAAACGTCGAAAACTAACAGCGCCTAGGCATCCTGTCCTTAGTTGGTCCGTAAGCTTTGGTATACGAAGTTCGGCATATTTTCACGTAATATAGATTCAACACTTAAACTCATTTTTAAAAATTAATAATTATTTCCACTAAAATTTAAAACAAAATTAACACTTAAACTTTAAGAAAATAATGTTTTTAATCAAAACTATGTTAATTTTACTATTACTTTTTAAAAAATTAATGTAAGTGTTAAATTTTAATAACGTCGAAAACTAACCGAGCCTAAGCATTTTGTCCTTAGTTGGTCCATAATTTTTTATTTTTTGGACATCTTTGAATCGAGAAGACCCGAGACATAGCCAATCTATACTACGCGGGGTAACGCGACTTAGTGGAGTCGAACTACGGTGGGAAAGATTTTGGTCCGTAAGCTTTAATGTTCGAAGGTTAAATAAAAGATTTTGATTCCCTTTTTTTGAATCAATATTTTGATGTTTTCCCACTAAATACAATGATTTTTATTTATTTTTTTACAAATTTTTAAATTTTGATATTTTCTATTCGGATTTTTAAAGTTTTTTTGTGTTTTTTTAAAAAATTTTTATTGTTTTTATATTAAATTTACGTAATGATTTTTTAAAACTAACTGGATTTTGGATCATGCATTAATCGTTAAAGATTCCAAATATTCAATTGTTTTCACATCATCTTTATGTATATTTTGGTATTTAAGTTTTTAATTCGAATTTTAAAAATAGCTTTTAAAATTTTGCTATTTTCTATTCGGATTTAAAAGGATTTTTTCGTTGTGTTTTTTTTTTTAATTTTATTGTTTTAATACTAAATTTTACATAATGATATATGAAACTAACCGGATTTTGGATCCCGCATTAGTCGTTTGAGATTCCAAATATTCAACTTGTTTTCACATCATCGTTATGTAGATTTTAGTATTCAAGTTTTTAAAATTTTGATATTTTCTATATTGATTTTTAAAGGGTTTTTTTTGTATTTTCTTTTTAATTTTATTGTTTTAATACTAAATTTTACATAATGATATATGAAAACTAATAAGATTTTGTATATAATGCAAAGAGTACATACAATGAGTTATATCACCCTTCAAACTCAAGCTTGGTATCAACCTATACAACTATACATTTACAGTATGACTAAGACTAAGAGTATAGCAACCTGAGAAGGCTGTGATACAGCTGCAACTTTTTCAGCTTTTAGCTTCGTCTAAGCGTGACTTAGCACGATCAAGTGTAATTTCTCTGCGTTGGAAGCCATGCCACACTTGTCTACCACTGAGCTTTGCTATCTGTTTGTGCAATGCCTTCAAATTGACTAGAGGAACTGTTGTAGGTCTCCCATGAGCACACTGTACACAGACTTTAATGGGTTAATTTGATTAAACATGAATTCCTTTGGTAAGATTTGATGTTTCTTACGCACCTGGAAACAAAGTGAAGTCTGCTTCAGTCCATCAATGATTAAAGAGCACTCTGACGGTAACAGAGAATCTCCAAACATAATTGCACCTTAGCAGTTGTAAGAAAACACAGAATCAGCCGAGAAACTAAGTGATGAATTGTAGCCACTAACTCATCCTTGCACATACAAAACAATTCTGGAGAGATCGGGAATATACCTCTGCAGGCTTTGGAATTTAGGACCCGAAGAACAGATGGAGGAATTGTTGATGATCCGTCAGTATCAGCAAGCTGGTTTTGCAACAATTGAGTAAGAATTCAAAGTACGAAAAAGAAAAGATTAGCCATGTGCGTATACACGATTCTAAGTGTACCTGCTGAAGAAACTCTAATAGATCAACATCTGATAGATTTACACCCAGAATGCATGGAACCTACAAGTGGGGTAAACAGAGTGATTATTCAAGTGAGTATATATAGAATCTCTTTTAACTGGCAAAAGCAGTAAGTGAAATGAAAGAGGTAGAGACTAGTTGCCTTACCGCATTAAGTGTGATTGGTGTTGATTTCCGCTGGATGATGCTCATGTTTCTGTAGAAAAGGGAAACAATCAATCACGAGGCCCAATCTAAAACACATAACTGCATATACGGCCTCATATATGATCATCAGGTATTATCATATAGTTAAGAAAAAGGAAAAAAAAAAAGTAATTTACTTCTTAAAGGACGTTGACCCTTCTACATTAATGTTGCAGATCCAACCCCAGTCTCTTATCTGCTCTGCATAACTCTGAAGTAACTGATAACCCATCTCCGGCAGTACCTTTAATATCAACATAAAAAAATTAATGATGCATCATTAATAAACTGAGCCAGAGTCGAGAACTCTGATCAAGTCGAGCAGATGATTTTATCTATTATCTAATATCATGTTCAAACGTACCAACTCTTGGTCTGCACTCAAGTAGGTGACTGTCCTTGCTTTCCCAGCCAGGACCTATATATTTTTATTGTTTTATCAGTTGATTAGAAGAACACTATTATTCAAACTAGGAAACATTATAAAAGTAGTTCCATGAACTTGAGATTCCAAGATGCTCTTACCTTTTTACGCAGCTCTTCCAAACGAATTCTTTCATCGGCAGCATGCTGTAAGAAATTATACCCTCAGATCAACTTGTAGCAAGAAATTTATTAAGAGCAATAGTTTCTACAACTTATGGCGTCTTAGTTTGAACATAATCCTCAACCATCTACAGATAAGTTTCTAGAATTTCAAATAAATGAGACGGAAGAGATGATATAGGATGAACCTGATCAACGATGGCAACTGTTCCACAGGCAACGATTGGGATATATTTTTTATCAACCTGTTGTAGAACCTTGGCATCTTCAAGGGAGTGTCTGTTAATAGATTCGGGAACCAAGGATTCATCGGATCGTAGGTGCAAAAGTCCTGAAGATATATCAAGTACACTATCTTGATCATGAAGCTCGTGTGATTCCTTGCCAACCTGCACAACAATGAAAAATATTATGGATGCTCAATTGTCTTCCATGGATGGAAACGGAAAGTCATTCTGTTTGGCAAAAACAAACCCTTTCAATTTGCGTAACCTGAGAGACCGCACAGTTATGGCGCCATTTCGTTGTGGATTTAATTGGATCCAGATTTTCCTCTGAGCTGAAGTCTGCGAGATAGATGACATACTTAAATACTCCAGATGGAAGAGGGGAGAAAAAAAAAAGAAAGACTCTTATATACCAAACTTGTCAAGGAGCACGTTTTGACTGACAACTACAGTCTACAGCGACCTGGGAGATATGCAAAAATATAATGTCTACCCTTTTGTAGCAGTGTCTTGGAGATGATTATTCAAATAAAGAGACATACAGCTAAAATAAGATAAATTACCTTCGCCACCATCCTCATCTTGGGTCTCTGAGTGCACAGTCCTGCAACCAGCAGATGCTTTCAAGTCTGAGGCAGAACTCAATCTTTTTTCTGTTTCTTGTATGTTGTCATCAAGGATGTTGCACTTAAGATGCATATGAGATGCATTACAAGGTTGTGTCAAACACTCCAGATCATCAGGTTCTGCAGAAAGTTAGACCTCATTAATATCTTCTATACCACATTCCCAAAACTAAAACAACAGTAGCAACAAAATAACAACATCTTAAAAAAGACCAGACCTGATGGATCAGAGTTCTTTGATTTTGTGTCTGATATACAACTTAAGCTGATAAATCTCTTTTTCTCTCGACAAAATGGAGGAGCAGATCGGCTTCTTTTTGACCTTTGTTTACCAACATGATACTGTGTGCCATAACTGAACTTGTCCTTTCTGATACTATATTGTTCAATACCAACATCATCTGCATGCTCCCACGAAGACTTACAAAAAATTTCATCTGACTTAATGCTGTTCTGAATATCTGTGAACGAATCTGCACCGGTTTTCCAGCAATCCATTTCAGGTATGACCTCGTGATCAAAATTGATGTTGTTAGCGGCACTGAAACAAAATTCAGGGTCGGGCATCCTTCCCAGCCTCAAACTCCGTTCAAGAATTCGACAACCTTTCTGGTAATCAGATTCCCACTTGGTCGCAGAAGGTGTGGAGAACATTGGAGACCACTCAGAACTCAAAGAGAAACTACCAGTAACAGAGTTCCCCACATTGACATAAGAATGATACTTTTCTCTGCCAACTTTGTCTTCATAAGAACCAAACTCCGCAGTACCTATGGGGATAATGTTAGAATCTTTTCCAATTCCAACACTTCCCATATCTGAGGAACACTGTGGAGTAAACCAATCAGTATCCTGCCATGAACTCCCTAGGGAACAATTAGGAGTCCTATCAGAGAAAACATCACAGTAAGAACCACCTTCTCTGGTCTCTAGGACCCGCGGACTACTTTGTTTTTCATTAAGTATCATAGGCATGACGGATTCAGACCCTTCACCATGAGATAGTTTAGGCTCATGAAGGGTTAGGCTTACTCTTGAAGAGCAACCACGCAAGAGATGCTTTCCAATGCAATTGCTGACATCCAACTCATCTTTCAATCCTTGAAACTGAAAATTTAATACGTCTGAATCTTTCATAAAATCATGGTTGATATTGAGAGGAGTGGTAATCTGACATCTTGTTAGAAACTGTTTGCGGCACTTAGAGTCAGTAACCACGCTTGTTTCCAGGAGGTCAGTAACTTGTGGGAAGTCTTCATTCGTTTGCATTTCTACGTCACGTGACTGTAGAAGAGAATCAGTCCGGCTTTCAAATCCAGCTACAGTACCTTGCTCTTTGGGACTCTGAATTTTCAGTTCAACTTCATATTGTGGAGACCATACATCCTTTCCTTGAGAAAAATAATCACCATCTCTTTTAAACTCAGCAGACGGAGACAATACAGAACTACAAGGTGCATGATCATTACTTCTCTTCAGCTTCTTTTTTGTAGGTTCCATAGCTTCGGGCCAATCTTCATCCAGAAAAACGAAGAATTGAGAAAAGAGCGACTAGGAATGTCAAAGGGACAAACAATAAATACTGCCCGTTCCAATATAGAAGAATTAATGCTATATAATGTAACATTTTGAAAAACTTACCGTTTTGAAGTCTAATTTTGTTATCAATCAGGTCTTGTCTATCACCTTGGGCCAGTAGATCAGCTCCCCCACCAAAAAGTTCTAAGAAAAAAACGTAATAAATACATTGAAAACCCCATAAAAAATATTAGGGATACTATCAGAGATTGAGAAAAGTGTGGCATACCAAGATTTCTATCTTTCTTCCAGCTGGCTAGAACGATTCTTTCTATTAAGGCAAGTACAGGTCCCCACTTCTGCCACAGATAGAAATATTCACAATCATTATAAGAAAAAAAAATCTACCTAAATTTAGATCCAAATGAAATCTAATACCTTGAACTCAACATGCGTCTTTGATGGTTCAAACGAGAATTCATAAAGATGGCGTGGACATGTTATGCACAAAATGTAACCAGGATTGGATTGAAGTCTATTGCGTCTTCCTGTTTGTTGCCCATCCGTAGGCTTCCAGTCATCCGCACACTCAAAACTAGTAGCCAAGTTGTTCAGCAGCTTATGAATAGGACCTTTGCTAATGAATCTTGAATTGATATCTGTCGCTGTGAAGGCCATACAACCATATACAGAAACTGCCTAACTAAACTTCAGAAGATAGTTAATGTATAGTCACACATAAAAAGATGCAGAAATATGGATACATATATACTGCAAGGCCTGCAAGGAAAGTACCACAATAATTCAGAAAGGTAAGGCTCAAAGTTACAATCTGACAAACAAGGGAGATAATTTTGAAGCCCATAAGTGGAGCAAGTAACCTACCTTGAAACTATCTCCAGGACCAGATACATACCCAGAGACATTCAGCATGCCATCTGTAACGTTTACTTTACAAAGCGAATTTACAGCCTCGGTCCCTGCATCTCTCATCAGTAGTGAGAATGCTGAAGAAGAAGGATTGGTTTGGAAAAGCTCTTCATCACTGTAACAAGGAAACTATCAGAAGGGCTGATTTCATAAAGACCTTAAAATGAAAGTAGGAACCCACCTTTCGATATCAAGAACACTGAAGGAAACATTGGAGTGCACAAGGGCAATCCGGAACACACACTTTTTGATAGATTCCAAAACTTTCTTGGGGCTTCCATTGCAAAAAGAAAAAAAAACATGGTCGCATTCATAAAAAATTCAGACAAGGCGAAGATAGGTTAAAATCCAGATGTCTTACTCTAAAAAGTAAGTGTCTAAGAAATGAACCTGGATTGCATATATTTTCGTCTAACTGGCTGACTGTAAAATAGATCTCGGACAGTTACTGCATCAACCAGGGCAAGATCAGATGTTAATCATGCATGTGCCAATGTTAGCCAAAAATAAAGCAAACACATTTCTATATCGTATAGCACAAATAGTTTATGAAAATTGTACTTAAGGCTTCACTTTCACAATTGGTAAGCATATTAGAAAAAGCAATGATGACAGAAGACACATTACCCGTCGTGCCAGAGTCTTTTCTGTCATCATCAATTCCTAGATGTAGACACTTGGATCCCTGAAAAGCATTTTCAGAAGTTTAAACCCATAACCAACGACAGACAAACAATGTAGGAGTGTTGAGTTGCATCAAAGTCATCCCATACCTTCATAACCTTTCGATAACCATTAGGCCTCCCAATAGCTTTTGTCCTAACCTCCAGTAACGAGATATCTGATATTGAAGCTAAGGCCTCTCCACGGAATCCAAAACTTTCACCAGCTGTCTCCACATTGGTGAAGTCGTGAAACTTTGAAGTAGCTGTTTTTACAAATTGCTCATGATAAGTTTCTCCGCATAAAACTAACATATAACAAAACAAAACAAAAAAAAGAGAGCCAGAACTTACCATATCTTTCTCCCAACAAAACCAAATCATCTCTTGAAACGCCTGATCCTGAAAACCAAAATCAGTGAAATATTTCCAGATTAGGATTCAATGATTAGCACAAAGGTAAAAGTAATGATTTTGAAGCTATACTCACCATCATCCACAACTTTGACAGAGCATGAAACAACACCCACGAAGATAGACACCTGAAAATAGAGTTATCGATAAGCAGAATTCCAAAACCAGAAGAAATCGAAGAAAGGGGGAAATTGATTTTGTGGACCTTGGTCGCACCAGCATCGAGACTGTTGAACACGATTTCCTCCACGACTCTCGACATGTCGAACATGATGATCCCGGAGCGCATGGAGTGACGAACACCTTCGGGTAATGGCTTGATCGTCTTCATCTCCGAATTATCAGACTGAAACACCGAGAAACAAAAACCCTAAACCCAAGAAGAAACTCCCGCGGGTATCAATTACTGGAAATTGCGAAGCTGATTATCGCCATTAGACATGAGACTGAGAAAAAGGCATCGCCTTTCGCACCATAATCTCACTCGCTCTTAACGGGAAAGGTTTAGCAACTGGAGGGAAAATCGGAAATTGGGGGTTAGGGTTTAGTTAAACGACAGCGTTTTGTGTTTTTTGGTTGTATATACATCATATTTATATTTCTAACCACCTTAAAGCTTTTTTTCCCTGTTAAGTTTTATTTCATACAAAACACAACACACATAATTTTTGCCGTTTAAAGAGAAGCCACAAGATTAAAATATACGTAATCAGTATCCAAATTATTGAACATCCTATCCTTTCTAAAAAAAATTCAAAGGTGTTGTTGATATCTTTTCTCTACATTGTTTTTTTTTTTTTTGGTAAAAATTTTCTCTACATTATTGATGATATTTTTTGGTCAGACTGTTGATAATTACGATGTAATAATTCGATAAATTTCTTTGTATAAAATGATTTCATTAACTTTTTTTTGGGCTCTATTGAGATTTGAGAATGATATGGCACGGCAAGTGGATGGTGAAGTTGACTATCTCTGCCAAACATATTAATTTTCACCAAAGTAGGGACTAATGAGCATAAATCTATCAGATTAATTTTAATTGTTTTGTCGATTTCTTTTTTTTCCCAAAGGCCCAAACTAAGATCTTGGATCAACCACGTTGCTTTGATATCCATCCACCATAAATTCTATAACACGTCAAATAATAAGGTAGTTCCCTTTGTATATCTCGATTACATGATCTAAAATTCTGATACAGATCCTTCAAGTATAACTCTCTCTTTTAAGACAGAAGATCGAATCATGTTTGACCCTTTTCTATGTAATAAAAATGAAATCCGATCCAAAAAAAGTAACTCCGTGAAGAAAGAGGGGAAATAAATGACGGCCGTTATTATAGTTAGACGGAGATGTGTAATAATAACGGAAAGCATGAGACCAGCTGTTTAATTTTCTAAGTAAGGTTGTTGTCATGGAAGAGATAACTGTAAAAAAAAAACAACAAATGTCAATCAAAATTACAAAATTATGTGATAATTAATTACATTAATTTAAAAGAGAAAGAAAAAAAGAAAAGAAACAAAGAGTTGATTTGTAGGGTTTACATATAAAAATGAAATTGGAACAAAATTCTCTTGTCTTCTTCATCCTCCTCCTCCTTTCTCTCTGCAAACCCTAATTTCCTTTTCTCATCTTCCTCTCTCTCTCTCTCTCTCTCTCTTTTTCTTCCCAAATGATAAGGTAACTTCAAAACTACGACAATTCAATACTCTAAGGAAACGCCAAGGTAAAACCGAATTGCTTGTTCTGTTGTTCATCGTGTACTCTGTTTTTAAAATTTTGTTTTATACATGTGATTTATGATTCTTCTTCTTTCAATGCTGCGTTATTCCTTTCTTCATCGATCACCTTGTGATCGAGTAATTCAGCTCTTCTTGTCAAAAATTTTGCTTATTTTCTTGTTAAATTGTGTGATTTTGGGGATGCATATTTGATTATGGGTTTTAAGGATCGATTTATATTACTTTCTTCACGATTGCTTAAAGTATCGATCTTTAATGAAACGGAATTGTTTTTTTTTTTTGTTTTTTGGTAATCTGAATGATTCAGCTGACTCGTGATGTATTTTACTCTGATTTGTTCCCTAGAGTTCTCATCGAGCTGATCTCATCTATAATTCGAATTCCGATCCATTTTAATCCGATATTAAGACGCAACTTCGTGTTCTTGTTTCTCAGATTTGGGTTTTTAGCTGATTTATAATGGAGACGAATCCGTCTGACATGAATCAGCTCGATTCCGATTCGCATCTCCCTCCTCGAAAGCGATTACTTGCTGGATTCAAGAAACTAAACTCCAACGGCGATGGATCTTTTCCTTCAGATTTCGCTTCTTCTTCCTCTACTTCAAACTCAAACGGATCTTCCTCTGCTTCCACCCATGTTCAGACCCATCTCGACAACTTGCTATCATCCCGTTTCAACAATGACCAGTCACCGGAAGAGCTCGTGGAGGCAACGAGATCTGCAGCTGCTTTAGCGGTTAAAGCTGCAAAGGCGGCCAGAGCTATTGCGAACGAGAAGGCTTTGATTTCCGCAAAGGCGATTGCTGCGGCTAAAAGGGCACTGGAATTGGTTGATTCTTTCCCTAAAGAAGCAATGGCTGATTGCAAGGAGAGGTCTCCTAAGAAGAACAAGCAGAAGAAACATGTCCCCGTCGAGCTCTTGTATTCAAAGGGACAGCTAAGAGACGAGGACGATGATTTAGCGCGTAGATTGCATCGAGCTATAGGCAATACATACCCTAGAGTCTTGAGAACTTGCTCGGGATTCGAGGAGAATGGTCAGAGATACAAGAAGCAGAAGAAGAACAAGACCGTAGTTGAAGGTGGGAGTAGTAGTATTGTAGTGACCGGTTCTATGAATGACATTGCTGGAGTCGTAGATTCAGACAGCTCGTATGAAGGATTAGAGATAGCTAGATCAAACAGGAATGAAGTGGATTCAAGACTGATGATGGAGAAAGCAGGGGAAGAAAATAACTCATTGGTTAAAAGAAGAGGAAGAGTAGTGAAGCTAAAGAAGCTTCCTTTGAGCATTTGTAATTCTAGAAATCATGAAAATGGAACTTCCTCCGCGTCTCCATTACCGGTGGCTCAGCCGCAGGAGGACAGTGGTGCGATAACGGTCATACCGGGATCGTCCTCTTGGAAATGCCAGGACCTTAAGGCACCAGAATGCGTGAAGCAGAACAAAGCCGTACGATCATAGTGTCTACAGAAAAAATGACTCTTTTTTTCAAGATTTGGTCAGCATTGCCATTTTCAGTAGAAGAATCAGATTGTTGTTTCCTTTTTTGGGTGTGTTTGAATTTATGTTATATATTGTTAAATATATACATAATACATATATGGGTTTATTTGCAATTGCAGTTGTGTAGAAGAAAGTTTGATATTTTGGATTAATAGATGCAATAAAGTGATGTATTTTTTTTGTTGAATGATAAGTTTTTTCTTCATTGAATCCATTTTTTTTTTATTTGCTAAGAAACAATTACTCGTTAATAAGAAAATTACGTAGAAAAAAATATTTTGTGGATTCAACGATTGGATACAGGGTGTCACGTGTAGATCCACGTGCTGATATGGAACGTGTGACACACAAGTATACGCAAATCTCTAAAGACAAAGCTGCTAAGTCATGTACGTCACATGTGGTCTGAAAGTTAAAACCATCTGGCCATGTCGCTTTTCAAAATTACTAATAACTAGGTAATTTTTATTTTTCAGTTTATATGGCTACGAAATTTCAGTTTCGCCATTTAGGGTACTTTGGTTTCTAATTCTATAGAACGTTAATTTATTACTTGAATAAATACGTTGACAATGACATATCTAAAATCGGAACTTCATTTTGTATTTGACCAGGTTTCCTAAATGAGAGTCAATAAAGTATAAAGTAACTGCACTATATCTACATGACGCTGACAAAAACAACCGACAGAAACTTTCATATTTTGACAAGAAAATTTAACGGATTAATGGACAACAAAAAAAAGGAACTATCATTAAAAGATCACATAAATAACAAATTTTTCTATTTAGACATACTAACATGTAAATTATTGGAACTATCATTAACATGTAATTCATAAATTTAAAATTCTGAAAGAACTAGATTACCAAATTTTTTTATAAAACTATTTGTTTAAAATGTTGCAAAAATACATTTTTTAAAGTTTTTATGCATTTTTGTTAGTTAGAAATTAATAAAATGTAGATTTCAAAATAAATAATTGAATACTATTAGTTTAAAATTATGAAAAATTGTTAACCACAACAAATAATTGATTTATTATCAATTTTTATCATCTTTTTTTTATATGAGTGAAAAACCTAAAAAATACATTAATAAGAAACAGAGGGAGTACAAGGTCTCCCAACCGATACAAACCCAAAACCAAATTTGATTTAAACCCAAACCAAGTGACATCTAACAATAATATCAAAACAAACCAAAAGAAAATTCAAAATTCAAAGTCTAAACAAGAATATGCAACATCTTTGTTAGTCAATCTCATCACTACATAGACATTCTTTATAAGCAACAAATGAAATCGATGGTTAATCAATATATCATAGGTCTCCAAAAAGTAAAGAACAATTATACAAAACAAAACAAAAAAAAGATATAAAAAGAAGAAGAAAGTTATATTAAAAGAAAATGAACAAAGGAATGAAACAAAGAAGTAGTTTGAGTTTCTCTCACCCTTTGATCTGCAAGTTGTTCATTTGGGCATCTACATTATCTGCGTTGTCCTGTGTTGTTACATTCATCCATGGATGTTCCAAGCACTGTTGAGCAGTTGGTCGTTTCTCTGGCGCAAACTCAAGAATCGGAGTCAGAAACTCGGCAAAATCCTTTGCTTCTGCTTCCGGAAGCTTATATTTATCAATCAGCAAGCGATCAAGTGGCCAATACTTCAACCGCCGGATTCTCTTCAAATCCCCGTGTCTGTCAAAGTAGTCTTTGGATTTCGCCCCTCCAATCGCAATCTGCTCAATCAAGTATATCAAAAGGAGACTATAAACCGAGAAAACACAGTGGGAAAGCAAAAAAACACATACCTTTCGAGGCATCTTTCCTAGGAGTTCCATCATAAGAGCAAGATGATCCTAAATCCAAAACCAGATAACAAAAACGTATAAGAAATCAGGAAAAAACAATGAAGCAGCAAACTCTTGAGGTTAGATTAAGATCTTACCTCGTCTTCTCCATAACCATTTCCATCTTTAGGAGCAAATAGCATATCTCCTGTGACAAGCTCGAAAGCCGTACAACCAAAAGACCACATATCAACAGAGAAAGAGTATCCTGACTTAAGTATTACTTCAGGAGCTCTATACTGTCTCGTTTGTATCTCTTCCGCAAACTGTTTATCAGCCCAACAAGCGTTACCAAAGTCAACCACTTTGCATCTCATATCAATCCCATCAAGACTTCTTTCTGTCTTCGATGATGCTTCTTCACCTGTAGCACCCACCATTGAGACTCTTCTTTCTGATATTTTAGCAACCGCTCTTTTTGCTCTTCTCTTTAGCTTCTTCTCAATCAGATTCATAGAGGATCCACCACCGTTTGCGTTTCCCTCTGGCTTTTCTAATAGTGGGGTTAGTCCAGATCTAACGGGATCTTTGGCAGGGTCAATGGTGGAACAAAGAAGAATGTTTTCAGGTTTTAAGTCGGAGTGAATCATACCGAGCTCACGGTGCAAATAATCTAAACCAGTCAGTATACATCTGCAAATCTCCCGGACTTTATTTATTTTCAGACCTTTGTAATGGTTGTATCTGATTAAACGGAGCAAGCTATCGCCAAGAAACTCAAGCACCATACATAAATGCTGCCCATTTGGACCAGTATGCTTGAAATGGTCAATAAGACGAACAACACATTTCGTATTGGCGAGATCTCCATCAGCAGCAGCTGAAAGAAATTCGATTTCGTGAAGTGCAGCTTGAGCAAACTGTTGTGCGCTCTTCTGAATCTTCAAAGCAACATAATTCTACAAAAAGAGACATGAAAACATTCTTAGGATATGACAGTTACCTTCCTATGATTAAAGATTCTATAACCATTTAATACGCAAACCATATTGAGCTAACAAATCTGGTAAACTAGAGAGACAAGTACAGTGCCAAATCTAGGGTTATAATCCAACAATATCAAAATAAGAATCATCATCACATGAAGCAATGATCTTGCACCAAAATCTATTGAACTTATAAGGGTAACAGATGCGTATTGCATATAAAGGACGAGTCTTTAGCTTTCAACAGTGTATTTGAAATGTGATTCGATCTCGATATGTCAGAGACAGATTCTCAGATGAGAAAAAGAAACCAATGAATAGAGGAGAAATCAAAATGAAGCAATACGATCAAAGCAACAAAAAAATCGAAGAAAAGGAAAAGAAGAGAGATGCGTACAGAGGTGAGAGTATCGTAGGCAAGCCAAACGGTGGAGAATTGACCCCAACCAAGCTTTCTCTGAGCGATGTAACGACCACCGGAAAAAGGATCGCCGATCCTGACGGCGTGATAACCACCTTTCCGGTAAGCATCGAAACCCTCTTCTTCTCCTTCTGATCCGGAAGAAGATGAACACGACATATCTCTATCTAAAGACGTGTCTGAATACCACCACCGGGTCGATTTTGATCGTAAAAATTGGATCTTGGCAAGGACCCAAGAAAGACAAGAGAGCAGAGAAAGAGAGAGAAAGACAAAGAGAGGAATGGCACTCAGATTGCGTGTGGCCCTGAAACGGAAGACCCTCTCCACTTTTTGCTCTTTTCTGTGATTTTTTTAATCAATGTGGTTGCTTCAGATTTTCCCGATTTAAACTTTTTGCCCAATCCTCTCTATTTTGCCCTTTGCTCCGGTCAGGTGTCTCTGTCTTTTTGTTTCTCAAGGGCCAAGTCAATGTTGCGTGACCAATAACATTCGAGATGGTATCAAAATTTCAAAAACTTCCATTCACGGCAAATTTTGGACATTTCATGTCATAAGCTTGGGACTCGATTACAGACTTCAAACTATCACATGTCAGTGTGATCAATTCTCCTATGAAACAAAAGTAAAGTTCTTGTTTCTCCAAACATACAACTACAAAAGCTGCAACACTTGAAATCATATAGCAGAAGAAGACTCAAGAAACGCAATTCAAAAGTTCTCACTTTTGTTAATTTGAGATTGATGTTTCTTAAAGATCTTTGTGTCTTACCATTTCAACCCACCCCCATTGTTCCTTCAAATCACAGAACTTTGAAGTTTGAACACACAATGCTCTGAAAAAACTCGACTATACATAGAAAAACTGAACAAAATCAAATACTTCTTCCATGAGAACAAAATCTGATCTATTAAGTTAAAGGAACAAACTTTAGAATACTAACGATCCAAATTCTACAGCCACAACAACAGTAACACAGTCTGACAAACTCAATATCTGATTTTGAAAAGCTTTTGGAGCTCAATTATCCATTGGAACAAACAAAACAATGGAAGTAACACCAAAACACAGAACAATCTCTCATGTTTTATACTTAACTACTCAAAGCAAAACGTTTACCAAAAGCACATTGATCTCCACTCTTTCATCAGAAACCCTAAATCATCACTCCAAATCCTTAACGATCTTGATACCCATAGAATTAGCAGTACCAATGATAGATTTGCAAATCGATTCCAATGGCATATACTGACAAAACGGATCCGTCTGCTTCACCTTCGCGATCTCGTACACGTGTCCCACCGATAGCGTCGTCACCGTCAAATGTCCCGGTCGTGTGCTTCCTTTATCGACTCCAGCTGCTTTCTTGATGTACCACGACACCGTCGGAGACTTAACGGTGAATTCGAAAGAGTTGTCTTTGAACGCCGTTATCGTCACGGCCATCGGAGTGTCCGGTTTGTACTTTTGAGTCCGAGCGTTGAAGTCTTTGCAGAAAGCCATCAGGTTAAGCCTGTACTGACCTAGCGCCGGACCTACCGGTGGTGCTGGCCTTGCTCCTCCCGCCGGAACGGTTAGCCTTATTGTTGCCGCCACTGGTCGCCGTGTTAAGATCTCCTTCGCAGCCGCCGCCATTGTTGCGATCGTGATGAGAGCTTCCACGGTTCTTCGAGGGTTTTTGTGACAAGGTGTAGAGATTGGGCCTTTGCTTTTGATTTGGGCCTTATCTTTAGCCCATTAGATTCTAAATAGCTATTTCTATTTCGTTGTTTTGGAATTGATGTTTCTTGGACCGGTTGGTGGGATTATCATGGGACGGTTGCCGAATAATCAATAGTTACATGACAAAACAATTTAAAAATGAATTAACAAAGAGTGTTTGGTGTATAGTTCTAGAACTATATCATATTAAAATGGCATAGCGATTGAATGGAACGTTTTATGACGTCATGTATATATGTTATATGTATTGAAATTGGTATTTCAGTTTCATGACCCAAACAAAAAAAAAAGTCAAAACAAGTTTGCGCACCGACATGATATTGCTCTTGCGTTATAATCATGGACACATATAGAACACGTAACACAAGCATGACTTTGACTCGTTGCTGCTGTCCATTATTCAACTCTTTTTAAGTCTCAAAACTGATTGTATGGGCTTTTTAGATTTTGTCAACCTTCGTTACTTAGAAACTACCATTTCTCTATCATTTTTAGTAGTATCTGGTTACCTGGAATCGCATGGACTCTATCATATTATATGCCAAGATATAAACTTACTTTATTGTAATTGGTGTACGTATTTTTGGCCGTATACCTAAAGATATAGATGAACAGCACATAAAATGTGATCACCCATGATGTATATCAATTGTATTACACAGTTTTGTGTTCATATCCACTTTCAAGATGCAGATGTTAAATTTAAACACACACACTAGGTGAGTCATTCGGACTAATCCGTTGTGTTTGCGATTAGGGGTGATGTTATTGATGATTTTGAAACTGGTACCGGTTAGTGTGGACTCACGAAAAATATTTACATTTAAAAAAAAATACAAAACCGAAAAAAAAGAAGTGAAGATAATATGATCAGAGGATAACAAATATAGCATCTTTATTTGAGTAAAAAACAAAAAAAAAAAAACACATATATAACTGATGCTTCCAACCTCCATTATTGTTGTTTTTTCCCGTTTTTTACATGTTATAATTAATGCTTCCGTTCTCAATTATTGTTGATTTTCTTCTTTATAATCCGATGTGCTAATAATCTCTTCTAGTTTTAATTATTGGTTTAATAACTCGGTTTGCTTTTCACCTTTTTGGTTCCATATATGACGTTAACACTCACATCATACGCATTCAAACACAAAAAAAAAAAAGATATTCCATTCCGATTGTACTTTGAACTTCAAAGATCAAAGTTATTATTCTTGCAATTTCTTTTTCATTTATTCTTCTAAGTTCCATCTATCTATCTCTAAAGTCCAGCCCAAGACCGATAATCTTGAGATATTTCGGCCGGAAATCGTTTATTTTTTCAGGAAAAGGTTATCGTCGTTGGTTTGATTTGATAATATGTTGGTTTGATTCGACTTTTTAGAGCTAAAACCACATTATACAAAATAAATTGAAACAATCTTTCAGTTAGTAGTATGACCAGAGGCAGAGAGAGTCTAGAAACACCGAAACTTTATGCACACGTGGACGGTGTTACCTGCCGTTAATATTATAATGTAAATATTATACTACCTCTGAGGACACGTAGATCCATTTCAAAGATTCTGTAAATTGATTATCAAGATCCCACCTACACGGCTACATCTAGACAAAATCCAACATATATGTTACAAAATCTAAACAAAACTGTTATGAAAAATAATACTATATCTATACTAAGTTACTAACTACTACAGTATATTAACTTTAGTTAAAACAAATTTGATATTTCCAAGAGTCTAGCAACTAAAAACAGAAGGCCGATTATCCTTGTACGAAGCAGGAAATCGAATACCTTTGATGCCAATGCTCTAATTTTCACAGATGTAAAATTGAAGATAAATATTTAATAAAACTAGATAATATCGCTGAGAACTTCGAAATTCATTGAACCCAAACTTCAGCACCATCTGTCAAGAAAACCATTTTCTGATCTCAATCTTTTACCCTTTTTTTTTTTGGTTTTAAAGGGATCTTTCAAGATGCCCCAAAAAAAAAAAAGAATGTAGAGAAAGAAAAAGAAATAAAAGAGTCTAATCGAAGTAGGTTTAGGTAAGAAAGTAATTTATACTTACACCTTTTGATAATGAGTTCGTCAAACAGAACCTAAAAAGATTGCCCACACCTACCCATCCTTTTCCATGTTTGGTTTTCTAATAATATACGGCAATTTAATCCAATTATGATATTTTGAATACGATTACGATATTTCCAAATCTATTATCTAAATGGATTTTATGGGAGAACATTATTTAAATTGAACCCCGTATTTAAATGTAGACTGACGCATGTTGTCAAGATCTCCGATGCGGCTAAGAAATTATTTAATTATAACAGATAGTATTAGTGCCTTCGATTTTCCTTAAACTAAAATAGGTTAATCGTCGAGACATATAAAAATTACGCATAAAAGAAGAAATCATAACAATTTTTTTATACGGAAAAATATTTCAATCTTCAGTTTTGAATCCCATGGTGAATCCTTTATCGATTCGAAGTAATGTTTATTTTTGACATTCAAAGTCTAGTTTTGTCAAAAATAACAAAATGGAAGGATGATATAGTTTTTGCATACAAAAATACATGATTCTATAAAATTTTGTAATGGCATTAACAAATTGAGAAATTGTTAAAAATGCCCCTTTTTCAATACCCCTTTTCAAAAATGCCCCTTTTGAGAGTCCATTTTTAAGTTTGCCCTCTTTTAATTTTAATTGACCATTTTACCCTTATTTGAAACAAAATTAGGTCCACAAAATACAAAATATTTTTTGGCGGGAAAAGTGATCCCGCAATTTTCCCGCCAAAAATTTTTTTTTGCGGGAAAAGTGATTCCGCAATTTTTTTGCCGAAATTTTTTTGGCGGGAAAAATTTACAAGGTATTTTAAAGGTTTTACGGAGTATTTACAAGTGTATTGTAAGGTTTTACAATGTATTTTAAAAGGTTTTACAAGGTACTTATAAGGTTTTATAAGGTATTTATAACTTGTAAAACCTTATAAAAAACTTGTAAAACCTTATAACTTGTAAAACCTTATAAAATAGCTTGTAAAATCTTATAATATCTTATAAATACTTTATAAATACGTTGTAAAACCTTTTAAAATACATTGTAAAACCTTATAAATACCCTGTAAAAACCCTTTAAAATACCTTATAAATTTTTCCCGCTAAAAATTTAACGCCAAAAAATTTGCGGAATCACTTTTCCCGCAAAAAAAAAATTTTTGCGGGAAAATTTTTTGGCGGGAAAAAATTTTACGGGAAAATTTTACAAGGTATTTTAAAGGTTTTACAAATTTTTACAAGTGTTTTGGCGGGAAAAATTGGAAGATCACTTTTCCTGCCAAAAAATATTTTATATTTTGTGGACCTAATTTTGTTATATTTCCTTATATATATATGATATCTTTTATTAAAAGAAGGGTAATTTAGTCATTTTGTACATAAAAGGGGTATTTTTAAAAATGGACATCCAAAGGGGGCATTTTTGAAAAAGGGTATTGAAAAAGGGGCATTTTTGTGAGTCTCCCAATTCCAGTTGATGATTGTATTAGGGTTTGCCTACACATATTTATATGATTTATTTTGGCAATTTGCTAATCAGAAATATAAATACTTCAAAAGTTCAAAGCATGTATTAAAATCTTGGATTGAACATTTAAATTTTGGACCATTCGAGTAAGCTTTGGTTTTCCTAAAAAATAAAGATTTTGTTTGTAGAGAAAAATCAAGTTTTTTAGGACATCAAATTTGAATACAAAATAAAAAAAATCAATTGAGAAAAAAAAAAAAAGAGAAAAAAAAAATAAATAAAAAAAATCAAATCTTTTACTTTAATTAAAGATTCAAATATGTTTGTCTTTATGGATACTGCAATCTCGTTATTTATCTTCGGAAAGTAGTAAAACTACCTTTGACAAAAAAAAGAAAGTAGTAAAACTACGTTTTTTTCTGTTCATCCAAAACCTTTTTTGCCGATATGACATGGAATTAAATACTACTATTTATGAATATTTAATTGATTTAATCTGCAATTTGGACATGTCTTATATAAGTATAGATGTGTATGTGTGTGTCTCTATTATAACTTGGATCAGATTCTTCTTCTTCTCTAAACAACAACAAAATTTCTTCCCTCTGTCTTTCACAACTTTCCTCTTTCTCTAAAGACAAAACTCAAAATCAAAACAAAATGACTCGCTCCTCTAGATTCCTTGGTACGGCGTCGCCTCCACCGCCGGAAGAAATCCTCGCCGCCGAAACCGACATGGTTGTGATTCTCTCAGCCCTTCTCTGCGCTCTCATATGCGTAGCCGGCTTAGCCGCTGTAGCTCGCTGCGCTTGGCTCCGCCGTCTCACCGGCGTTAATTCCGCCGCCGTCGGAGAATCACCGCCGCCGAACAAAGGCCTCAAGAAAAAAGCACTTCAAGCTCTCCCTAAATCAACTTACACCGCCTCTGCTTCTACCGCCACCGCCGCAGATGATCTACCGTGCTCTTCCGGCGGAGACGGAGATTCATCCACCGAGTGTGCAATATGCATAACGGAATTTTCCGACGGCGACGAGATCAGGATCTTACCGCTGTGTAGTCACGCCTTCCACGTGGCGTGTATAGATAAATGGTTGACTTCACGGTCGTCGTGTCCTTCTTGTCGTCGGATATTGGTGCCGGTGAAGTGTGATAGGTGTGGCCACCATGCTTCCACGGCGGAGACTCAGATCAAAGATCAACCTCCTCATCACCAACATCCTTCACAGTTCACTTCCGCCATTATTCCTGCTTTTCTTCCTTGAGATTTTCACTTTATTTATTTTTATAATTTGCTAAAAATATCGGCATGATTAAAGAAAAGTAAAGTTCTAATTAATTAGGAATTAGTGTGATCTTTAGTTACTTCGATTTTTCTCCACTGTAATCCACTGTTATGAATTAATCAGATGAAAATTTCGAAGTTCGAGTTGTTAAATTTCTTTCCAAGAATTCACAATTCGATAAGAAATTATATTCTTACTAAAAAAATTTCGAAAAATATACTATAGAATGGTTTAAATGATTGGACAACCAGAGCACTAAGAAAAGAGTCGGTCATGTGAACTCGTTTCAGAGCAAGAAAAAAAAACTAATTATATATATTTTTGGAACTGGAAAGTATTTATTTCCTTAATTTCTTGTAATGTTTTGCAAATATTTGGCGATCAATTTGGCGTTATCTTTTTCCGACAGACGAACACACTAAGTAAAATAGATAATAAAGCAAAATAAAATTTTGTTAGCGATGTTATTTATTTTATTTACTAAAAAGGTAACAAAAACGTAAGTATAAAACTAAGCAATTCTTTTTTGATTACTAGTCAGAATTAGGAAAATTGGCACACTGTAAGTCCAATTTAGTAGTATTAAGTTTTGGCGAAATGCTAGTCTGTATCGATTGTAATATTTAACTGTAGTTATACGAAGAAGATGGTCATTTCCTATACAAAATGAATTAAATCATGGTAAATGTGTGTGCGTACTTAAAGTCTCCCTTATTTTCAGTCACAAGTCAAAGAAAGCATGTATCATGTATGGATGGCCTCATCTCCATTACCCGCAAATAAGGATGACTCAGTCTCATTTCCATCCAACAATATCCGAATGCATATATAACGTATTATTTTTTTTTTTTTTTAATTATGCATATATAAATAATTGAGATAATTATCTATCCATGTTATTTTAAAAACTTAATAATTTTGACAAATTTATGATAATATGAAAAACGCATGTCAATCGTTTGGATATTGATATCTATAGTGTTAAATAATCGTCTACCAAGTATATTAATCAACCATTAAAAATTACAAGACTACAGTTTATAAGAATCTATATTATTTTTGAATTAGATATATGAATTTATGTATATCGACCACATATAATATAAGTAACAGATGTATTTTATTTTATTTTAAAATAAAATTAATATATCTAACAAAATATCCCAGGAATCCTACAAAAAAAAAAAAATTCCAGGAATACTCCATGTAAAATAAATATAAATTATTAAATTTGATGAAAATGAACTATGTTAGGTTCCACAACAAGTTTCTATAATAAAATTTCAAAGCGACAAAAAAAAAAAAGGTCACTTTCATCACTATAGCAATTCAAATTATTTTCTTACATTTACATTTATGGTATCACCTAGTCATTAGCGGCCGATTTTAAAAAGTTTTTGGTTATTTATTATGCAAGTTGATGAGGATTAACTTAAAACAAACATTTATCGATTTAACAAAATATCTCAAAATATCTAAGAAGAGTACTCCTTGTTAAACAGACATACATTTGACAATAATTAATTTTGTTAGGTTCCTTTTCACCATTATAGTAATTCGATTATTTTGGTTTCCTTAGATTTATACTTATAGATTCACAAACATCTATGAATTTAACAAAATATCTCAAAATATCTAAAAAGTACTCATTTTTTTTTTAAGTACTCATTCATTTTAGACAAAACATAAATTTGACGGTAATTAATTTTGTTAGGTCCTTTTTCACCACTATAGTAATTCAATTATTTTGGTTTAAGTTCATTCTTATAGATTTACAAACATTTATGGATTTGACAAAATATCTCAAAATATCTTAAAAGTACACATCCATGTTAAACAAACCATAAATTTGACGGTAATTAATTTTGTTAGGTCCCTTTTCATCATTATAGTAATTCATTTATTTGGCTTATATTTATACTAATAGTTATTATCTTTTGGAATTATGTTAAAATAGATATTTGTGTCATACTCTAACTAATTAATTTCGAACTTACATATCGACAAATTAACAATATATATATATATATATATATATATATATTTCATTATTTGTTTTGTCTTAAATGTTTTTCAATTTCTGATAACAAAAATATCTAAATTTACTCCATGTTAAAACAAGCATAAATTTGACGGTGATAAATTTTGTTAGGTCTCTTTTCACCATTTTAGCAATTCAATTTTTGACTTTGTCTCTAACTATTTCGGTACTTAGATTTCGACCAATTAAGTTAAATTCATTCTTTTTTATTTGTCTTAATAATTTGAAAATTCTTATTTAGACTATCGAATGCTACTAGACTACTATCATTTATTTTTAATTTTTAAATATGGGGAATAAAATAAAAGTGAATAAAGGGGAAAAGGTGGAGAAAGAGGAATATTGAAGCGAAACGATAAACGTACCACCAAACACTTATAGAGAGACACTAGAAACGCATGACAAGCCCAAGTATCATCCACCTTTCAGTTTCACTTAATGGAATCTTATGCCTTATCTCTTTCTTCTCTTTTTCTCCATATGTTTTATTAAATTGCACCCAAGAGGCAAAAAAGTGATACAAAAATTTCGGCCAAAACTTTTCATCTTTTTAACTTCGCTTTTTACATTTTCTGTCTTCTAATAATAGCTCAACGTTATCCAACTTTTCTTTTGTATTTTCTTGTTAAGACCGAACACTACCATAGACGAGTCCATTGATTGATTTTAAGGTCGATGTATTCACTTGGTTACCGTTGAGTTTATTACAAGTTTTGAAATTATTGCACGCTTGGATTCGTGAAATCCTGTTTTTTAAAACGTTATACAGCAATATATGCAGAAAAACTTATCTAGTTCAGGAGCTTATTATGAGCACAAAGAAATTAGAACACTGGAAAAGTTGATAAGACATGTTTGCCGTTGATTTTATTAGCTTCAAACTCAAGTAGTCCCTCGCACTTTTTCTTAAAACATATTATCATTTAGTTTTTGGCGTATCATGTGTCTAGTGTAAAGCGAAATTTGGATTTCAAGAAAATTTACTTCTTAGATGATGATCATTTTCAGGAATATATAAATCTAATCAACTTATCAATTAAGAAGAATAAAAGAAAGTTAGATAGAGAGAATGGTCCGAGGTTTAACAACTAGTTCTCTCTTTTTTTCCTTTTCCTTTTAATTAAATCAATAATAATTTTCCATTACAGGTACTTTCCTCCTAACTATCTTTTGCCCTCACAGTCAATAAAGTGATATATTTCAAAGATTCAATCCTTCATCTCTTAATCTTCCCTAACCTTTTTTCCTACTTATTTCTAATGTTCACATTATATTTGTCACTTTTAAGTTACTACCACTTTTTGCCAGCCTCATCATTGAAAGTTGGCGATCCTATACCCAAAATATAACCTTTTCACCATATTAATCACAGCCTCTGCTTTCGTAAAAGATAAAATCAAGTTTGGAGTATATATATGTTTAATGAAGTTAATAAAAGAAGAACCAAAACTAGATTCAATCGATTTGTATGAGGTTGATCATAAGATGCGTTACTTTTCATACATAAAAGGATAAATTGTTTTGTACAAGTGGCCTACTAAGATCACGTTTTCTATTCCAACAAAAATGATTTACTCTGTATGGGCTGGGCCATTGCTAAACAGTTATACCTGAAGGAATCACCTGAAGAAATTAAGAGTAAATTAGGTCTAAAATAATGCAACCCAGATCCAGCCCAATAAAGACTGTATGGGCTTGTATGTTTTTTTCTTCCACAGAATGAAGGGAGAGAGAGAGGGATATGGGGTTTCTGATGTTGAACAAAGTTTTGCTTCTTTCATTGGTTCGCATGTGAAGTCACATGTACACAGATGCTTTTGAACAACTTTGTAAACACACACACATAAAAGAAAGACCATGTCTCGTGACGATTATACAGACAAAATAAAACAAAAAAAAGTTGCATTATTACAAGGGAGTTTTAATTAACCAATTTACTCTTTAGACAAAACCACGTTCATGGCCAACTCATGTCATATCTCTCCTCTAAACATCAAAGCCATCACATCACATCTCTATCCATCCATATACACAGATGCTTTTAGTTGTGAGTGTCTTAAGTTGCAAACCAAAGAAACAAAACCAGAGACGATAGACTAAACACAAAGTGGTAAGAGCTTAAAAGAAAACCCTCAATCTACAAGGGACATGGTTCGGTTCTGTTTCGGGATGGGCTCTAAGCAAGAACTGATATGTGGAGAGACATGAATGAAACAATGTTGTGCCAATGATACATGCGAATAGTGAAGAAAGAAACAAACAAAGAATGAATAGTGAAACATCTACAGTACTTGGAGTTGCAAACTTGCAATGCAAATCAATGCATTGTCGTGTGAATATAGCTGGATTTGTTTGTCACTTGTGATGTCAACAGCTTTAACAGAATTACCTGAAAAAGGAGGGAAAAAACAAAACATGTGTTATTGTTATTTGTATAATACAGAGTGTGAATCTTGATTTTTGAGTTTGGGAATGAAAGAAAAGTGTTACCTGATTTAGGGTCAGAGACATTATCAGCTTCAGCTGTGTGTGTTATACAATCTCCATGCTGCTCTGTTTTCTCTTGTTGGATTTGGAGAAGAAGCACATCTGGACCCAGCTCTTCTTTGGCTTAACCATTAGAGATTTCGCATTTCTCGTCTCCACAAGATCATTCATGTATTGAACAACGGCCTGTACGTATGATGAATTCATCCGTGAGTGAGTACCATTTAGAATCTAGACACATGATGACAAAACTAGAGAGGAGAGACAGAGAAAGAACCTGAGGGCCCTTTTCGGCTATATCACGAGGAGGAACTTGTAGTGGATTCTCCTGAGCACGAAACACACGCAACTTTGTAAGCATTTTGAAGGAGTCAGGTAGAACACGGATCTGATTATTGCTTATATCAAGTTCTTCAAGCATCTCAAGGTTGCCTATTGATCTCGGGAGCGATATCATGTCAGCGAAGTTGTTTCCAATATTCAGCTTCACAAGCGTAGTGGCAAAACACAAACTCTCTGGCACTGACTCGAGCTCGTTGAAACTGACATCCAGCTCTTTGAGGTTAGCTAAAGAAGACATCGTCGTAGGTAACTGTCTGATGTTATTGTAACGGACAGACAAGATCTCTAATGTAGTAATCTTCCCAATAGCTTCAGGAAGAGCCTTGAGTTTATTATAATCTGCACGGAGTTCTTTCAGAGAAGAACATCCACCAATAGAATATGGGATCTCTTCGATATCATTTGTCTCAACGTCGAGCTTCTTTAGACTCACAAGAGAACCGATGGATTCAGGGAGAATCGGGAGGTTGTTACAGCTCAAATCAAGCTCCTCGAGTCGCACCAATCTGCTAAACGCTGAAGGCAGCAACGATAACTGGTTGCTACCAAGATTGAGGTAAACCAAGTTCAACAATTCTCCAATAGACTCAGGAAGCTGACCGATTCTGTTAGAATGCAAATCGAGCTTTGTCAAGGAAGAAAGTCCTCCTATAGTGTTTGGCAACACCACAATGTGATTCTCAGACAAATCAAGCGAAGTTAAACTCGATAACTTGCCAAGAGAATCCGGAAGCCACTCGACTTGATCCGTTAACTTGTTCTGTAGATTTATCTCTGGAGTAGCTTTCTTAGCTGATACCTCAATCAAACTAGCAAGTTTTATCAAACTCAGCTTCTCTCCATCATTGCCTACATATACCAAACGATTCACACTACAGTTACTAACATAATCTATTGCAAACCAAACAGCTCAATCTCTAGTTCTATCTAAAGGTTCAAACTTTATACAATTCTAATCCCTACACTTTCCATAACTGGAGAATCCTAATTAGTTCGAGTACCAGATGAGTAACCTAGAGCTTTGAATCAATGGACTTAAGAGAAGAGAAGAGTTAACTCACCGGCGAATTTCCCGGCGGTAAGTGTTGAATCGAGAATCTGGGGTGGTTTTCGTGGAGCTGCAAAACCATCACTGTAGAGAGAAGGCTTAGCCTTTGTGACGACGAAGCTATCGTCTCGTGAAACCATATCCTTGGGACGAACAGGAGCCTTCTCAGAAAAATTCAAACTTGACTGAGAATCAGAACGAACAGCCGTCGTTGTAGTCGCCGGAGCCAGCGGAGGACGAGACGAAACAGAGCCGTTAGAGGAAGGAGAAGCAATGCAATTAGAAGCTCTCTGAATGAAATCATCGAACAAAGCGTGAATACTTTCCAGATCGAGAAGCTTTGAAGCTTCTCGTTTCTGTTCTTTGCTACGAAACTGAACATAACCTTTCTTCATTTCTTGCAACACCATGAGAAGCTCACCAGGAACTTCAGAGCTTTTCCTCTGTTTAGCAATGGCTTCTAAACAAGCTTGATCTTCTTTCTCAACGTTATCAATCAAACCCTTGGCAGCTTCAACTTCGTCAATTCCCGGTCTTGGTGGTAGAGATCTGTGAATTCTCATGATTTCTTCAACTACTTGCTCTGTTGAATCCAAACGCTTATCCATTTGTATCAAATCCATTACAAAGTGGAATTGGAAGAAACGAAAAGATAATAAAAGAAACCCTTTTTTTGTTTGCTCAAAGTGTCGATTTTTAAGTGAAAGAGGAAAGAGAGAAGAGTTTTAAGTAGAAACCCAGAGGTTCTTGTTTCTTCTCATAATAAAGACAGCTGTTTCCATCACTCTCTGTCTCTTCTCTTCTCTCTATCTGTATCTATTATCTCTGTTAATTCTCTCTTCTTCTTCTTCTTCTTCTGCTTCCTCAGTTCTTCAACAAATAATTGATTACTTTTTTAATATTGTCATTTGTCACTAATCAAACTACAATAATGATAATTAATCTTTTAATTTCCTTGTTATACAGATTTTTTATTTCTTAATTAACATTATCATTTGGGTTTTTTTTTTTTTTAATTTAAAAAATCCGACGGAAATAACGTGAACCGTGGGATGGTGACCTATTGCTTATCTGTGGATTTGTATATCACGTTATTCCCATTTTCTCCCTATACTATACACTCTCGTTATCGTATTTTTTTACGTATTTTGACCGTATTTGTGGATATTATCAGCTGATGTTTTCGATAAGACAAAAAATAGTGTCCATATAAGATATATTAAGCGAGCTAGTGCAATAGATTCTGCGGAGATCAATGCCTATTTCCATAGTACTATAAGATAAAATAGTGTTCGTGACCGTTAGATTTTTATTTTTAAGCTTTGTGGTTCTTATATTGAAAATAAACATTACTTGGAAGTTGGAATGTTTTAGGGATCATCAAAGAAGGTGGAGCATTATTATTTTTGTGAAGAAAAAATGAAGCATTAAAACAACTACTTTTTGCTATATTAGTTTGTTTTTGTCAAAAAAATAATACTCCCTTTGTTCCATTTTATTTGTAGTTTTAAGCTTTTTTTTTATTCCAATTTGTTTGTTTTTCTCATATATCTATGCAAAATTTTACTTATTCCAACAATTTATATTTTCTTAGTAATTAATTTAAATTCGAAAATAATTAATAAATTTTGGTCAAAGAAATCCAAAGGTCCAAATACATAACAATCGACAAAAGCATATGTAGTCAAAGCATTGTTTAATTATTTATCTTAATTATCTAATTAATGATTTTTAACCAAAATTAAATTCCTTAATAAGCGTGTTTTTAGTTAAAACTACAAACAATATGGGACAGAGGGAGTACTCTAGTACTAGTAATCAAATTATTTCCTAGACATAATAAAGAAATAAATAATGTTTGACAAAAAGAAAAATTAAAACAGTTTGCCAAAAAAAAGATAGGTAAAACGCCATGTGTGAGATGGGACACGTGTCGGGGATATGGTCGATGATGTGTTGTCCTTTAACCTGTATCCAACTGTCACATTCATGGCCCCCACTTGCATATGCATTTGCATATCTGGGAGATTTATAAAAAAAAATTTAAGTAAAAACAAAAAACTTTTATTTCAGAATTTATGGATGAATTTCTCATCTAAAATTATTTAGTATATAAAATAGACATATTTAATGTATAATTTTATTCGAAAGGCCTAAAATTAGCTTCTTCCTTTTAAAAAAATTCTTTTACCTTTTCCCTTTGTAATATTAAAATATATACTATGATTTATAATATCTGAATAATCAGTCATAAGTTATATTCTAGTTGTACATATTCTTCTAAAGAAAACGAGTAGTTTAGGAATTTAGTGTGTCAGTATTCAGTAAATCTGATCCATTTTCATCATCTTTTATTTAAGTGGCTTGACACAACAACGTCGGATCTATACTGACAATAATTACAATTTGTTTTGATATTAACTGATTGAAATCTCATAGTTATAGGAAATTCCATTAAAGATAAAACAAAAAATATATTCATTGCACTTTTCAGTGGTCGCAACGCAGTGCAATTTTCCCTATATAAAACAAGAATTCTACATGTTATCGAAGATTTGATCATCATTCCAAATTTTTACTATAAGCACAAATTTCACTTGAACATGTATGAACCTTAAAAATTTTAAGAAGTCCTATTTTCACAATACATTTCCGAAAAGTACACTTTATAATTAACTTTAAAAACTCTTTTAAATCTATATCGTTGATTAGAAAAGTTGAACATATCTAAATTAAGTCACACAAAGGAAAAAAAAACAAAGATAAATTGCCGACACCAAGAAAAGAAGATAAAATGCCGGAACTTTTATTTCTTTATTGTAAAGTTCAATCTTTTATTTAAGGCATAGTTCAATCTTATTGACTACAAGTTTTTAATTACATTCATCGTTTCAAATTTTAAGAATTGTTAGAAGCATAATTGGGGTTACTTTTGGGAAAGCTTTTATGAAGTCTTTTGAAAATTTCAACCATGTGGGAGTTTCAATTTTTGTGGTCGCACGCATTGCTTTACTTTATTGAACGACGTCATTTGTTCAAGGCCCCTTCACGCCGTCATTTGTGCAATTTTTCTGACATAATCAAAGTCCTAAAAGCTTCACAGCCGTTTCCTCTGAAAAATCTGTGACCATAGTTTCAAAAGCCTCTAGAAGCCCTGGAGGGTGTCTTAATGGCTCGGCAGCTTCAAGATCAGAAAATGTCTTATAGATTTATAGAAACCCATTTTTATATTATAAGACTACATAATACATTATTGTATAAATCATGTTCACTGAATATATATGTTAAGGCATCATCTGAAAATCAAATCTTAAAGGGACTTTTGTCGTAGCTAGTTTTACCATTAGAGCTACAATTTTGAACAATACCCGTACTCAATTCCAACTGCAATATTAAGAAATAAACGAATCAATGCATCTTAACTTGTTCAATGCTAAAGATCAAATCTCATTCTGGTCCATCAATGTCTAACTGAATCAGGGGACAATCGACAATTAACTAAATGACCTGAGCCTTCCAACTATTTCCTCAATCACTCTTACCTTGCTGAGATCCAATCTCCTGTAAGTAATGCTCTGCATCCAGAGCTGCCATGCACCCTACACAATCAATCAAACGGAGTTGCAATGATGATTATTACTCTATAAACAGAGCTAAACAGAGTGAGAACTGAACATTGTGATAACAAGACTCTTTAGTCTTAAAGACTGTTAGTTAGATGAATCAAAGATCTCTACTAAGCAATGGAACGACACACTCAAGGAAGACTACAAACTCCAACACAAAAACCTTGGCTTGCATCAATCGTAAATTGAACCACATGATATAGAAGCAACTAAACCTCAACAACTTGACAAGCCATAGGGTTGCAGAGCTGCTTAAAAAGGTACTTCCTTTGAAAAGATCGTTCCAAAATCAGACATTGCACACAAATTCAAGTAGTTCTAACTTCTAAGTAGATAAAAACACAGTTGCCCACATAACTAAAATAGCTAACTAAAGCAGTTTCTTTCAGAGAAAGTAGAGAACTAACCAGTTCCTGCAGCAGTGACTGCTTGCCTATACTTCTTATCCTGAACATCACCAGCAGCGAAAACTCCGGGAACGCTAGTCTGTGTAGTACCAGGCTTCGTCACAACATAACCATCCGAATCTAACTCAACACCACCATCTAAAAACTTGGTAGCTGGCTCATGACCAATAGCAAAGAACAATCCAGAAACTTTCAAATCAGAAACATCTCCAGTAACCACATTCTTCACTTTCAATCCTCCAAGCACATCTCTTTCTCCATCTCCATAGGCTTCCACAACCGAAGAGTTCCAAATCACATCAATCTTAGGGTTAGACAAAGCTCGCTGCTGCATAATCTTAGACGCTCTAAAAGCATCTCTCCTATGGATTATATACACTTTTGATCCATATTTGGTGAGAAAGTTTGCTTCTTCCATTGCTGAATCGCCTCCACCGATAACCGCAAGAGGTTTGTTCCGGAAAATCGGAGCAGCTCCGTCGCAAACAGCACAAGCTGAGATTCCACGGTTCCAGAAACCTCCGGAACCTTCACCCGAGCCAACGAAGTTAAGCCGCTTAGCCACAGCTCCAGTAGCGAGAATAACAGCGTCAGCGAGAACGGTTCTTGAATCTGTGAATAGCTTAAACGGTTTCGAAGAGAAATCAACTTTCGTCACCGTCTCTGTGAAGATCGTAGTACCGAATCGCTCTGATTGTTTACGGAATTTGTCAGTGAGCTCTGCTCCGAGAATACCTTCCGGAAATCCGGGGAAGTTCTCGACGTCGGTGGTGGTTGTTAGTTGACCGCCGGGAGCGATGTTGTTAGCCATCCATCCTTCGAAGAGAAGAGGTTTGAGTTCAGCCCTAGCCGCGTAAATCGCCGCCGTGTGCGCCGCTGGGCCACTACCTACGATACAGAGCCTTGTGTTATGAGTTTCGAGGCCATTCATGACGGCGGATGAAGAAACCGTGGCGGAGGCGAGAGACGGCGGTTGAGAGAGAGTGGATTCACCACCAAGCCGTGCAAAGCTTCGCGCTTTGCTTATCAAACACTTTAAACGAGTCATACAATTCATTGGGAGCGAATTTACTTACACAAAGACAAAACCTTTTGATTTTGTGTTGTTTTGTTTCTCAACTTTGATGTCAAAACAGGATTTTTATTTTACTACAATATTTGGGTTTTAAGCTTGCATAAATATTGTCAAGCTTGGGAATTTGGGCGATACAGTAACACAAGAATGGAATGACTTGGAGATCAAGTAGTTTTCTTACATATCCTCCAAACCAGAATGATTCTTGCAAATTGAATCATTCTATAGAGGTCGACAAAATAAACTTCAGGAATATAATCATAATTGATTGCTATTTCTTTCTTTATTGACTTTTTAATGGAATCAAAATAACATAAGAGAGAAATTTAGAAGGAGAGAGGAACTAAGAAACAGTGTACACAAAAAGCCTGTGAAACTGGCTCAGGACACACAAAAGACAAATGCCTCAAAGACAATATGAGCTTAGAGCTTCCTTTAACCAGAAACTCAAAGGAAAGCATCCTTCTCAAGCAGCTTCACCACCTCGAGCTGACTGTTGAGCTTGGCTACATCAATTGGTGTCTTCTCGTCTAGGTTTTGCAGAGTGCTGCAACCACACACACCAACCAAAGCATATATAATTAAAGTCCTGAAAAAGTGTTTAATGGAGTTGTTTCTTTATAAGTACTGTGTTGTGAAACTTACACTGCAGCACCATTCTCCAGGAGAAGGCTTACACACTCTTTCCTCCCGTAACCAGCAGCATAATGCAGAGGTGTGTTCTTGTTTTTGTCAACCGCGTTAACACTTGCTCCAGCATCGATAAGAACTTGAGCACATTTCAACTGTTGATACGGCACAACAGGGTTAAACTCGGTTCAATCCATAGTCATAAGCAAAATCTTAAGTATGCAAGTAATCGCCAATGCCATCTCATTTTTCTTTCACCATATATTTGAACATGCTGCAATTAATTGTGTCATGAAACTCGTAGGTGTAGTAGACTGGTTACTTTTCTACCAAAGTAAATGATGATGATAAAGATTCTTAACTTCACAGCTAGTGAAAAAAAAGAACCACCTAAATCCGAATATTTGATTGCCCTGAATTGATAAGAAAATTGCATACCTCGCCGTATCCACAAGCAAAATGCAATGCTGTCCTTCCTTCAGAATCTTCTTCATCTTTGTTACCACCCGATGCCAAGGCAGCTTTCAAACCCTAATGAAGAAACGAATAAATCCAATAACGAATTCAACAAAACAAAATTTCGAACACCTAATACCTCAAGCAACACACAAATGATAAATTCCACATGGTCAAGCATATGAACGTTTAAAAAAGTAGGAAGCAGTCTACTAACCTCAACATCACCAAGACTTGCAGTTTGATGAACAATAGACTCTTCTTCTTCACCTTCTTCTGCTGCCTCAGGTTCAGCTGAAACAGTCTGGTCCGGTAAGCCAGCAACAGGCATACCCATTGCTTCACCCAGCTTTTTCAGAACTTCTGGATCATTCCAGTACCTAATACCAAATAAAAATTCTTCCTCCATAAGAAAACAACCATAAGCAGAAACAAACTACACAATTTCTATAAAAACATTGAAAAAAGTTTGTATCACTAACTTCATCATGGCAGGAGGACCACCAGCATCAATCTCATCTAGTATAGGTTTCAACTCTGGATCTTCTTTCATCCGCGCCATACGCTCAGTAAAGTGTTCTGCTGTTTCAGGATTCGAAAAAGCATCCAAAAAAGGAGACATTTGTGGATCCTGTAGGCGAAAGAAAAAACCCAGATTCAACGAGATTCATTCAAAGCCACACCTCGATAACCAACCAAACTACCGAAAAGAAATCTAGATGGAAAAAACACTTCAATTCCTAACCTGCACTAAGGCGGTACCAAGTTTCTCCGCCATTGTCTTAAATTCAGGGTTATGCATAACTTGTTGCATTGTGTTGACATACTGTTGTGGATCAAAGTTAGGGAAACCACCATCCTGACCAGCGTTTGGAATAGATCTCTGAAGCTGCTCAGCCAATTGGTTAAAGGCAGGATCTTTAGCTATTTGCTCAGCCATTTCTCTGATGCTTGGATCCTAAAAAAAACCATTAAAAACACCCTTCAATAATAAAAAAAAAAAAAAAACTCAAAGAAGATAACTTTTCAATTGTGGTAACAACAAAGGTCACTTACGTTGAGGATACCAGCCATATTAGAGAAATCAAAAGCATTGAAATTCAAGCCAGGCATAGCTGGTGAAGGTGAACTCCCAGAAGCTGATTCCGGCTTAGAACTCTTATTCTCCTCCGTCGATTTGGGTTTTTCATCTACAATAAACAAATTACAATCAACCAATAACCAAATCTGACTAGAAACGATTCAATCAGAGATAAACGATTCAACAATATGGCAGATCAGATTTTATATATATGAAGGAGACTTGAGAAAAACTGGGTAAAATAAAACAATTACCTGAAGGAGGAGGATTTTTCTCTGAATTGGAAGCCATTAAATATGACTAAAACCCTAAAAAAACACAATTTTGATTCAGCAAAAGTATAGGAATGGTGTAAAACAAGATTCAATGAGATTAACCGAAGAAGAAGATAAGGAAATCGAAGCAGGACCTATCAGAAAGAGATGAGTAGAAAACGAAGAAGAAGCAGAAGAAATTTACCCGAGAAGACAATGTTGTGGTGGCAAACGCTCACGAAACTTGAAATACAGATAATCTTTTCTTTTTTTTTTTAATATGACGACAGAGAAAATTAATTTATATATAAGTGTGTTGATGAATTATTATTATCAGCTGGATTTTGGATTTTGGATTGAGAAGAAGACGAGGCACAACAGCCACTGCTTCCCATTGAACTTTGAACCTAAAAAGCTAAGATCAAATCATGTTGGCCCAAATAAGCCCTCAAGGCCCAAGCCCATGCGTTCGAATAATATTTTAATTTAAGATCCAATTATCCGTTAATGGATAAACACGCGTCACTTCTCGGAAGCAGCCTTTCATGGCAGCCACGCTTCCACTCTGTGCTGCTCTCCGATCTCCCGTCTCTTCCCGGAGATTCTCGCCGATTCACAAAACCAATGCTCATCTTCAGTATAATGTCTTCCTTTCACCGTTGACGTCACCATTGTTCGGTTCCGTCGCTATTCGCGGCAGAATTTTCCCGCGTTTACCGGCGGCGAAGCAGGAGATTGATCAGCAGGACGAGGTTGGATTTGATCAGCAGCCGTCTCAGGAGCTTGCGATAGCGTCGGCGTGTTTGGTTGGTGTTCTCACTGGAGTTAGTGTGGTTCTATTCAACAACTGTGTTCACTTGCTTCGAGACTTCTCCTGGGATGGGATTCCTGATCGTGGAGCTTCGTGGCTTAGAGAGGCACCGATCGGTTCCAATTGGTTGCGTGTTATCCTTGTTCCGACTATCGGCGGTTTGGTGGTGAGTGTGCTCAATCAGCTTCGAGAATCTGCTGGAGAATCCACCGTAGATTCTGATTCTAGTCTCGATCGCGTAAAAGCAGTGTTGCGTCCTTTCCTTAAGACTGTTGCCGCATGTGTGACGCTTGGGACTGGAAATTCTCTGGGGCCGGAAGGTCCTAGTGTTGAAATTGGAGCGTCAATCGCTAAAGGAGTGAATTCTCTGTTCAATAAAAGTCCTCAGACTGGCTTCTCACTTCTTGCCGCTGGCTCAGCGGCTGGAATTTCCTCTGGTTTGTTCATCTTCTATCGAATACAGTATCCTCTGATATTTGCTAATGTTGATTGATTTCGAAGTGTATGTTTGGTTTCTTCTGAGTTAGAAGTTAAGAGGACTTTGTTATATTTTGTCACAGGGTTCAATGCAGCTGTTGCTGGATGCTTCTTTGCAGTTGAATCCGTTTTGTGGCCTTCTTCATCTACCGATTCATCAACATCACTTCCAAACACAACTTCTATGGTTATTCTTAGTGCTGTCACTGCTTCTGTGGTGTCGGAAATCGGTCTCGGCTCTGAACCTGCGTTTAAGGTTCCTGACTATGACTTCCGCTCTCCTGGAGGTAATATACATTTCCATTCTTATGCTTTTTACGGAAGGGAACTAGAAACCAAACTTATGAGAGCTGGTCACTGATTTGCAGAACTTCCACTCTATCTTTTACTGGGCGCTCTGTGTGGCCTGGTCTCGTTGGCATTATCTCGTTGTACATCATCCATGACATCTGCTGTTGACAGTCTCAACAAGGATGTTGGGGTACCAAAGGCTGTATTTCCTGTAGTGGGTGGCTTAACTGTTGGTATCATAGCTTTGGTATACCCTGAAGTCTTATATTGGGGTTTTCAGAACGTGGATATTTTGTTGGAGAAACGTCCATTTGTGAAGGGCCTTTCAGCTGATCTTTTGCTTCAGCTGGTAGCGGTCAAGATAGCTGCAACCGCATGGTGTCGGGCTTCTGGACTTGTCGGTGGATACTATGCTCCTTCTCTCTTTATTGGCGGGGCAGCAGGAATGGCCTATGGAAAGTTTATTGGACTTGCTTTGGCTCAGAATCCTGAAATCAATCTCTCTATCCTGGAAGTGGCATCTCCACAAGCTTATGGTCTGGTACTGTTCTTATGTGGTCAATGTTTCAAAATTTTCGGGTTAACTGAGAAATGGATGCTAAACTTTTTGCAGCTTCATTGCCAATAATCCTGTTTGTCTCATTGTTCAACAGGTTGGAATGGCTGCTACACTTGCGGGGGTTTGTCAAGTTCCTCTTACAGCGGTACTACTGCTATTTGAACTTACACAGGATTATCGTATAGTGTTACCTCTACTGGGAGCTGTAGGCATGTCTTCATGGATTACATCTGGACAGTCAAAGAGACAAGAAACTAGAGAAACAAAAGAAACTAGGAAAAGAAAGAACCAAGAAGCTGTACAGTCTCTGACATCATCTGATGATGGATTATCAACGAATAACCTTTGTGAAGTTGAAAGTTCTCTTTGCCTTGATGATTCACTCAACCAAGCTGAGGAGCTGCCGAAGAGTATATTTGTTTCAGAAGCCATGCGAACAAGATTTGCCACAGTTATGATGAGCACTTCTTTGGAAGAGGCATTAACTCGTATGCTGATAGAGAAACAATCCTGCGCCTTGATTGTTGATCCTGACAATATCTTTCTCGGTATACTTACACTTTCAGACATTCAGGAATTCAGCAAAGCAAGAAAAGAAGGAAATAAAAGACCTAAGGTACGAAATTTGAATCGTCTGCTCTTGTCTAAAACCTCTGAAATAACTATTTCTTGTGGTAGCCTGATCATAAACTGAAGCATTCTTTGGCATAGGATATTTTTGTTAATGATATATGTTCGAGGAGTGGAGGAAAATGTAAAGTGCCATGGACTGTTACACCTGATATGGATCTTCTCGCTGCCCAAACAATCATGAACAAGCATGAAATTTCCCACGTTGCAGTCGTTTCAGGCAGCATTGATGCTCACAGAATACACCCTGTTGGGGTCCTAGATAGAGAATGTATCACTCTAACGCGCAGGTAAACCTGCATCTGTTTCCCCTTGGTTTAACTGTTTGTCCCCAGATCGCCTTTTCATATTTGATTTTTTAATGAACCTAACTGGCTAACCTAGTCTTCCATATGGCAAGAGTGTGTACTGTGTAGAGAGTCTGTGTTACTATAAATTGGGCTGCCAGGTTTCCCATATTGGATGTAGTTGAAGTTAAATTAGTTCAAAGAAATTTTACTTGCAACTTGTTGTTTGCTCATCAAAGGAAAGGAGTGAGTAGCAAAGTCCAGTTTGCTAGATTTTTTATTCTTAGAATTGTTATCTGGTCTAGAGTTAATACCAAAGTTATTGACCCAGCAAATAAGTTTCCTCAATTCATTTGAAACTTTTCTGCGTAGATTCTGCACTGGAGATGATACTGTTTTTTCTTAACTTTTTCTCTTGCTTGACCTGGCAGGGCTCTAGCGACCAGAATGTTCCTCCAAAATTCGCTGTACCCGTAAACGGGCTTGCTTTGTAACTCTTCTTTAGCGCTGACCAGGGTGATTTCAATCTGTTTCTTCTGTGAGGCTCGGGGCCAATCTTTTGTCCTTTGTATTAAGAGATTTGGGGAGAATGAGTTGGCTGGTGCGGCGTGGATATATGTCTACTCCATCTGTTGGTTGAAACGGTGGAAGCTCCAATATCTCACTTAAGTGTTGAGCAAAGGGAATCCAAACATGGAATGTGGTTCTGAGAACATCTTCAGAAATTTTTCTGAAACCAAAGATACTGTGCTCAGGTGATTCGTTACCATTTACAACTTATTTTTTTACAGATTGTTATTGTACCTTACTCAAGATTGTGTCTATTTTGTAAAGTGCTTTCTGACTTATATCATATTGAGAAAGTTTTGACTACTTGAAGACTAACAGTGTCGTCAACAAATGTAAGGGTTTCCTTGTCCACTATTTTGTATTTTGTAGAACACCAAAATTTATTGAAATCCAACATTGAAATGCCCTTATTCTGGTGTGTATCTCTCTTGGTGAGCCGCTAGGGCATGTTGACGACTAACTATATGGAGATTTTTCTCAAGAAAATTCCTAGAGAAAACAGTAGTCAGGCCATTGTGTTGGTTAAACAACCGTCCTAAAACCTTTTAGGTAAAGAAGAAGCAACCCCACATGGGTTGAATGACCTACCTAATCGATACTTACCTCCAGCATGGTATAGCTAGTACCCTCTGAACAGGCAAGGATACACATGCTATATAATCATTCGGGTGTGATTCCATTGATACCAGAAAATGGATCAAGCAAAGGCAAAAGTCTGTGTTACCGGGGCTTCAGGCTTCTTGGCTTCTTGGCTTGTGAAGAGGCTTCTGCTTGAGGGATATGAAGTTATTGGAACAGTCAGAGATCCAGGTTTTTTTATCCTTCTTGTTTCCTTTGTCTTGGTCCGTTTTGGTGCCTGTCAGTACTCAGTTAGTTTCATGTTTTGACAGGAAATGAGAAGAAATTCGCGCACCTATGGAAGTTGGAAGGGGCAAAGGAGAGACTGCGGCTGGTGAAGGCTGATTTAATGGAAGAAGGAAGTTTTGATAACGCCATAATGGGATGCCAAGGTGTTTTCCATACTGCTTCTCCTGTGCTCAAACCTACCTCTAATCCAGAGGCATGCCACTACAAACTTTTTTTCTGGTCACACTAAGCTTTGTGTATCTTTTACTAGATTATTATCTATTCTCTATGACTTTTTATTTCTTATGATTTGTTAGGAGGAGATTTTGAGACCAGCTATAGAGGGAACCCTGAATGTACTGCGATCATGCGGGAAGAATCCGTCCCTGAAGCGCGTGGTTCTCACCTCATCATCTTCAACAGTCAGGATCAGAGATGATTTTGATCCCAAAATCCCTCTTGACGAATCAATTTGGACCTCTGTGGAACTCTGCAAGCGTTTCCAGGTATAATAATTTGAAAGTGAAAGAGTAGCTTTTTTCCTCAACACAAAAATCATATTAGCTAACAGTTTGTGTAAATGAGTTTCACAATTTGATGCAACATGGGAAAAAAGGTCTGGTATGCCTTATCAAAGACATTAGCCGAGCAAGCTGCATGGAAATTCTGTGAAGAAAATGGTATTGACCTCGTCACTGTTCTACCATCCTTCCTCGTCGGACCCAGTCTGCCTCCTGATCTATGTTCTACAGCGTCTGATGTCCTCGGATTACTGAAAGGTACTCACTTTCTCATTAATTCTCTAAGCAAGATCACATGACTCGTTTTTGGGTCCAATATCCATCTGCTACAATAGCTTATAACTTGTCATTCAACACAACAGGAGAAACAGAGAAGTTCCAATGGCATGGACAAATGGGGTATGTTCATATCGATGACGTTGCACGAACCCACATACTTGTTTTCGAACACGAAGCAGCGCAAGGCAGATACATTTGCAGCTCTAACGTTATCAGTCTAGAGGAACTAGTTTCATTCCTATCTGCTCGTTACCCATCACTCCCTATCCCCAAGAGGTTTGGCACTGACCTTTAAATTAAACCATTTCTCAAACCTTGTTAACGTTGAAAAGTATAGATGATGATACTCTCTTTGAAAATTTCAGGTTTGAGAAATTAAATAGGTTGCATTACGCCTTTGACACCTCGAAGATACAGAGTCTCGGGCTCAAGTTCAAGTCCCTTGAAGAGATGTTCGATGACTGCATTGCCTCATTAGTCGAGCAAGGCTATTTATCTACTGGTCTTCCATAACTCTTAGACTAGAGAATATGTGCAAATAAGATTGCTCTGAAATAGTAGACATTTGGATTCACAATTAAAGAATAGAATCGGATAACATGTAGACAAACTTTGTTTATCTCTACTTGTTTATGAACCAAATCAAAACATATTTCATCTATCGAAGTTACGCTTTAAGACGACAATCCCTCTGAGAGAAAAAAAATTGGATGAAGATATCTCAAAACAACTAGTGTAGCAGGAGACAAGGAACATGTTTTAACTGCATAAGAGTGCATAGATGATGAAAGAAACTACTTAGTAGCCTGAGCGATTATGTTACTTATCGAAGTGGTCTCCTCTTTTGCAACCTCCACCAGTTGATCCTTCAACATCATAACATACAGAGATTGTCATGTCAAGACAAATCCTACAGACTAATCTCTGCATGTCGATGACTTAAGAAAATACCCTAGTACCTGAGCGGATATAATCCTGGCAACTGTTTTCTTGCTTGACTCTTGAAGCTCCCAGAGAATCTCAGCATAGTGATGAATGATGTCAAGGACCTCTAACTCGTTATCCTCCTGATCAATGCACATGCAGAAGTAGAGACTTGCATATCTTTTGTAAACAACTTTGTAGCCTCTCCATTCAACAAAATTGCAGAATAACTCCACTGAGTTCACGTATAACCTATACATAGCATGTAAAATGAGAGATGTATGCTGAAGCACAACATGGTGTGAATGAAGCTCAATAAATTGGTATCCGTACCTTAGATCTTTCCTTCTGTGCGTAAGGTGAATACCATTTGGTGAGCCTTACCTTTCCTTGCCGGCTAACTAGAAGCACAAAATGTATCCGAAAACAACCGATCAATTCATGTTCAAGAGCAGATCAAACTAATGAAGAAGAAGCATACAAACGAAATCGGAGATGCGAAATACACAGAATCGAAGATCGAGCATTAGAGATTGTTACCATGATTTCGTAACTCAAGACGGAACAAATCTGTAGCAGCTAATTCCCAGAAACTGATGATCGACGATCCTCAGAGGAAAAATATAATCGTTTTTCTTTGCTCAAACTGTCAAACGTGTCGAGTGCCAGGGGTATTAATTGTCATTTACTTATTTAAAAAACGGATTGCATTTCGGGTCGGATCCATGCAAAAAGGTGATCCGACTCTGAGCTACAATTTTTTCAAATAATTTTGTTCCATTATTGCGTCTAAAAATTCTACTCCACGTTTTAGAAGATTCCGATGATCGATCAAACCACCATAGCAATTATCTTCTTAATGTTATCGAATAGACCAGCATTACACGTTAAACGCAGCAATTACTATGTCAAAGGATTTTGAATGAACATCATTATTCAGTTAATCTTATAGAATTACTTTCTTAAATATCAAATATTAATTTTTTTTATACTTGGGTCACGAATATTCAATATTTTATCCCTAAACCCCAATAAATAGTGGTTAGGACCGATAATCAATTTTAGAAAAATATAAGCATACTTTAATTTCTAACTAAGAATGTAAATATAATTGTCCATAATCAAAATAGACATTTTTTTTTTGGTGCAACGTAACCATCAATCAAAATAGACATAAACAACAGTTTTAATAAGTCAAATAACAGTTTTGTTACAAAAAAAAAAAAAAAATAATAATAATTCAGATAACAGAAATAACTCCTGAACTAATTTGAGCAGCGACTTTGGACAGTGGACATGCACAACTGTGAAGTTATGAATATGAAGTCTTACATAAGCTTGTATTTATTTAATAACTTAAATTACGCCTAACCTTGGAGTTGGAGGGAAGGCATATTCTCTTGCATGCACGCTTTTGATTTTTTCCTTTAATTTTTGTTTCTCTCAAGTTTCAATGTGTTTTGAAGTTGACATCATCATAGATACTAGGGTTTTAGTTGTTCTCCCCAAATATTCTTTCCCTTCTTTGCCAGAGAGTGGAAGTACAGTTTTTTTATGACCAATAAATATATATACACACAAATTATAACATGTTTTATATGACAATAATCGGAAGATTTAGTTAAAGCCTTAATATGTGGAACATCAATTAACGAATGTAAAGTCCATTTTCTCCGTATTACTCACCTAATAATTAGGGACTAGAACAAGTTATAACAACAAGGGGTTAATTCAAGCTATGTCACAAAAATAAGACTTCTTTAGTTCTTTTTATAACACTTACCAATTCTATTCATAACAAACGAACAGAAAAAAGGAAACTTTAGCGTTCGTTTTCTTTTTCACACACCAAGTTTTACGAGAAAGCAAATATAAATAAAAAAACCCTAGTATTCGCATTTCGCAACCGCTATAGCTAGTAGCCTAGTAGTTTGAGGTCAAACACAAACGCAACAAAAGGTGTCACCAAAACGCTATAACACGCTAAAATGCGGGTCTAGTCAGGCCGCCGCCTCCTCCTCCGTTACTGCCGCTCATACCGAAAATATCTCCCCCGGAGAATTGAAAATTGTTCATATTCATTCCAAGATTGTAGAAAGCAACACCTCCTCCACCATTTCCACCTTGGAGGTTTGACTCACACGCCTGGGCCCCACTCCCCGTAACCTCTGACGACTGAGACGCCTCCGGCTGCTGCTGCTGCACCCCGGTGGCTCTCGGCGGTGGAGTTTCTTCCTCTTCAATCGGTAATCTATCATAAACTGCGTTTGCAAAAGAAGCAGCCATCAACACAACCGGACCCGAAGCAATTAACGAACCAGCCACATTCCCTCCTACAACTTGTCCTTGACCTCCGGCTAGATACACCGTCAAACCTCCTGCTCCCGGTGGCGCAGGCGGCGGAAGCGCAGTCCCAGTCAAAGACAAAATCTCAAACCGACCATGCAGGGTAATCACACCTCCACCCGCCGGAGCCGCCGGTTGCCGTATTGTGACGTTAGTTACCGCACCAGTGCCGCTTATAATGCAAACGCCGCAGCCGCGACGAGTGGCATAGGTGGAGACAGCCTCGGATATGTCCGAACCAGAGGTGACTTCAAGAACGTGGGATCTAAGGACGTTAGGACTATCTCTGGTTATAATCGTCGGAGGTTTGGGTTTATTTTTTGAACCTGCAGGACGACCACGTGGACGGCGTCCGGAGGAAGAGCCAGAGGCTGTGGCTGAGCTGGCTGCTCCGCCGGTGGGAGTGGTCTCGGCCTTGGCTTCGTCTGCTTCAGATCTGTTAAGTTCCATGTTATTTTGATCAGGTGGGGTTCTGGAATCTTCAGGTCTCTGTAGATGCAGTTCTTGCCCTAGAAGAGGGTGCATATAACCAGCCATTGATAACTTTGGGTTTTTGGATTGTTTTGGTTATAGTGAGAGACAAAAGACAAAAGTCGACAGAAAACTTAGTGATGAAGTGGTTTGTCACTGAGAGTATTTCAGAGGCTGAGTTTGATTAATAATGCTACGGACAAAACAAGAAGACGACAAGAGAGAACAAAACCTTACTGATAATAAGAGAGAGAGAGGTCTAAATATGTGAAAGAGCTGGGTCGGTGAAATTTGTCTGGACCCAGATCTAGATCTTCATGTGAAGTAATGGAATGAAACAAAGGAGAGAAAGAAGTAAAGCAAGAGCATCAAAACACTATATAAACACAGCTCTCTTCTAAATTATAATATCCATAAATATAAGTACAAATATATTTGTGTATATATAATATTTTGGGTTGGTGTAGTGACTTTTCCTCGAGTAAAGAAAAAAAAAACTAAATTAAGATGTTGACGACTTAAGAAGGGATTGATGGATTCTGTGGGAGACAAAAGAAGGATTCTGGGGAAGTAAATCACGGAGATAGAGAAGTTAAAGGATAGGCCTTTTGTGACGGTGAAGGGATGGTTTGGTGTTGGTGATATGATGATTGTAGATTTGTTTTGTTTAATTTATTCTCTCAAAGCAAAAAAAAAAGATAACAAAAGCGAATGTAATTTGTTATTCCAAAGTCAAGTTATGCTGTTTGATTTCAACAATAACCGGCCATACTTTCGGTTAGCGTTTTTTGTCGGTAATAGCACAAAGATTGTCCTCTCTTTTTACAAATTTAAGATCCGAGGTTTTAAATGCTAGCATTTGCTTCTTACCATTAGTCTAGATATAAATCATATGTATTTAACATGACAAGAACCAATTTCTGAAAGAAAAAAAAAATATATTTTTGGTCAATCAAGATCTTCTATTAAAGACCGAAACATGCATATAGTAGAAACTCTAATTTGAGACAATGATTCAACATTTGCCCCCAAAAAAAGAAAGAAAAGACAATGATTCAACATATCTCCTAATAAAAATATTGTTCAACAAAAACGCTTTGCTAGCTAGATAATATAGTTTTTTCTTCAATTTGGAAGCTATATATCTTATGACTATTGATTTTATGATTGTTCATTTAAATGAAGTAAATAACTATACATTATTGAATAAAATAATAGAAATTAATGGAAAGTGGGCCAACAAGAAATATAAAAAATATTTGAATTGTTATAATTCATCATATTGGACTTATAACCGGGTCCAATAAGCTCATCATGGTTATTCATTATGTACTCTAAAACCCTAGGTTTATATGCCTAGATATATGTATCATTATTCATGGAATGGAATGAGATAACAATAAGTTTCACAACACGTTATCAGCACGAGTTTGCTCTTAACAACCCTAACCCTAAAAATCGCAAACACTGTTCACGCCGACACTGTTCATCGATACTGTTCATCGACACTGTTCGCCGTACTGTTCATCGCCGTACTGTTCATCGCCGTACTGTTCATCGCCGTACTGGTCATCGCCGACACTATTCATCGCGGCACAGTTCATCGCCGACACTGTTCATCGCTGACACTGTTCATCGCGACACTGTTCATCGCGACACTGTTCATCGCGACACTGTTCATCGTGGTACTGTTTGCGGTTCGTTGCAGCAGCGTAAGTTACCGAGGTCTTTAGCTCCCGGTTCAATCCGTTCAACCCCAATTGGTGAAAGATGTCAAACATTCAGAAAGTCGAGTTCGAGGCCCTCAAGGTCTCCGGTGAAAACTATCTCGAATGGGCCCTGGACACCAGGATTTTCCTCAACTCAAAGGGACTGGGTGAGTGTATCAAAGCGGATAACACCGCATCTGATAAAGACCGGTCCCAGGCGATATTTCATATCCGCCATCATTTGGCCGCAAGCCTCAAACAGCAATATCTCACTCTTGAGAACCCACTCGAACTTTGGGTGGCCCTGAAAAAACGGTATGATCACCAGAAAACGGTGCTCTTGCCACAAGCCAAGTTTGACTGGAAGGAACTCCGGTTCCAAGATTACAAATCTGTGGATGACTACAACTCCGAACTCTTTCGGATAGTTTCAATCATGAAACTATGTGGTGAAGAGGTGTCTGATAATGATCTCCTCGAGAAAACATTATCCACCTTCCATACCCAAAATATTGTGCTTCAGCAACAATATCGTGCAATGAAACATACATTGTACGAAGATTTGTTATCCTGTTTGCTCTTGGCCGAGAAAAACAATGACCTGTTAATGAGGAACAGTGCCCAGAGGCCCCCGGGATCGGCTCCAGTACCAGATTCCCGCAAAGAATCCTACAATGTCCAGCAAGACAGATCCTCAGATCGTGGCCATGGACATGGGAATGGACGTGGGAATGGACGTGGAAAGCGTGGACGCGGAAATGGACGTGGCAACCGACATAACCTCGGTTATGGTTTCGGTAAGGGCCGTGGTATCTCTAAACCAAGCCGCCCTGCCCACCCAACCAATCAGTCTGCCTGTACCAGTTGCGGAATGTTCAATCACTGGACAAAGAACTGTCGTATTCCCAAGTTTCATTGTGATTTTTATCAGAAACATGGGAAAGCACCTGCTGAAGCTAACATGGCCCTGCAAGTTGATGCTAACGACACCACCATCGAGCCGACCGATCCCATGGACTACGAAATCTCAGATCTCCTCGATTGATTCTATCATCTGAACATGTGTTGTTATCAAACGGCACACATCTGGACATTCCAGATGCATTATACTCACCCAGCTCAAAAAGAAACCTTCTAAGTTTTAAAGATATCAGACTTAATGGTTTCCACATAGAAACCCAGGGTGAAGGGAATAAAGAATCCCTACTGATCACTAAGATCACACTTGGCCATAAACAAGTCCTCGAGACTATACCCGCTTTATCTATTGGCCTTTACTATGCCAAGGTCAGTATGATTGAGGCTAATAATGCTCTCAAAGCCCGATTCCAAGACTACACTATTTGGCACGACCGGCTTGGTCATCCCGGTACGACCATGATGCGTAAATTAATCCAAAGTTCTCAAGGACACACCCTTCGAGAAAACCGAGTCTTCCCTCAGCACCTCATGTGCACAGCTTGCTCCCAAGGGAAGTTGATCACTCGGCCTTCACCAGTAAAAGTGTCCAAAGAGACATTGCATTTTCTGGAAAGAATCCAAGGAGATATCTGTGGTCCCATTCACCCACCTTCTGGGACATTCCGGTACTTCATGGTACTAATAGATGCTTCGACCCGTTGGTCGTATGTATGCCTGTTGTCTTCTCGGAACCAAGCTTTTGCTAGGTTGTTGGCTCAAATCATCAGATTACGAGCCCACTTTCCAGACTTCCCACTAAAGACTATACGTCTTGATAATGCTGGTGAATTCACTTCCCAAGCGTTTAATGATTACTGTATGGCCATGGGGGTGACCGTTGAACATCCTGTGGCACATGTCCATACTCAGAATGGACTTGCTGAATCATTCATTAAACGAATCCAATGGATTGCTCGACCATTACTCATGAGGTCGAAACTCCCGGTCTCAGCTTGGGGACATGCAGTATTATATGCTGCTGAACTAATACGCATCCGACCATCTAGTGAGCATAGATATTCCCCATCCCAATTATTACAGGGTCATGAGCCAGACATCTCCCATCTCAAAACATTTGGGTGCTCAGTCTATGTACCCATTGCTCCACCACATAGAACCAAAATAGGACCTCAAAGGAGGATGAGAATATATGTTGGTTTTGATTCTCCCACCATCATCAAATATCTCGAGCCGACCACTGGAGACCTATTTAAGGCCAGATATCCCATTTTGGTTCTATGTGGTGGAGCAATGGGTATCAAACATCCTTAAATTGGCAAGCTGGTCAAAGAGCTATCATGGAATCAAACATCCTTAAATTGGCAAGATCCTCGGACTCTAGAATGTGATTCGGAGATCCAAAAGATTATACACTATCAAAAGCTAGCTAATCAATTGCCAGATTCCTTTGCTGACCCGAACAAAGTAACCAAATCGTACATACCAGCTTGTAATGCACCAGTACGAATCACTGTTCCAACGGGACAAGTTCAAGTTGCTACAGAGTCTGCATCATGAAATAAACGTGGCAGACCTCTAGGTTCCAAAGACAAGAATCCACGGAAGTCTAAGAAAGGTGCAATAGTTGAAACCGGGATTCCCAATATAACAGACATAGCGCGCGCTGAGACTCACTCTAATGAACCACCAGAAGAGGTTCGGGACGCCGAATCTCTAGGTTCTGACGAGATCGATAACGATGAGATCTCTATCAATTACAACATGTCTGGAACCCAATGGAACAGAAAAGAAGTCGACTTAAATGCACTCTTTGCATACAAAGTAGCACTTGATATTGCGAACACGCAAGAGGATCTAGAACCCACGTCTATTACAGAGTGCACTCATAGAACAGACTGGCTAAAATGGAAAGAAGCCATAAACGTGGAGTTAAAGAGTCTCAAACTCAGGAATGTGTTTGGTCCGATCATCCGGACACCATTCAATGTCAAACCAGTGGGCCATAAATGGGTCTTTGTGCGTAAAAGAAACAAACTCGGTGAAGTCGTTCGTTATAAAGCACGGCTTGTAGCACAAGGATTCTCACAGAGACCCGGAATCGATTATGAGGAGACTTATTCTCCGGTGGTGGATGCAACTACTTTTCGATTCCTCATAAGTCTGGCCATAAGAGAAAATCTAGATTTGCGGTTAATGGATGTTGTCACCGCATATCTCTATGGGCCCCTCGACAATGAAATATACATGAGATTACCAGATGGCATAGAGCTTAAAGATAAGCATGTATCTCGAGATCAATACTGCATCAGGCTGAACAAATCCTTGTATGGACTGAAACAAAGTGGACGTATGTGGTATAACCGGTTAAGCGAATATCTCATCAGAGAAGGCTACAAAAACGATCCCATCAGTCCATGCATTTTCATCAAGAAATACTCAAACAAAGGATTTGTAATCATAGCAGTTTACGTGGATGATCTAAACATCCTCGGAACATCTGGTGAAATTTCCCAAACAGTCGACTGCTTGAAAGCAGAATTCGAAATGAAAGACCTAGGTAAAACTAAATTCTGTTTGGGTTTACAACTTGAGTACGTTAAAGGAGGAATCCTTGTGCATCAAGCGGCTTACATTGAAAAAGTACTCAAGCGATTCAATATGGACCAGGCCCACCCATTGAACAACCCAATGGTTGTCCGGAGCCTAGGATTGGACAGTGATCCATTTGGTCCCAAGAAGGACGATGAAGAAATTCTCGGTCCAGAAAAGTCATACCTCAGTGCTGTAGGAGCGTTAATGTACTTGGCTAGTCACACTAGACCAGACATTTGTTTTGCCGTGAACCTCCTAGCTCGCTTCAGCTCATGTCCAACTCAGAGGCACTGGAATGGTATCAAACGCCTCCTAAGATACCTTCAAGGTATTAAAGACTTAGGACTGTTTTACACTAACCACAACAAGGATGGACTAGTTGGTTTTGCTGATGCAGGTTATCAATCAGATCCGCACAATGCCAAGTCTCAAACTGGTTATGTGTTCACGCATGGAGGAACATCTATCTCTTGGAGATCGATAAAGCAGACAATCACTACCACTTCATCAAACCATGCAGAACTTTTGGCCATTCACGAAGCCAGCAGAGAATGTGTTTGGCTACGATCCATGACTCAGCACATCCGATCAGATTGTGGTATGAAAGAAGATAAGGAGCCCACGGTTATGTTTGAAGACAACGCGGCTTGCATTGCTCAACTCAAGGAAGGTTATATCAAAGGAGATCGGACGAAGCACATCCTACCGAAATTCTTCTCAACCTCGGATTGGCAGAAGGATGGTACGATCAGCGTTCAACAGGTCCGATCATGCGATAACTCCGCCGACCTTTTCACCAAATCATTGCCCGCTTCAACACTCCGGAAGCTCATCCAACAAATAGGAATGCGTAGACTTAGAGATCTACGGTGATGCTCTAATCAGGGGGAGTAATGCGTGTTGTACTCTTTTTCCTTCACCATGGTTTTTCCCACTGGGTTTTCCTGGTAAGGTTTTAATGAGGCAACATTCCCCAGCGTATTATCGAGATCCCGATTGACCATCAGGTCCGGTTACTCCGTCCAAGGGGGAGTGTTATAATACATCATATTGGACTTATAACCGGGCCCAATAAGCCCATCAGGGTTATTCATTATGTACTCTAAAACCCTAGGTTTATATACCTATATATATGTATTATTATTCATGGAATGGAATGAGATAACAATAAGTTTCACAACATGAATAGTGTATATTGTTCTTCAACAACAAAATATGGATTATTGTAGTGGTTGGGTAAAGTTAGATATAAGTTACATGTTTTTGGTACTTGCAAGGTAAAATTAAGTCACTTTATTTTTCTAATTCTTAGTTCACGCGTTCGATCGTCTCATTTATATATATATATATAATCGCAAATATGAATGATTCACTAGAAAGATAGATTTACAGATTTAACTATATATTATGTAGGATTACAAATTTAACGGTAAAAAAAAAAAAAAAAATCAACGACTACACATTTTTGTTCATATTGCATGCACGAGATCGATCATTAATGTTAAAGAAAATTTGGTTTCGTCGAAACTTCGGCAGTTAAATGGAAAGAGATTGAGAATTAATATTTACATTTGATTGTTTTGCTTTGTAGAGTTCATCAGCTTCTTGGCCCTTCTGTCATGACAAAACTATTGGTTTCATGTAAAACAACTATATTCCAGATACCAGTTTAATAATACAATTGTTTCAGGTATACAAATAATACAACTAAGAAATCAAAATGAGTTATATCATAATTATATTATTGTTTAATTTTACCAAAATAAAAGCTTTTAAAAATAGGGGCTTTTGCAAAAATGCATGTTTCTCAATGCCACTTTTCAAAAATGCCCCTTATTTAAAACCTTATAAAAAATGCTCTTAAAAATATAAGATTTATCCAAATATGTATGTAACATTATTAAAACATACACAAACTACATTTCTATGTATCTAAAATCTTATAAATACTTTATAAATACCTTATAAATGCATTTTAAATACCTTTAAAAATCTTTAAAATATCTTGTAAAACATTTGAAAAACCTTAAAGATCCTTTAAAATAACTTGTAAAACCTTTAAAAACACCTTATAAAACCTTATAAATACTTGGATCGAGTCTACAAGTAGTAGTTACAATCCATAAGTACCTTATAAACCTAATAAAACTTTATAAAAATTTCATATTTAAAAAGGGGCATTTTTGAAAATGGACATCTAAAAGGAGCATTTTTGAAAAGGGACACACCAAAAGGGGCATTTTTAACAATGTCCTTTAAAAATATTCGATATAGTTTACCATTCAGTTAATTAATTTTTTCCATTTATGTAGGGAAAATTTGATTTGGATTTGTGTTTTGTTGTTGTGATAAATTCAAAATACATCATAATCATGTCAGTTCTGCCATATACTTTTATGAAAACTATACCATTTTTAATTGTATACCATAAACAAATTGTGATAATGTTCCTTTTTTAAAATAGTGTCATAAAAGTGATATTTTATTACAAAAAGTTGTAAAATAATGCATCCTAGAGTAATAGTATTATATGAACTGGGGATTATTTTGGTCTCTCCTAGTTAAATTAATCATGCTGATATATATATATATATATATAAACGATCATATGGATATATAATTTTCGAACATTTTCTTTTGAGTGGTGATGAAGTGTTCGGACGAGTAAAGCTCAAAAAGAATTTGTGTGTGCAATGAGTAGAGGAAGACAATGGGGCTTCACCATTGGCTGTTATTGTGAGAAGAGTGGTGGATTTCACATTTTCACATGATGAACACTTTGCTTTTTTCCTTTTCTTGATTTTAGTTTAACCTTTTAGATTTCTCGAGCCACTCAAGAGCATGGCTACACTTTATTTATGTTTTATGAAGGATGTCAAAAACTTAAAATTAAAATTGCTAAAACTTTACAGTGGGGATGTATTTTGTGTTACAAACAAAAGAAGCTGAAATTTTATGCACATGCTTGCAAATATACTAATTCGATTTCAACGACCAATTGTTAGACATGCATATTAATTAATATCACTAGTTTTTGTTTAGTCATATATAATATATTTATTATTTGAGAGTGGAACGCTTAAAAACAACAATGTAAATAAGAAATACAAAAATATATGATTCCAGTTTCAGTTTGTTGACATAAAAAGAAAAAAAGAATCCGAGTTGGATTTAACTTTTTTGAAGAACAATGAAACTGAAAAGCTAACGCTTTCAATAATTAGGATCAAATGCTCCATTGGATTGCTGGTACTTTCAACATGAGTCGAATAGTAGAATGCCAAAAAACATTATATCATCTCATTAGAAAGTTAAATGCACAGGACAGCCACCCCAAGTCTCAACCATAAATACGTACGATACCGTACAATGCCACAAAATGGTTTTCACACAGTATCCAATGCGTTTCCCTGTATCGATTAACATAGAAACCACTATCATCAAGATTACCACTCTCTCTTTTATCTCCTTTGTTTGCACCCATTTTCTTACAATATGAACAATTGATTTCTTTGACAAAAACAAAAAATGATTTCTTACAAATTTTTCTTTTTTAAGGAAATATGCGATTGTTTTTAACTGTTCTTTTTAACTATATTTTTGGGAAAAACGGTCTATTTCCCCACGAGAAGTATGACATCATAACAGATAGAGCCCAAACTTTAACTCCGGTCCAGATGTCCATAAAATCAAAGTTTTATTCTTATTTTCTCCCCAATTGAAAGTTTCATAGCTTAATATCCCCGAATCAATAGTTCGATAGCTAAAACCCCACGGAACTGGGTTTAATCGGTTTACAAAATAAACCCGATAGAAAACCACAAAAATCAATTAAACCAAAATTAAAACCCGATCCAATTGAAAAACCCGATCCAATCTAAAACCCAACCATAAGTCATCTAATTTTTTCTTCTTCTTCACCGAACAATTATAAGCAAAGAATAGAATAAAATTAACCTAAAACGACGAAACAAAGATCTATCGTTATGCTTCTTCTCATTATTGTCGTCATCAATTGATCGATTGATGATTTTTTATGTAACTTTTTTGTTTTTTTTTTTTGTGATGACGAATGAAGATTCTGGAGAAACAAGTTCTGACGGTAGCGAAAGCTATGGAAGATAAGCTAGACGACGAGATCGCGTCTCTGGAAAAGCTTGACGAAGACGATTTGGAAGTTTTAAGAGAGAGAAGATTGAAGTAGAAGAAGAAAATGGCAGAGACGGATCCTAACGATGGGTCTAAAATCAGGAAGAGATTTCGATCCTTGGAGGAAGATTGGTACCGATTCATCTTGCTCCTACCTCGATGATGAGCCATCACCAATTGTAGCATCTGCTTGCACCTCCCCACCACTCAATGAATAGTAAGATGAATCGCTATCATAAGTAATCGAAAAACCCATTAATTTAAGTGATTTGGTCTGTCTAATCTCACCAACAACCTCCAAAGGTCTTTTACCAATTCCAACCTTATTATTCTCAGAGACATCATCATCATCCTCTGGATACATGTAATTATTCAAATTTCCGAATCTAACCAATCACCAAATCAAAATCAGTTCATCAAGAACAAATCAACACCACGTAAAGTTTCAACCTTTTTCAAGATCCAGATCTCCAGATTCCAACCCAATTTCACAAAAAAAAGGAAAAAGAATCAAACCGGGAAACTCAAATCATCTTTCGATCCCGATCTGGTTCATGATGACGAACATGATGATCCCCATAATGGATTGAAATCGGGTTTATTAGAGAATTGGTTTATAGTCGGGTTATTAGGGAATCAGTTGTAATCGGGTTTTGATTAGGTTTAATCCGGTTTATTATCTTTGTAAATTGGTTAAACCAACATTAAACCAAACAAAACCAATGGCTATGGATAATTAGATGAGAACTATTATTTTAGGGAGATATAAGATTAAAACTATCGATTTGGAGAGATATAGATCGAGAAGTATTGTTTCAGAGACATCTAGACCGGAGTTAAAGTTTGTGATTTATCTGTTATGATGCCATACTTCTCGTGGGGAAATAGACCGTTTTCCCATATTTTTGCGTGTCAGGAAATACCGAAATACTACTAACTATTATATATATAGCTCTATTTTGATTGTTTCTTGTTTAATGATTAATTTCATAGTATGGATGCTATGACTAATTGACTTATTGTTGATTTATAGACAGTTTGGTTCGTTGCTTTTTTTTTTTTTTTTTTTTTTGAAAACGATACTTATATTAAAAAAGACGAAACAGTCAACTCCCAAGAGGAGGATACAAACTTGACGCTAAGGCCGCCTTAGCCAAACTGTCAGCCTCAGCATTGTACATACGAGAAACATGGTGAAATGAGCAAGAAAGAAAACTAGAGCACAACCTTCTGATATCTTCTAAAATGCCATCTATTTCGTTAGCTTGTCCATCAGCCGCGAGTAGACAGACCAGAACTTGACAATCTGAGAAACAAGCTAACCTGGAAACACCCAAAGCCAAAGCCGCCGTGATCGCTGCTTTCATGGCGAGAGCCTCTGCTACAAGAGCTGAGGCAACAAAGGATCGAGAAGAGGATCCCTGCTGGATAACCACCTTTTGTGGATCTTTAAAAATCCAGCCCATACCACAAACATTTTTCTGCTCCAACCAAGAAGCATCAGAGAAGCAAGAAACCGCATCGCAGTGATCTGGGCCTCGCTCCTTAGCCTTCTGATTTGGTTTCTTCTAAGACTGCGTCCCCTTAGCTGCTTGCCAGCTCCTTGTGTGAGTGTGTGAGTGTGTGTCTTCTATTAACGTCACAAATCAAAATATAATTTTATATTGAAGTATATTTTTGTTTTGTTTTAACTATTTCTATGAAATTTGTTTTTCTGTCTGAGTGATAAAATACACTAATAATTATCATCATGTAAATTTAGTATCAAAACAAAAAAAAATTTTGTGTGAGTGTGTGTCTTCTATTAACGTCACAAATCAAAATATAATTTTATATTGAAGTATATTTTTGTTTTGTTTTAACTATTTCTATGAAATTTGTTTTTCTGTCTGAGTGATAAAATACACTAATAATTATCATCATGTAAATTTAGTATCAAAACAAAAAAAATTTAAAAAACAACAAATGTTTTTAAGAAAAATCTGAAAAGAAAATATCAAAATTTTAAAAATTTTAAAAATTATTAATAAAATTTAAACACTTACACTAATTTTTAAAAAGTAACAGTGAGATTAACATGGTTTTGGTTAAAAACATTATTTGCTTAAAGTTTAAGTGTTAAATTTGCTTTAATTTTTACTCGAAATCATTATTAATTTCTAAAAATGAGTTTAAGTGTTAAATCTATATTACGTGAAAAAATGCCGAACTTCGAACACCAAAGCTTACAGACCAACTAATGACAGGATGCCTAGACGCGGTTAGTTTTCGACGTTTTTAAAATTTAATACTTAAACAAATTTTTAAAAATTAGTAGTGATATTAACATGGTGTTAGTTAATTATTTTCTTAAAGTTTAAGTGAAATTTGTTTAAATTTTAGTGAAATTCATTATTAATTTTTAAAAATAAGTTTAAGTGTTAAATCTATATTACGTGAAAACACGCCGAACTTCGAACACCAAAGCTTACGGACCAAATAAGGACAGGATGCCTAGGCGCGGTTAGTTTTCGACGTTTTTAAAATTTAACACTTAAACTAATTTTTTAAAAGTAATAATGAAATTAACATGGTTTTGAATAAAAGCATTTTATTTTAAAGTTTAAAGTGTTAAATTTGTTTTAAATTTTAGTTAAAATCATTATTAATTTTTAAAAATAAGTTTAAGTGTTAAATCTATATCACGTGAAAACATCCCGAACTTCGAACACCGAAACTTACGGACCAACTAAGGACAGGATGCCTAGGCGCGGTTAGTTTTCGACGTTTTTAAGCTTAACACTTAAACTAATTTTTTAAAAATAATAATGAAATTAACATGTTTTGGTTAATTATTTTCTTAAAGTTTAAGTGTTTATTTAAAATTTTTAAATAAATATTATTTTTGAAACTATAAGTTTAAGTGTTTATTTAAAACTAATTTAATTGTTAAACTAATCTTAAAATAAAAATAAAAACAAAAACAAAAACAAAAATAAGAATGAAGAAAGTAATACCTTGTTGGATTTGGTAGCATAGAAGCCCATACAAAGAAAGCCCATTCCAAAGTCAGATTTGAGCCCATATACCGTGACATGGATGAATGTAACACAAGAATTTCTGTGTTTGTTGATCCTCTCACTTGGGATTTTGGTGATGAAACACAAATTGGTCTTCTTCCTCCGGAGGCGACCGTAGTCTAAAGCCATCGAAACACCGAACCTGTTAACTGGTCGTCAATTTCACTATCCCTCTCTTGGCCATCGTCTTCCTCGCATCCGTCTCCGTCGTGTAATCATCTCCTTCGTCGCCGTCGAAAGAATCCTCCGGTGAAAGCGTTTCGGTGGCTGAGATATTTATTAGGGAGACACGAACTAAAAATTGAACTCGATTGATTGAAGATGTTGTCACGAGAGATCGAAAGAACATCAGTGATCAGTCTCGCAGAGCTTTGATCGACAAGAGAAATTGCAGGTCTCAAAAGAAAGAAGAAGAAGAAGATGAAAGATTGATTTTTTGTTTTTTGATTTCTCAACGAAGAAGAAGATATGAGTATTTATAAGCAAAGGTTCCAAAAGAACCAAAAAAAAACAAAAAGGAAACTTTGGTTATTTCCTTTTTCCTAGACCCACTAGTTTCTGATATTTCCTTTTTTCATGTTTTGCCAAAAAAAAAAAGGAAATTGATTAAGGTAAGAAAAAGTTACATTACCGTTGCAACAATCATATTTTTTTTTACTGTGTAACAACAATCTCATGTAGCTAAAGGCTACAATCAGCTTCTTCTCAATCTCATATCGTTTGTTCCCAAACAATTGCAGTATTGTCGAGATCTGGATATCATCTGGATCTCGACAGTGCTCCTCTTTGTCGTCTAACAATGGAGGAGGAGGTAGATTATCAAAAGTCCTTTTCTTTTTGTGTCAGTAATTTTCTTTTAAATCACGCAATGTATTAAATTTCATTTACTAAAAACAACATAAACATCTATGGCCAAATTTTATTCGGGTAGACAGCCAAACCCCAAAAAAAAACATGTGGACGACACACAGATCAGTGAATTACTTAAGCCACAAGCAAGCGACTAAGCCAGAATAGGACCAATGCACGATTTCAAAACATTGCTTAGGACGTACGGAACTTGTGGAGAGCAATGCTCAGTCCTCACAAGATCCACCAACAAAGGGAAGAAGCTGGACACGTGTCTTTTCAGAGACTCTGCTTCTAATGAGCACAAGGCTTCGAGTGAAGAAACAAGCAGTGAAGTTCTCGCCGTTGCTTCTTCTACACGATCTGATTCCATCGGAAGAACCCATAGGACTGGTTTTCTTTGTTGTTGTTGTTGTGGATCTGTGCATTTAAGGTATATCTTCACGACTTTTGCGCATTCAGTGACTAGACGCGACTCGAGATCTAGTTCTTTGGAGACGTTTGGATTGCAAGTGACCATGTCTTGTAGGAACATCATGTAGGATTTATAAGCCTCGTTCTCGAAGTTAAGTAGTTGAGGCTCTGTTAGGTTTTGGACTGAGCATGCTCTCTTGAACTTCCTTCTAAGAACTGTGTCGGTGTTTAGTTGCTGCGCGTGAGACGCGATGCACGAGAAAATGTCTGCGAGGATATCCACATGTGATGCGGACAACGAGAACTGGTTTTTTCTATATAAATCACTCACAACCTGTAAAAGAAACAGAGAAGTCAAAAACAGAGTCATTGGCTTAAAAAGAAAGAAACAGACAAGTCAAAAACAGAGTCGTTGGCTTAAACAGAGAGAGAAAAGAGAGGGGACCTCGACGATTTGAGACAGGACATCAATGTGTTTCTTTGTTCTGGAGACAACATACGACATGATGTGAAGACTGTCATCATCGAGATCATCTTTGTTTACACTTTGACCAGAAACTGTTTCAACATCTTCGATATCATCCATTGTTCTCAAGACTTTCATGAAACCGGCAAAAGTCAGCGAGGCTGCTTCCTTGAGAGACAAGAAAATCTCTCTCCATTCATCTTCAGAGGCACTACGAGCCAATCCATCAGCCAAATGAAGCAAAACAGAGATTCCAGAGCCTGTAGAGCCTTGAAAAGGACTCTTTATGAACCCTATGAGGATTGACACAACGCTTGGAAGCTGAGATCTCACGGATCTGAAAAATTTAATGAGTAGGTCAACGAGAAGCTGCAATGCAAGTGCTGATGTCTCAGCGTCCCATGTAGTTTCTTCGGTGTCTAGAGAAGCCGAGGATGGCGAATCAACATTTTCTTCGAATAGCATATCAGTTTTACTTCGTATGTTGTTGAAAACTGGGAGAATGATAGAGCTGAAGATTCCAGTCCAAAAGGGTCTTGTAAAAAGATGCCCATGATCCATCAGAATGTGGAACAATACTTCTATGGAACGCTTTCGAATTGCTGGTCTTGGATCTGAGGCTTGTTTAGATAGACCTGAACAATTAACAAAACTCAAATCATTTAATCAAATAGAGGATACAACTTAGTGTGTAAAGCATAAAAGCCAGATTTGGTTGTAACCTGTAAGCAGAGGAACCCAATAGGATACTTGTTCATCAAGTTCAGTAAAACTCTGTGTATCAGAAGAATCTTCCTTTAAGGCTGAGATAGTATTATTCTTGAGTTTCTCATTCAAGACAAGTCCTCCTTCTGCAAGCTTTAAAGCGCAGAAACGAAGAAATTCTATGGTGTTGAAGCCAATGTCACCTTCAAACTTGCTGTTTGTGAAGGTGTTGAGACATCTAATGCAGTCTGCGTATACCGTTATCTCTGTCTCGATTATGCAATGAAAATGATCCCGCACGATTTTCTCGATTGTCTCAAAAGCTAACAGTACAATGTTCTTCCTCTCATCAACCGCAGCAGTTGTAAAAACCTAGACCAACAAGATCATTAGAAAACATTTTCAAACATGTATATTGGATTTGAGAAATAAATGTGTGTTACTACTTACCGTGAAGACATTTTTCCAACCAGATTTCACATTACTAACTCGACTAAGAACCATTTGGGAGACACATCGGACTATTAGCTCTCTAATCTCAGCGGAACTGCTTTTCTGCATAACAATAACGAATGGTCGAAGAAACTCATGTTGGAAATGATAGTTTGCAAGCTCCTCACGCTCCAAGAATTTCATGGAAAGCTGACGAAGAGAATCCATGACAAATATTGCAACAGAGAGATTCTCTGACAAGCCGACTGATACGAAGAAATCAGAAAGAACATTCCATATGCGGGACCAAACTAATCGGATACGGTTCATGTTATAATGCCTGTCACAGAAAGGGAAAACCGTTATCATTTGATCAGAGAGTTTCAAAGCAGAGCAATGTAATTAGTATAAGATCTTAGAATGAGAAGTTACGCTGTTTCGACTAGTTTCGTGAGGCTAAAGACACGAGGATCTGTTGGTGACTGAAGTTCTGACATGGAGACTTTACATAGCGCTTTAACAAAGGCAACTATAGCTTCACTGTTCAACCTTTGGCTATTAGCATAGACATGGTTCAACTCAAAATTGCCTATTTGATCAAGTAGATTCAAATTGGAAATGAAACTCTTGATCTGCTCCGGAGTAACTAGTTTGGGAACGCTTTTAACAAGTGAAGTACTATCATAAGAACCTCCCCTAACAACAGCCATAACAGATGGATTCTGAAAAGATCCCCGTTTCTTTAAATTTGGAAACCCCAAAGCTTTCTTTTCATCTACCTCAGTTTTTTTGGTAGGGACGTTACGTTTCTCTGATGGTGATACTTCTCCAAGGAGTTGCAAATGTTCAATACGTGAAAGACAAGTTAAAATATGTTCCCAAGAACCATGTAGATGGTTACCGTCTTCTATGGCTATCGTTATTATCGCCTGCATATAATGTTACAAGTTGTTAATAGAATCAGTTGGTGACATAAAACATATATTTAGATAGGCTGAGATATGGAACATGGGACTTTACTTTAACAGCATCAACATTTTTCTGCTTCATATCTGCAGCACAATGAAGATTAGTGAACTTGGCCATGGAAGTTACAAAAGCATCTCTCTGAGTTTGCATTCCCATAACTGCAGTGACGTGCACCGCATATCGGAAGCCTTGTAAGCAAAGAGAAGTTGCTAGTCGATCATCACTCTGGTCAAGAGTGACACTAAATGCAGCAAGCATCGGTCCCCAGGAGACCTCGAGTATGGATCTCAAGATCGAAATATCTGTAACAGTATGATAAACTGACCTGCAGACCAATAACATCACAAACAGATTTCAGAATCTTTCTTACAAAGTAAGAAACAGAGAATAATATGACACATAAAAGCTGGTATAGCGATAGAGCTTACTCTGATTTCTCTGGCTTAGCTTGGAACTGTTCCTGAATATCCCTTATAAGACGTCCATTGGCACCATGTGGTTTCTCATCTGGTTGCATCCAAGAAACCAGATTGAGAATGCCGTCTAGGCCCAATAGTTTATTCAAGCCATTCACCTGTTTGTTTTGCGGGGCTAAAGTATCGGAGTTCATCTTGATTTCTTCTTTCACAACTCGATCATATAGAGAACCTAAATATTCTTCAGGCAAGTCATTTCCATCATCTATCCCCCTGTTGTTGCGGACGAAGTCAGCTTTCGTCATCTAAACAACCATTGAATTTGTACAAGGCATCAGAACGGTTTAAACAATTTCTATGTATGTACAATCTCAAAAACAGAGGAATATGCACTTCAGATTTGTTAAACTTCATATGGCATCAGACGTGTATTCCAAGGCAACAACTATCTACTTGATAAATATTAGAAGAAAGCAAGCATACCTTATCCTTAACCATGTTGTTGTGTGCATCTGTGTTGAGCATTATCACAGAATATGCAAGAACATAAGCAGTGTCTGCACTAGTAAAAGAACCAGGGTTGCATTTCCAGTAATGTTCTGCAAACTTTTCCATGATTCGATCAATTTTCTGTGCTTCTCCTGGTAACCTAAAGCCGCGCAGAAAGAACCTTATCGCTTCGACAAAATCCTTCTTTTCGAAGTTAAACGAGTCGACATATGCATGCATAACTTTGAGTGGAAGTTCCTCTCTTTCACCAAGATAATCACCAATCACAGTTCCATTTAGCCCTGCAGTCTTCATCAGAAACGAAGCCACTTCCTCTGGAGAACTACCTATTTTCTTGGTACTTATGAGAAATTCGATACCTTTCGACGGCTTCCTATTGAACAGAGAGATACCTTTCTGCATATCACCAAGAACTATATGTTAGTGAACATAAAAAAAAAAACTGATATATCATCAATGATTTAAGGACTTGTCTGTAAATCCTGGACCTGCAATTCAATTTTGTAAGCCCTTCGTTGCTCAAGCATAGAGGCATCATAAGCTTCTGGATTAGTAGTATCTGGCTGTGAATCACAGTCAGATATAGTTCCTTCTAATTCATCAATCTGGCCTGCATTACTGTCCATAGAAGCATAAACTTGTGAGCCTTTAGGCCAAACGGTCTCATTCACTTTCAACTGCTGGTCCATCCAATTTCCCATTGCCTTGGCTATGTTAACCAAACACTTTACAGAATCATTCCTGAATGTAATATCTTGCGCTGGAGAGAGCGTTGTCGATGATCCGGTGGGTGGTCCTAGAGCAGTTTTGAGAAGACCGTTGACAATCCTGCAAGTATCTGATGGAATTATAAGAGCTTTAATACATTACATTTACTCTTTAACGAGTCATGCAACAACTTTGTGACAGTTTCTTAGACTAATCTAATAATACCTTTCAAGTATGTTTGAAGACTCCACATCGCAGTCGTAGTTCACAAAGATATCGACTATCAACTGCGGATCTTGTGACATTTTATCTAGCAAGTTGAGAACAGTCATCTTCTGCAAGTAACTAGGTTGAAGAACATTCTCAAGCACGCGAAGAACAATCATCGGGAAGAAAATGCCGATTTCCGCTTTCAAGACTGATCTAAGCTTTGATAACAAGCTCATGAAGATGGCACATTGCAATTGAAATATTGACATGATTGATACCGCACTGTTCTTCAGTAGTGATAAGCATAAGTATTGCTTAACGGCGTTGATGAAGCTTTCATTAGAGCGCCAAACAGAACCACCATTGTCAATAATGACTTTAAGCAACTCCAAAGACAAAGTCTTACCTCTCACCATGATCTGATCATCATTGTTCTCTTTCGACGAAAACCTCATAGACAATTTACACAAGTTCTTGAACAGAAGAAAAGCGTCCTGTCTCATCTTACTCATGTCACCGGTCTCGGAATCACCTTCTCCGTTTGCTACGTAGCCTCGAAAAGACGGTGAATCCGGATTCATAACGGTTTCAGTCTCCGGATTTTGAAGAAGAATCTGAATCACATCAGGAGGAGGAAGAGGACTTCCTTGTCCTGCAGCCATGACTTCATTCACAAACCCTTGACAGAAATAAACAGAGCTTCCTTCATTAACACTCTTGTCCGTGAAAGTTAATAGCTCGTTGACGTAAATCGTTTTCACGGAAACATCAAGCGAATCTTCTTCAGATCTTGTGAAGATCACGAGCATCATCTGAGCTAACACCGATTTAGCACAGATCTGTGTCGTGCCGCTCAAGCCACCGAGGTAAATGTTGTAACAAGTCTTGACAACGTGCAACAAGCAATCACCACGGATCAAAATACATGGAGATCTAACGGCGGCGAGAAGAACTCGAAGAACAGCGAGTTGAATCGGTTCTTCGGCTATAGCTCCGACTTTGGAGACGGCGTTGACGAGCTTGAAGAGGATAGAATCTTGTTTTGAGGATTGGATCTCACCACGGAGGATTGAGAGAGAGAAGAGTTTAAAAGCGCAATCTAGAGATGGCTCGACGACTTTTGAATAAGCAGTGTCGAGAGAGAAGAGAAAAGGTTGGAGAACGGAATCTGCATCTGATGCGGCGAGGCCGGAGACGACGGAGGAAGGATCGTGAAAGTCGTCGGGAAGAGATTCGAGCTTGTCGAGAACGGATTTACATGAAGAGACGAGGTACGTGTGTTTACGCCACGCAGCGTTTTTTATGATCTTGTCTAATGATGGACCTATGATCCGGCCACAACGTGTGGCGCCGCCGAGAGTTTGTGACGTCGACATCGCCGGAAAATCGAAAGTTTGATTTAGTCCATTGGTCGGAAGAGAGAGGTTGAATTTGATCGTACGTTTCAATTTGTTAAGTGCGGCATTTATATAGCTTCTTGATTTGCTGAATTGGTAAAAGCTTTCCTGCTGAAGAGGAAGAGCGCGTGGAGATCACTTGTTAGAGAGGCGCGTGTTATCTTATTTTCCCACTCATCTCCCACGTCCCATATGGCAACTATGATCCAATCAAATGTTTTAAAATATTAATACGATATTAATGTATAATAATGGTCACGTTATTAAAAGTAAAAAATTGTATAGTAGTAACTAGTAATGTGTCTTAATCAATTTACTTTGATGGAAACGTAACCGTAGTAATCTAGAAAGTAGAAACATAATTGCACTTATAAATTTTCTAGCTTTCTGGTATGACTTTTTTTTTTTTTTTTAACGTAACAGTAGTAAGTAAGTAATAAAGATGATTTTCTTCAATTCACACGATAATTTTAGAGTCATATTAATACATTGGTTATTCTTCGGACATTTAATATTGTATATGGGTAAAATTAAAGATAATTGATGAAATGTTGATTTAGTATTAAGAAACTATATATGTAGACGACCAAAGAGATCTGATTCCAAAATTTGGGTATGACTTATCAATCAATTCACTGCGACTAAAATTAATCCGACTTGTATAAGTACAAGTGTAACAAGTCAAATCATTATTTTGTTTTTTTTTTCCAAACCACATGCCATAGATTATAGTGGGTTTAATCCAACTATATGGTGTCCAAACGCCAAACACGACGACATTTTGACCGGTTTACATAAAATACAATGATAGATTTTGATTGTCTTGCAATATTCTCTTTGTTTACAATGTGAAAGCGTAAAGGATATCGCAATATGCTGTCTAAGAAAAAAAAAAATCGAAATATATTGTCATTTCTACAAAAGTATGTATTATATGCATAGATTTATCTAATGATATTTGATTGATTAGTTGCATTACTTTTGCAGTAGTGGGAAATATACATAAATTGACATTTTCAAAGCAAGCAATTGTATTTGCTTGGATAAACCAAATGGTGAGGGAAGGAAGATGTAACGTTTCAACTTGTATCAATCATCCAAATTAGACCTAGTCTTAATAGGATCAAAGGAACCTAAAACCGAAACAAGACTTCTAGAAACATTTACTTAATTATTATTCTAAAGTTTTTTTATTCATGATTCTCTCAGTACTCTTCCTCATCGAACTCCTTCATCCACACTTCCTCAACTTTGTAATGGCATATATATGGTTCATGGTCGGCTGCTCCCATATCTTCGGGACACACCAGTGTCTGATAAAGTATCCCACACCTGCACAAGCATGCACATATATACGTTAGTTTCCTCAAAAACAGAACTTGTAAGTTCTTGTACCATCAAAATCACTACTCACATTTAGTCCCTCTGAGCCACAAACAGCGAGTAAGAAGGGGCAGTCCGCAGAGAATGAGACCGAGAAAACTTCTCCCTGTTTGATATATCAAAAGTTTGGAATGGTGAACAAAGAAACCAGAAAGAAACGTGTGCCAACAGAAATACTTATTCATCGCTCTTACAGCATTTGGCATGTTTGTAGCAATCCATGATGGTTGATTGTTTGAAAGATCCCAAAGTTTCACACTTTCATCCCTAGATCCCGTAGCCAAAAGCTGCACAGCTCGAAGAATGACGTAAATGTTAAAACGACTAGCTACACTATGAATATGGTAGGAGACAAGAGAGAAAGAGAGATATGTATGTACATTGGGGGCCTGTATGTTGTATGATATGGAGGAGACTTCACCATAATGAGCATGGAGAATGAAATTTGGTGATAAATCAGAAGCACGTATATCAAATCCCTTCACAGTTCCATCTTCGAGACTCGCCTAAGATGGAAGAAGAAAAAGATAAATATCTGAAATATTCACATGCCTGTGTTAGAAGAGCAAAGAAAGCGTAATGCACCACAAAGGAGTGTTCGCTGTGAGGATCCCAGGCCAAGTCTTCAACTTCCGCCTTGGTAGACCATTTCAAACCCGAGTGTGAAGGGTCCCTTCCGTCTTTCTGCGACATATGTATAGTAATAAAAGACTGGTTAAAATTTGTTCATGTACAAGAACTCAACACATGAAAAGGAACAAAAACTGTTGTGATCACCATTACTACAGTGCCATCACTAGACCCACTGAGGAGTACTTCTGGAGCATAATGGTTCCATGCAACCGCTTTAACCTGTTATAGTCAACCAACACACAATAAACCATGAGCATGCCACAGATGCTTGAAAGAGCATGGAAACAGTTTCACCTTCATACCTTCTCTTCGTGATGCTCCATAGTGACCTTGCATTTCCCCGTAGCCACATCCCAAACCTTAACTTTTTTGTCGGCACTGGCACTAGCAACTATATTCCTATTTTTCCAGTTAAAAGTAAAAGATAACAATGAGAGTCTGGTAATTACGCAAGTCCTGGAGATAATTTTCAATCATGGAACCACAGAGCTTAGAAATATATACCGAAACTCCTTGTTCCAAGCAAGATCAATTACTGGATCAGTGTGGCAATCTGATGTCTAGAGTGAGAGAAAGACAGCTAACTAAGTTAACTGGTTACATTTGGAAAAACAGAGGAGCTAAATAGTTTTCAAAAGTTGGTTGTCACACCTGTCCGGCTATTCGTCCCAGTTGTACACAAGGTAGCACCTCATTCACCTAAAGCATTATATAACCAACATACAATTCATTATCTCATGATCGATAAAAAAAAAAAAAGGTAAGCATCATCAAAAGACAGTTTACAGTTACATACAAGGTCAAGATCCCATATCTCTTTGGAGGAGTCCATTGACCCGATAGCTACAAAGTTCCCTGCCAACACGTAAGCAAAACTTGAGAAACATGATAAATCTCATCCACAAGAAAAGGAAAAAAAAGAAAGAAGCTGCGTGGATACACACTAACCTTTTTCCCCTCCTTTGAGAGGACAATCAAGCCATGCTGTGCACAATGGAGCCTTGGATATAATCATGTCATGACGAAGATACATGTTCCCGGATTCCTCGTATACATAAACCTCGAGAGAGTTGACTTCACGTTTAATACTAGCACAGATGATCAGTAAATCGGTTGGCCTAATTATCATGTCATCGAGATCCTCTGAGTCATAGTCAGCCTAGGGGATATCAAGATCAGTATTTACTATTGAGTTTGCACAAGTAATTAAGAGAAAAACAAATTAATGGTATGACTTACGTCAGTATCCTTTAGGTATGGATCCATCTCATTGCTTGGATAATAAAGGTCTCCCTGGCCAGAGCTAAACAGTTCAATCTCTGAGTCCAACACAAGGATCATGAAGGAAACTGTACATTAGCATATATGCAAAATACGGCAATGAAAATCCGTAGGAAAAAGAAAAGAAAGAGCTGATATATGTAGCACCGTCCTCTTCGTCATAGTTATCCATGTCGAGTTCTTTCAAGAACTTGACAACGTCATCAGCATCTGTTGAAGAAGAAGAAGCACCCTTGCTTTTGGAACATGGTTTCCCAAAAGATTTTGCTACAGACTTGGCATGGGCAACTCTGTGTTTCATCGTCCATCTCTTCTTCCTCATCCATGCCACTCAGACTGTATCCACAGTAAGTGTAATCAATGGTGTGATTATCTCCTTGAAGGGAAAAAAGAGCAGAGAAACAGGAACGGGAAAAAAGATCACCTTTTTTTGAAAGTGCCATTTTGGATGAGCTCTTTGATATCCTCCATAGAAGGAGATTCAGCAGAATCAGGCATGGCCTTTGATGCCCCTTTTGGGATCCATGAAAATGCAGCAATCATTCTGCAAAAATCAACAGAACTTTACTTCATAAACGCAGCTAAGTTAGGAAGCAACTATGAATGAATCAGCAAAGTAGAGATGACTTTTAGTGTCTGTAAACTTGGCACCTAAATAAAGAGCTCTCGAGAAAGCTTACGATTCCGTAACCTAAACATGACAGAGAGTATCGAGTTCCAGTCTAAACTTAAGTTCCAAAAAGGTTTCAACTTTAAGAAAGAGAGCTTACGATCAGAAATCGAAAACCACACAACGTACGACTCGTGCAAGAAGCTTGCTCCTCTGCTTGGGAGAGCGAGAACGCGCGGCGCAAAGAGACAAGGAGGATAAACGACAAACGTTTGAAAGCAATTAAAATAAGGGTTTCCTCTAAACTTGCCAGATTTGTGTATTAAAAGAACGATCACTTCTTTTTTATTCTACCAGTGAATTTCATATCTCACTTCACACGTACGAACGAAGAATGGAGAGCGACTCCGAGATGGTTGCGTTGCCTCTGTTACCGACGCCGATAGAATCAAACTACAGGGCTTGCACCATTCCTTATCGATTCCCTTCTGATAATCCTAGAAAGGCTACTCCTACTGAGATCTCCTGGATCGATCTCTTCTCCAATTCCATCCCTTCTTTCAAGTTCGAATCTCTCTCTCTCTCACTCTCTTGATTTTTGTTTTGCATTTTTTGATTTTTGTGATCTGGGAAGCTCATATACCTTTGAAATTGCTCGGATTTTGGATTTCATCCTTCAATTGATCAATCTGTTTAATTTTGATTCTTGTCTTGAATCCCTGATTCATACTCTTTCTGACTTTTCATGAGCTTTGGCTTTGTGACATCACGAACAAACTCTGATTCTTTATTGGAAACAAGAAACTTCCTGATCCAACGAATTAAAAAAAATTCAAACTTTCAGTCTTCTAAACTTGTTTTGTTTGGTTTTTTTTTTTTTGCAGGGAACGTGCAGAGAGCGACACAACAGTTCCAGATGCTCCTGTTCGAGCTGAAAAATTTGCCAAAAGGTGTGTGTTCTATATACCTTGCCTCACATGTGTTTTCATAGTTGCTACGAAGATGCACTCTTTCGCTCAAAAGCATTCAATTTTGCGTTTGATTTCTCGCAAGGTATGCTGAGATTCTTGAGGACTTGAAGAAAGATCCGGAGAGCCATGGTGGTCCACCAGATTGCATTGTAAGTTTAAAACACTTTCCTCTTGTAAAGTAAATGCTTGTAGAGAGCTTTGTTATTCATATATTAGTATGGTGTTTTTTTTTTCTGCAGCTTCTCTGCAGAATCCGTGAGCTAATACTAAGAGAATTGGGATTTAGGGACATATTCAAGAAAGTTAAGGTGTGATTTCCTTGACAAGGGTTTTCTCGAAAAGCATAAGTTCTCTTGTACTCTTTTCTGATTGGGTGAGTTCATTTAGGATGAGGAGAATGCAAAGGCTATATCACTATTTCCTGAAGTTGTTCGTTTGAGTGATGCTATTGACGATGAAGGCAAGCGCATAGAGAATCTGGTCAGAGGGATATTTGCTGGAAACATCTTTGATCTGGGTTCTGCACAGGTATATCATCTCTTTCTTTTCATCTACTGTTCTCTGTTTTGTTAAGTATCTTAATGAGTGGATCTTGTGTTTCTTTAATCACATATTGAAGCTTGCTGAGGTTTTCTCAAAAGACGGCATGTCCTTTTTGGCTAGCTGTCAGAACTTGGTTTCACGACCATGGGTCATTGATGACTTGGATAACTTTCAAGCTAGATGGGTCAAGAAGCCTTGGAAGAAGGTCACTTCTTTAACTTCTCTCTGTTTTTGTCTGCTTAACCTATGCTTTATCCTGACTTAAAAGTTTTATCGCAGGACACACTGATTTGTTTTATTCCTCTCTTTTTTCATGACAGGCTGTGATATTTGTCGATAATTCTGGTGCAGACATAATTTTGGGTATCTTGCCCTTTGCTAGAGAAATGCTACGTCGAGGAATGCAGGTGCTTCCATGTCCTAAAATCATGCTGACTTTTTTTTTTTGCACAATTATGGACATTTTTGATTGTGAGAAGTATATTCTAAGTCTTTCCTCCTTTTCACCTTCCCTTTTAAAGGTTGTGCTGGCTGCTAATGAGCTTCCATCTATCAACGATGTAACTTATATCGAGCTTGCAGAGATATTGTCTAAGGTGATGAATAGAGTCATTTGGGTACTCTAGTCCATTACAGATTAAAGAAACTCGACCCTGACTGAGTCTTTAATATACCAGCTGAAGGATGAAAATGGACAATTGATGGGTGTTGATACCTCGAATCTTCTTATTGCAAATTCAGGGAATGACTTACCGGTATGGTATTCAAAAGCTCGCAGAAGATGATTGGACTTTCAGTATGAGCAATTCCTGTTTATCCATTGGTAATTGTTAAAAAATTTCTTCTCCTTTCTATACTGTTGCAGGTTATTGATCTTGCAAGAGTATCACAGGAGGTTGCGTACCTCTCAACCGATGCAGACTTGGTCATCTTAGAAGGCATGGTAAGACCTTTAAATCGTGTGAAGGTGGTGAACTATGTGTTATCTAGTCTTAGGTATCACCAAACTTACTCCTTTACTGTCCTGTACAGGGCCGTGGAATAGAGACAAACCTTTATGCTCAGTTCAAGTGTGATTCCCTCAAGATTGGAATGGTAATAAACTTATAGTGTCATGGTGTTACATAGAAAAAGAGTTACATGTTTCTTGATTCTTCCTTATTACTCAAGTCTGGTCTTTTTTTATGCAGGTGAAGCATCCAGAAGTAGCACAATTTCTCGGAGGACGGCTTTATGACTGTGTCATCAAATACAATGAAGTTCAGAGTTAATTATAGTTCACAAACACATTTTTACTGAACCAGCCATTCAGTTTATTATATGAAAAACTGTTAGGCTTTGTAAGTTAGAGATCCAATCTCTATCTCTGCATTCAGATGTAAGAATTGAAAAATCTTTCGACATTCTTTATTAAACACACAAAAAGCACCAATCTTTCTGATTGGTCCTTATATGGTATTTGAAAGTTCTATATATGAGAACATGATCTTATTGAGAGAGGTAGGTCTAAAGGTCATGGTTTTTAGGTTTCTTGAAGCTGGAGGAGCATTGGGAGGACGTGCAGTCAGAAAAAAAGGTAAGTGAACTCTCACCATGTTATTTGAAAATCTCACATTCATCAATACGATATAATGTGCAATCGAAATGCATTGAAAGAAAAAAAAAAAAAAAGGTAGGATGCAGCAACAAGGTAGATCATCACTTGGTCTTGGTAGGATATGAGGCCATCTTGTTGATTCCACAGAGTCCCTCTGGTTTACCGGTGTTTCTCTTCATCCTAATAAACCCTTTCTCTCCCCATCTTGGTCCCCATGAGTTCTTGACAATAACATAGTCAGATCCCTTTGATGAACCATATCCAACTGCTGCTACACCGTGGTCCAGGTCTGTTCCACATTGTCCATTAAACACTCCCTGTAAACAAAGCAAAATCCCCAAATCGGTTTTTGAGAGAATGCCAGAAGATCGGATACATAAAACACAGTTTAGATGTCAGAATTATATACTCCTTTGTAGAACTGGAAGTCTCTTCCTGAAGCCTCAATAGCCACACTGACTGGCTGATGAGCTAAAGCCTTTACAAGGCTTTCGTCATCGTTTTCTGGGACATCTTCGTAGCCGCTGATCGTCACACGTTCCACATCCTCCTGTGTAAGATTCATGAATGATCAGTGTTTATAAATATTCTGTATCAGAGTGTAAGTTTTAGTTCATGTGTTTGTCTAGTGTTTGTTACCTTCTGCTCTTGACAAATTCCTTCTTCCATGAGATAAGGGTAATCGTCTTCTTTGTGGAGACCACCTGTTGAAATTATGTACTGGAATGCGTAGTCCATGAGACCTCCATTGCAGCCACTGTTGAAAGTTGTGTCACAGTCTATGAGTTCTTGCTCTGAAAGCGAACTCAGATTCCCTGTTGTGATCTGGTTGATCCCCTCGACAGCTGCAACTGTTGAAAATGCCCAACAGCTACCTGCAGCAACAAAATAAGATCGTTAGCTATATGAATCTCTGGTTCTATTCTATACACTTGGACCAAGAAAGATGGAAAGAAAGAAATGTTACCACATTGACCCTGGTCCTTGACAGGAGCCACAGCGCCTTTCTTCCTCCAGTCTACGGATTTAGGCAAGTCAGTGATGTCTCTGTACCTGAAGTTAGCAGAGGGCTGTCTCTTTCTAGAGAATTGTGGCTTTGCAAGTCCTAGATATCTTCCCTTGAACTCTTCATGAGTCAAATCCGCAAACTCGTTCAAACCGAGCCAGTAACTGTTGATCTCATTGTTTCTCTGGTCTATATGCATCAGGTTCTCTCTGAACACCTCGAACCTGTGCACCTTCTCCTCCACACTTTTGTAAACCTTGCTGTGTTCTGACATCCATGACTCAAAGAGCTCTAGAAGCTTTTCAGTGGAGGTCAACTGCTCCGGTGTGTATCCAACAATGGAGAAATCACGGGCAAGAGCAGAACAGAGGAGAGCTGATGCTGAAATGGCGACCAAAAGAGAGAATTTAGTAAGTGATGGTGCAGAAAAAGCCATAGCTAAATCTGTTCACTGAGAGAAGAGGAAGAAGAAGAAGAGATGGTGAGAAAGAGAGTAGAGGAATAGAGCTTATATACAAGTGGGAGACAAGACAAAGGCTCATAGTATTGGCTTTGAAGCAAAGACAATGATTAATTTAAAAACCAAGTACGCTGGTCTCTGAGTCTTCACGGTTGGATCATTTTTGGTTAAGCCTTTTCCTCTAAGCGTGCAATTTTCAACAAAATAACTTCACTTTCAAACAGTTAATGATTATTAAAATATATGGAGGGAGGATTTATAAACAAAGTTAGGCTTAAAATTTCGGGAATTTATACTATTGCTCTTAATAGTTTTTGGTTCCGTACAAATGAGAATAGTATATCATGAACGGGATAAAAATCAATACAGAAGCACAAATGTGATATACCTACACGAAAAACAAAATCGTAATCGTTCAAAAGCTTTATCTCTGTACTAGAATAATGGCAGTTTTCTTGGTAGATGTAAGTGTGAAGATCTTTACTATCGTAGCTTCCCTGCGGAATGCAAATATACTGAAACAGAGACGACCCTGCAAAGTGCAAACACAGTGATGCATTTTATGAGAAACCTTTTACGCAATCATTGGCTCTTATGTGCATGAATGTTGGTGGCTACTTTTGATATCAAAAGTTGAGATGATTGTATTAGCAAAAGCAAATGTGGTTAACTTACGTTGAACCCAAGAAGAAGGCTAGGGAAAGATGATAATTGAAGAGGAATACAGAGACAACCGCGGTGAGAAGCATCGCCACTGATGTTGAATAAACCTACATACCGATTGATAAAGTTAACCCCGTGTAAAAAAGTGGCAGGGGAATAAATGTGCATTTTTTGCAAATATAATACCTTCACAATATTGTCTGCATATTTCATCACCATCGACACAGCAATGCCACTGCAAAACAAACAATAGAAGAGTGTTTTTGTGTTAGCTTCACTAACTTACATCAGAGTTAAGAGAAAAGTCTGGCCTCTAAAGCAGCTTTTACCTGAGAGCATGGTTAAGAATCATGAGTACTGTGATGAAGGAGTAACCATGGAAGAATCCCCTGAAAATGAAAAGCCAGCCCATTCAATACCAGAGCAGATGAGACATAACAGCATAATACGCAGCCAGTAGAATATAATGGAACTACAGGACACCAAGGCTATAGAGGTGTGGTACTAGTAAGTTCTGGCATTTTATAGCAAGTATGAAAGAAGATGGTTTTTGGATTTACTTATTTGCAACGGCATCAAAATCTTGGATCACTATAGCAACAGCATTGAAAGCCATCCCGAAGACATATAGCCAGAAGTTCTGTACATTTATATTCCTTGAAGGTCGCTTTTTTATAATGGCCTGCGAAAATGGAAAGCAAAACCTTTATAAGCTTTATAAATCATAATTTAAGTTTATCAATGGAAAGACCCAATTATACTGTATTAGTGTTGACACACACACAGAGAAAAGAAACCAAATCAGCTTTGAGTATTACAGTATACAGTCCTAATATCTCACCTCTGTGTACACTCCGGCGAAACCACTTAAAAGAGCCATGACCTAGAAACAACAACGAGTGATTATATTAATTGGTGTGGACATGAAAGCTGCTTCACAACTCTTAGTTGATATTAGCATGCAAAGGGGGCTATCAGCTTACGATTGCCATAGTCCAACCAGGAAGAGATGTCTGAAGAACACGATCAGAACTGCAAAAGCAAATCAAATATGAGACATATATTGGAAAAATCAGCAGAGACCTGAAAGTGTTCACATAGCAGGAATCGGAAATGAGCTTTTGTGTGTTATGCATCATATGCAAGAACTGGTGAAGCTCATTTTGATAGCATTCATAAGAATATCAAGGGGTAAGAAAATCAGGCGCCACATTTACTTTGAATTCAACTGAGCAGTGGTGCATCCGCAACACAACAGAATGAAACCCGCCCACTGAATCTCGCTCAATCTGTTAGAGAAGATAGTAAGCAAAATGATTAAACCGAGGCAGTTGAAAAATTGATGGGAATATAAAACAGATAACATATGGATTTCCAGAACAACTATTCATTGGAAGCTATGAAATCCAATTTGGATGAATAAACAACCTACTTTTTCTTCAGTATAATTCTGTACAAGACACCGGTACTTATGATGTTCAAGTTCTTCAATATCTGATAGCCTGGGGCGTCTACGTAAGCAAAAATATAGTACTGCCACACAAAAGTTGTCACAACAAGTAGTTAGAGACATATTAGCATGAAAAACATAAGTTAAGAAAAATCGACCAAAGCCACAGAGAAAAAAACTCAAGAAATCCCACCTGTAACAAATTCTTGAAAAGATACAATGCTGCAGGAATTGGAAAGACTTTAACTTCATCATATGTTGTGCTTAACCTGATTCGGAGACAGCTTTTGGGTATCAGTAAAGAAAAAACTCAATGATAAATCTATGGTCATGCTCAAAGAGGAATTAGACATAAAACTCATGGAAAATTCTCTGAAACCAAACCCACAGACAGACCCTTGTCAAAAGAATATGATACCTGTTGTCGTCAGTAACACCTTCGTTTTTCCATATCCTTGTCAATGCAAGAAGAGATAAAGCACATTTCAGAGTCTCAACCTGATGTGCACCAAAGAGTAAACAAAATCACTACATCATCCTGATAGAAGATTATAAACCACACAAAATTGGCTTGCTTGCAACACATACATTACACTCAATTTCAAGAAAAAAGTAATGCATCGATGAAACTCACCAAGAAGTTGGCGGTTGTAACACTATACTCATACTTCCCAGCTCGCTTCGACCACACGATGAGTATCGCTTGAGAACTCGTCAGAATCGTTAGTGCACATGTCACTACACCCCTAATTCAACACAAGATATTCAAAGAACTAGACTTTTCCAAAACAAAAATTGAACAAAGGAATAAAAAAACTTACTTTCGTTTCCAGTTGATCCGTTCACTGGATCCAACACCCAGAGTAGCCATCGCAATGTTACTCGAAGCAACTGCCAAAATCGAAGCACCAATGAGCACACTAAACGAACAAAACAGAAGCGGAAATTTGAGAAAAGAATATCTCACCGGTATGAGATTTTCCTTTCACACTCTCGATATCAGCACCGACGTCATGATCGTCCTGAAGAAGCTCGGAACAAAATTGAGCATTAAAGAGAGTCCAAAATCCTAAATTGAAAGCAGAAGAAAGACAAAGTGATTAGAAGCAACGAACCTCGTCTTTGATTTTCCGGTACTCCATTGTTTCAAGCTCTCAGATCTCTCTGATCTCTACTCCGAACATGCTCTAGCTATTAAAAAAAAAAAAAAGGAAATTTTTGGAAAATTAAATGTAAAAAGAATAAAGTGCTTAATTTTCGATTTTCGGCTTTAAAATTTGTTGGGCCTTAATCCAATACCTTAATGGGCGCGTCTTGGCTTATCTTTTGACAATTTGTTTTTTTTGGGATTTTTGTATGTGATTTGTTTTTTTTTGTTTTTTTTTACAACATGAAAATTGTTTGGCTATGGTCAGATTCTGCTACATTTTTCTAATAAAAATAAAAAAATCACAAATAGAAGCATATACAATTTCAACAAATTTCTGTACTGAGAAAATAACATTTAAAATAAAATTACAAAGAAAAAAAATTAATTAATAAATTTGTGTTGTGATGGAAACCCTACCTGAAAACAATTGATATCTATATTCACAAAAAAAAAATGTTGTATATTTCCAATTTTATAGGTGCATTCATATATATGAGTACAAAACAACAAACTAGTATTACAAATCAGCAAATAAACAAAAACAAAAATACTACTCATAATATATATTAAATTCAAAAACAAACAAAAAAATTGCATGTAATTGGCTGGGGGCATAAAAGTAAATGGACTCCACAAAATAAAGTGGAATAAAAACCCAGCCTGTGTTAGAGCTGTGTTCACTAATCAATCTCTCACATTCATCTTCATCTTCTTCAACCTCTCTCCACACGAAGAAGAACAAACAACAAAAGCAATGAGCTCAATGATGGAGACCCTCCAGATTCGTAAACCCACTTCTCTCCCCGTTTCTCAACGTCCTAATGCAGCAGCCACCGCCGACGATGAGCCTGGTCTCATCCGACGTCGTCTCTCTTCTCTCTCACTCAACCTCTCAAACCAACCAGCGGCGATCGCAGCTCGATTCCCGAGATCCAAATCTGTTTCCGCCATGGGAGAACAAGCAGGAAGCTCTGTGAAAGAATGGTGGGAATGGGGTTGGTCATGGATCCTTTCAAGAAAACCGATATTCATCAGAGATCTTGAGCTTAACAAAGACGAAGCTAAATCAATTGGTTCACAAAACAGAGGAAGTATAATGCACGTTTTCTTCAAACTCCGATCTCAGATCCGTAATCTCATGGGACCTGCTTCGTCAGATTCTCTTCCTCTTTCTTGCAAATACAAGCGTCAACGATAAAATGATTCTTGCTTATTGCTTCACATGGGGTTGAGATTTTGTGATTTGTCTCTTCTTTTTTTTACTTTCGTGCAATGGAGTATAATGTATAATGTGTTTTTTTTCTTCTTCTTGATGTTGTATTTTGCTATAATTAATTTTCCTAGATTATTAATCAATTTATTTATTTTATTTGTGGTTACGAGTTTGTGGCTGTGCAGTTGTATTTTTGTATTTTAATAACCATGCAAATTATATAGAAAATCCGTTATTTTCGTTTTAATCTTTTACGCGCCAACATGATATTCTTCTGTCTAGTTATGATTCTGAATTTCGTTGTTGTATAGTTTCACGTACACAGTGATCAATCATAATGATAATAACACTGAGAACATATTCAAGGACTCTTAATGTTAAGTAGGTTCAAGAATTTCATAATGATACAAGTAAAACTAAAAATCTACTTAACAAAAAAAAAACAACTAAAAATCTAAAACATTTTACCGAATATTTTCCTATTTTGTGGGGGTTTCAACAAAAATGGTATGTAAAAAACAAAGTATTAACGATTACCAAAAAAAAAAAAAAACAAAGTATTACGAGAGTTCGGTTCCATAGAACTGAGACGCGTGTGGCCGACAAAACATTTGTCGGTGGCAGCAAATCGTCGGTGGCCTATTAATATTTATTGTTCTGACTTCTGATTATAGTTTACACTAAACTTTAATTTCAAGTCGGACTAGTTTTAAATTAAGAGAGAATTTGGGTAAAAATCATCGGATTTTAGCTAATTAACATATGATTTTTAAATAACAAAGCTGACGAAATTGCCATACGTTACTCAACTTACTCTTAAGAAGAGGTTATTTTAACACTAATAAAATATGAAAAAAATGCACCAAAATAAATATATATAGTTAAAGGTTGCGGCGTTGCAAAGCATGTGAATATGAGGGTACCAGAAAATCTGTACATGTAAAATACATTAAAAATCGTTTTGGTAATGTTCCAAATTACAGATTGTGGCCAATGAATAATTTGCTTGGAACAGCTTTGAGTTTTGGTTTTATTTGAGTTTAAATACAGATTACTTAGAAAAAGCACTTTGATTTCCATGATTGAGACTTGCTAGCTCATCATCTTCCACATCATAGGCCATTTGGTATTTTCATATAAATATATTCAAAACCGAGTTGTGTAGTCTGAGATGGATGAAGGGTCGTGATCGTCTAGAAAGAAGAAAGAGATTTTTCAAAATAAAAATGCTTAGACATAGCATACAAAGACACACTTTGTTTTTCAAATACAATTTTCAAATACAAGAGTGAACAAAGTTTTAACAATGGCAGATAATGAACAAAGCTCACTAACTTCAACAATGGCCATAACAAACAAACAATAAAGAGGTAAAAGAAAAAACCTCCAAAGCTACTTGACGATTAATCACACAGTCGTTAAACATTAGCTCGAACCATCCACAGCTATGAATCTGGTTTGGTCTTCTTTCTTCTCCTTCTATGTGGTGGATTCCATGAATAAAGAACATTTTTGCAGTCACAATCGCACAAGCAGATTAAACACCGGGGAAAACAACCTCTACGCGTCTCTCATGCTAATGTTTAAACTATTTCTCATCGTCCTTCTTCCAACACCAGCATTTCCCTTTTGCATCATCTCCACAAACTCACCATAATCAATCTTTCCATCCTGTTCAGACCAACATAAAAACCGAGACACTTTTATCAGCTGATGCCTCGTCATTAGTCTAGAAAGGAATGTGGAACAGAGTCGTCATATAAGCTTACATTGTTTTGATCAACTTCTTTGATGATATCTTCAAGGAAAACATCAGCCATGCCATGTTCAACACACGCTTGTTGTAGCTCATCGATTGTTATGAAACCGCTTCCGTCTTTGTCAAAGTATTGAAACGCAGCGACAAGATGCTCTTCCCGCTCGAGTTTGTTGAGATGAATCGTCGCTGCAATGAACTCACTGTAATCTATTGTCCCGCTGTTGTCCACATCAGCCTGTCAATACAAGAGCTGAGGGTAAGAATACAATACAATACCTCATTGTCTGTGTATTTAGCCAAATAATGTTAGACTTTTACCGCTTCCATTAGATCATGGATCTCTGTGTCTTTCAAGGTAGACCCATACTTTCTCAGCCCAGCTTTGAGTTCATCAAATGTGATTGCACCGCTGTTATCAGTATCCATTGCCTGAAACATTTCTCTTAAGCCAGCAATCTCTTCTTCCGAGAGGCTCTCAGCTATAACCTGATGACCCCAAAACAAAGACAACACAAACAATTCTATGAAAACTGAAGCAGAGAACATGGAAGATAAAGGGTTTAGGCACAAAATCACTCACCTTCAAAGCCATCTTCTTTAGTTTATTCATTGCAGAGAACTGCTTGAGACGAGACAGAACAGCAGGATCAAGTGCTCTATCTGGTGCAACACCATTCTCACAGATCCATGGATGACCTGAAAAAGAATTACAAAAAAGAAGAAGATATAAGTCTAATGCTGTTTGGTTGTCACTACAAGTAACCAT
>NW_003302549.1:2385869-2567955 GCF_000004255.2 Arabidopsis lyrata subsp. lyrata
CCTTTCACACAGCATCAAATATCCCTTGCTGTGTTTCTGATTCCAAAAAAGACAAAACAATACACATATCAGGTGACTACTACTGTCTTAAGGACCAAGAGACCGGCTTACAAGACAATTTACCTGCCCAGAAAGGCGGGACTCCGCTAAGCAATATATACAGTATAACACCAGCAGTCCACACATCAGCTTCAGGCCCATAACGTTTGAGCAAAACCTCAGGAGCAACATAATATGGACTTCCAACAACATCAGTGAATATTTGACCTGAAAGTCACATTCACTTTCATAAGATTCATTTACACGTTTAGTTAAGCAAAACATTAACTAAAAAGCTTCAAACATTTTACCTGGTTTGAAAAAGACAGATAGCCCAAAATCAATAGCCTTGAGAGAGAAATCATCATCCTTATTAACCAACAAGAAATTCTCAGGCTTCAAGTCTCTATGCATAACACCAAGCGAATGACACGCTTCAACAACCCCGACAATGATCTTAGTCAGCTCAGCAGCTTTCCTCTCACTATAATGTCCTCTCTGAATAATCCTATCAAACAATTCACCTCCAGCACAAAGCTCCATAACAATGTGAACATACAACGAGTCCTCATAAGCTCCTTTAATCGTCACGATGTTACCGTGGCCAGCCAAATGATGCATTATCTGAATCTCCCTTCTAACATCCTCAACATCTTCTTTAGAGATCAACTTCCTCTTGGATATTGACTTACAAGCGTAGTCAACGCCAGAGGCAATCTCTGTACATAGATAAGTCGTTCCAAATTGACCTTGTCCTAGCTTACGGCTAAGGGTATAGATATCACGAATGTTTGGTGTCTTATGACCAAGAACATAGTAAGCTTGATTATCTGGGTTACGCCTCATGATTGGTTCTCCTAAAGGAATAACAAGAGCTGGATTTTTGCTGTTGTTGTTGTCTTTGGAGAATTCTTGAGCAATGATGTCTGCAGCGTTGGGAGAGTGATCGGAATGAGAGGTTTTAGAGTAATCTTCAGGGTTATTGTTATTGCCCTCGCAGATTTTGTCCTTGAAAGATCCACGGCAAGAATTGCCCATGAAACAATGGGAATTTACCAAATCCTGGATTTAAAGACAGCAACTTTCACTTTGTGTTCTTCATCCAAGGAACTGTTCATAGAGATAACACTGTCAAAAGTCAAAACCCAAAAATCAGACCAAATCTCAGAAGCTAAACGAGAACAAAGTAATGAACTTTAACAATCACAAGTAAAGAAAGTCGCAAAACTCATACCAGATCAAAGAGTCAAAGTAACCAAGAAAAAAGACAAAACACAAGAGCTAAGAAGTTTCGATGGATCTTCTAAAAGGAATCAGAAAACAGAGAATGAGGTAGAGTTGAAAAAGGAAAGGGGAAAGAGGATCTAGTTACCAGTTGTTGAACTAAGAAGGCCGAGAGAGAAGACTGAAAGAATGATTTAGGATTTAGGAATCTGACTTAAAAGGAGAAACTAAATTTTGGGAGACAAAAGAAGAAAAGTCGAACCAGAAGGGAAAGCTACAATATTTAATGTTTTTTTTTTTTAGTTCAGAGAAAAGCTTCAAGTAGTACTAAAAAAAAAAAAGAGATTGAAGCAGAATAAAAAATAGATTTTTATGAGTTTTTGTTTGGTCGGATAGATTAGATTCGTTGGATGAGAATGTGATGGGTTTTAGTTTACGGCGGCGATTGAGCGAAGAAAGGTCTTCTAATTAGTGCTCACCAGCTACTACTACACCTCTCTGACTCTCTCTCCGCTGTTTCCTCTCACCTTCTTCTAATTTTCTCTTCTTCTTTTTTTTTTCCGCAATCCAGTTTCTCTTTTAATAACTCCCCAAATATTTTTATTTTTGTAAAAATGATAACTAAAATTAAGAAAAGAAAAAAGCAAAAAAGGTCAAAATTAGAATGACATGTTTTCTTTTTCTCTCTGACTCTCTCTTTAATATTATAATGTTAAATATACAAATTTTATTATATAGAAAATGGATACACACACTTATTACAAGTAAAACACTTTGGGAAGTTTTAAGCACGATGGTTTTATTCTAGTATGAGAAGAATAATTTAAATACATGTGATATACTTGTAAAAGAAGCCACCATTCCTTCACTCTCCTATAAGAAAAGTAAACTCTTGAGACTTTTTCTTAAAATATACTAGTAGATATGCAAAATATATAAACAATAATAATTATGACGTCACTGAGTAGTATGACGTGAGAGATAGACACGTTTCCATATATTGCAAGTTCCTGGTTTTACTTTAGCCCCTCACATAATCCCTATTGAGTTTACGGTAATGCATCTAATTATCTAAATTCAGTCATGCAGATATATAAATGTACAAGGAGTAAGAGTTACGTTATATGAGCATTTTACAAATATTATTACTTCCAAGAACTTAAGAAACTTCTGATAAATTAAAGAAACACTAAAGACCGTAAAAACCAGCCCGGTCATCTACAAATCGGTTCGCGTTTGGGCCTTTTATCCACTGATCCAGGCCAATATTCATTACAAAATTCAGACCCAAAGGCCGTATTATTGTGTTGTTTTAGACTTTAGACCTTACAATATAACATATTACACATTCAATTCCAAAATAACATATACAAAAGCAAAAATCCGAATTTTTTTATTAAAAAACGATATCAAAGTTGACACCTTCACAAGACTGTATCAAATTTGACACCTCTACACGAGCAAAATTATATTTTAGGATTTGTATCAATGTGCTGGCTGATTTCTCCTGTAAGATCTCTCGATCTTTGTCTGAATTCGTTTTCACATTAGTTTGGTGACAAACATAACGTTACTGAAAAGAATAAAAAACATAAAGTTATTGAATTTTTCACTTTTGCATAATAGTCCTCTCCTTCATATTCTTTTTCAAAATGTTACTTCCTGTCCAAAGAAAAATATCTTAACCACTACCAGTGAACATAAATGGTACGTTTCTCCTCATTCTACGGAATTTTAAGACGCAATGATGATGATTAATTGATGATGTGGACAACAATCTTTATATATTCGCATTCACATGCCATGACTGTTCAAACTCTATGAAAAAAAGATTCTATATATTGCGTGTTTATATCCTGTGGTGTGTAGTGTGTAATGTAGTTCCATACATAACCGCTTATACTACGTTCATTTCCGGAAAATATCTAAAAAAATATGGAGTCATAAATATTTATAAACAAGTTAGATGTTTTTTTCTATGCTCGAAATACGTTTATGGTAATCTTTGCGGTCAAATATACGAACTTTAACAACGACGTTTAACAATATATCTTTTGTTTTATACATGCCAAGTTTTGTATGATAAAATGTAGATATTTATTTTCAGAAAACCAGTAGTTGTAGTCACATGGTTTGTTTTTGTTGATCAAAATTTGTTAATGCTATTCATTTGGAGACTGCAAATAGAATTGGTATTCGGTTCAAAAGATTTAAGTCTACCAAACTATTCACTATTTTTAACACCAGATAAATGTTGATCATATACTCTCTTTTTTTTTGTAGAATAACTTGATTTAACCGATCAAAATTGAGTTTTCTACTGTTTTTTTTTTTTTAATAATAAATAAATGAGACTGAATTATCCAAAACATCAAAATATTGACAGAAATCAATGAATGAGTGTATTTCATATGATATCATGATTAAGAAATTTGAATGAATTAGTTATTTTTGGGTAAATTTAGGAACGCTTAACCAAGTTAATATAAAATGCCATTACACCTGACCTTAATAAAATCATTGGCTAGTATGTGTTCTTATTCCCCACGTACAACGAATTTGTATATTTTGGTTAAAATAGTCCACGAATCAATATATTCTTTAACACACACAAAAAAAAAACTCAATTTGATTTTTTATACAGTCTTATTTCTTCCCTTTAAATCTGTAAGGAAAATAGTAAAGTGAAGAAGAAAAAACTATTCATTATATTGTAACATACGAATACGACTCACGATTAACTAAAGTTAAAGTGTCTCATTGTATTTGGACTTTGGACAATATTCTCCATTATTGCATTTTCTCTTTCTTGATTAATTATGTAAAGTTAATATGATTTGAAGATGCTTTTCGATATGTAAACAAACTAAACTTTACTTTACCAATAACTTTATTTTCAGAAATCTGAAGTCCTTACATAAAAATCAGATATTTATCTCTAGTTTCTTGTATAGTCCCAATGAATCTAAGAATTCAAAAACCAATCCTATCTTTGTTTCATATTTACAAAAAGTACCAAATCTTTTTCCCCAATTATGCCGACATTAAACTCATTTCTTTACATACAAAATCCGAAATTGATATCCGTTTTCCCCAATTTAAAGTTTTTACCTTTACTTCATGAATGTGAAAGATGGTAAAAAGCAGAACATTTCGGGAAATTTGATTTTAATAGGCCCGTGAATAAACTCGTGGACCCAAATCGAAAAGATAACAAATTTAAAGATTATTGGTGTTTACTTAATTCTCTGAAAAAATTCTGTACGCAAACACGAGAAAGAGAAGAGAGACATACACACACATACGTGGTTTGAGAGGACAGGAGCAAAACGGCAGGTGTCACTAATCCCATAGGCTTCTCTCTCTGTTCACAGTCCTTTCGCATAGAAAAAGTATTCAGTTTTATATTCCCACGGTTATTTCGAAATCTAGCTTACGTTTTCTTTTTTTGATTTAAACCAAAAGGGTAAACAAAAGAAATGCTTTTTGATTGCTTAGTGACGCCATTGAAGCAGCGGCTCACAGATAGTGGCTTCTTCTGCCTCCAATTCCAAGTTGCTAACCCTAGTTTTCATCTCTCTCTCTCTCTCTCTCTCTCTCTCTCCATATATATCATATCTCTCGTACTTTCTTGCTTTCTCTTCCTTCTACTTGGTAGAAGAGATAAAAAGTAGTCAAATTTTATTCAAAGTTTTGATTTTGACATCTGAAGTTTCACCTCTATTTTTTCCAGAACTCCTTTGGGTCTGTGTCTTTTACGTCACTAAAGGGTTTGTTTCAATTGGTTTGTTATAGTCCTAGGTCATGCTTTTTGGTGTTATCTCTCTCTGTTTTATCTTTTCGCTCACCAGTGATTGTGTCTGCTTTTCGATTTTTCAGGTGGGTTTTGTCTCACTCACTCATCGTCGTTGATCAGTGACTCTGTTTTGCGAAATTCTCTTCGGATTTCTTGATAAAAGATATAAGACGGAATCATGAGTGGAGCTGTGCTTGTTGCTATTGCTGCTGCTGTTGGCAACTTGTTACAAGGATGGGATAACGCAACTATTGCAGGTGATTGATTATGTTCTAAATCCATAATTCTGTTTATGAAGTTTAGGATTTTTATTGATACAATTCACTGATTCATCCTTTTAGCTTATCTCTTTTGCTTGTGTGATGATTTTTGAGCTTTCTTTGGGACTCTGCAGGAGCTGTGTTGTACATAAAAAAGGAGTTTAATTTGGAGAGTAATCCATCAGTGGAAGGTCTAATTGTGGCGATGTCACTTATTGGTGCTACTCTGATTACAACATGCTCTGGAGGGGTAGCTGATTGGCTTGGTCGCCGTCCGATGCTAATATTGTCCTCAATTCTCTACTTTGTTGGTTCTCTAGTAATGCTATGGTCTCCCAACGTTTATGTGTTGCTCTTAGGAAGGTTGTTAGATGGATTTGGGGTTGGTCTTGTGGTCACACTTGTTCCTATTTATATATCCGAGACTGCACCTCCTGAGATTAGGGGACTGTTGAATACGCTACCGCAGTTCACTGGCTCTGGAGGGATGTTCTTATCGTACTGTATGGTTTTCGGGATGTCGTTGATGCCATCACCTAGCTGGAGATTGATGCTTGGTGTCCTTTTCATCCCTTCCCTTGTCTTTTTCTTCCTCACAGTCTTCTTCTTGCCCGAGTCCCCAAGGTGGCTCGTGAGCAGAGGTCGAATGCTTGAAGCAAAGCGGGTTCTTCAGAGACTGCGTGGTCGCGAAGATGTGTCTGGTTAGTCTTTAAACATTCTGACTCTAATTATTTCAATGAAACCATTTTTTTCTGTTGAACGTTCTTATGTGGCAATGAATAGGTGAGATGGCTCTGTTGGTTGAGGGTCTTGGAATTGGAGGTGAAACAACCATAGAGGAATATATAATTGGTCCTGCGGATGAAGTTACTGATGATCATGATATAGCTGTGGATAAGGATCAAATTAAGTTGTATGGTGCAGAAGAAGGGCTGAGTTGGGTTGCTAGGCCAGTCAAAGGAGGAAGCACTATGAGCGTTTTGTCTCGCCATGGAAGTACAATGAGCAAGAGGCAAGGCTCATTGATTGATCCTCTTGTCACACTGTTTGGGAGCGTTCACGAGAAGATGCCAGACACTGGAAGCATGAGGAGTGCCTTGTTCCCACATTTTGGGAGTATGTTCAGTGTGGGAGGGAATCAACCGAGAAATGAAGACTGGGATGAAGAGAATCTTGTTGGAGAAGGTGACGATTATCCATCTGACCATGGAGATGATTCTGATGATGATCTTCATTCTCCGTTGATCTCACGACAAACGACAAGCATGGAGAAAGACATGCCTCACACTGCTCATGGAACTCTTTCTAACTTCAGACATGGAAGTCAAGTGCAGGGAGCTCAAGGGGAAGGAACGGGTAGTATGGGGATTGGAGGTGGATGGCAAGTGGCATGGAAATGGACTGAAAGAGAAGATGAATCGGGACAGAAAGAAGGTGGATTCAAGCGGATATACTTGCATCAAGAAGGTTTCACGGGATCTCGACGTGGCTCAATTGTTTCATTGCCTGGAGGTGATGGAACCGGTGAGGCAGAGTTTGTACAAGCGTCTGCTTTGGTTAGCCAACCAGCTCTTTATTCCAAAGACCTTCTCAAGGAACATTCAATTGGTCCTGCTATGATGCATCCATCCGAAACAGCTAAAGGGTCAATTTGGCATGATCTTCATGATCCTGGAGTCAAACGTGCATTAGTCGTAGGAGTCGGACTTCAAATACTTCAGCAGGTAATCTAGATAGAGACATCAAAATTAGTGAATCACAGAAGAAATTTTGCTGTTTATTCTAATTCTATGTTTTCCTGCTTCCTCTTGGAAATGTAGTTCTCAGGCATCAATGGAGTTCTTTACTACACACCGCAAATCCTTGAGCAGGCGGGTGTCGGGATTCTACTATCGAACATGGGGATTAGTTCTTCCTCAGCATCCTTACTTATAAGTGCATTGACAACCTTTGTGATGTTACCTGCAATCGCTGTTGCAATGAGGCTCATGGATCTCTCTGGTCGAAGGTGATTAAAACTTAAATTTCGTTTGTTCTTACATTACACACGAAACGAAACAAGCTAAAATGCGTTATGAAATGTCTTTTAATTTATATTTGCAGGACTTTGCTTCTCACCACGATACCAATCCTGATAGCATCTCTATTGGTCTTAGTAATCTCGAATCTAGTTCACATGAACAGCATTGTGCACGCGGTCTTATCAACCGTAAGTGTCGTGCTCTACTTCTGTTTCTTCGTGATGGGTTTTGGTCCTGCTCCAAACATCCTCTGTTCAGAGATCTTTCCGACTCGAGTCCGCGGAATCTGCATCGCCATCTGCGCACTCACCTTCTGGGTCTGTGACATTATCGTCACTTACAGTCTCCCTGTGCTGCTCAAATCCATTGGACTTGCTGGTGTGTTTGGAATGTACGCAATCGTCTGTTGCATCTCATGGGTCTTTGTGTTCATTAAAGTCCCCGAAACTAAAGGCATGCCACTTGAAGTCATCACAGAGTTCTTCTCCGTTGGAGCTAGACAAGCTGAAGCTGCCAAAAACGAGTGAGAAACTAAAAGACTTGAGATCAAAAGTTTGTGTAATGTTTCCATGTTCATGTGGATTTGTTGTTGTCTTTTTACTTTGTGCAGTAATAATCATCTCTCTCTCTCTCTCTGTTTCTTCTTCCTCATGTGGGGAGAAAAAAATGAGGAAGAAGAAAAAAGTTTCAAACTTTCAATTACGAATCTCTTTATTATCATTTACCATTTATTTGCAGAATCCATAGAACAAATCCGTAAAACTCGAAAAATTACATACTTTTGATAAGTCTAGCTCCGATTTTATCAAGTTTCTTCACAGAAGCAATAGATTTCAAGTTTCCGACCTTCAAGAACGCTTCCACCATTTTCTCTCCGATCTCGAAACCTTTCTCCGCCGTGTCGATCACTGCAACCGCCGTTGGACCAACTCCACTTATAGTGCAACCAAATGCTCCAGCTTCTAAAGCAGCTCTCTTCACAGCTTCCATTCCCGGAATCAATGGTGCTCTCTTCGGCTCCACTACTTTATCCGACAAAGCGCCTTCCCAAGATTCTCCACGTCACCTTCCAAAACCGCCGCCACTAACACCGCCGCTTGGCTACTGTTCCAAACATGGTGAGCCATCGGAATCTCTTTTGCTAATGCTGCTCTCATTTTTTTAGTGGGAGCTTCGAAATCAGGGCTAACGAGAACAAAGAAGAGATCTTTCTCCAATGGGAATCTCAAAGGTTTCAAATCAAGCGGCTCGTAGCTTCTAATCAAAACGAATCCACCCATAATCGCCGGAGCAATGTTATCAGCGTGAAAGCCTGAGACTTTTGCTTCCGATTTTAATCCGGCGAGAACTAGCTCGTCGTTTCCTAATTTCCCGCCGAATAATTCATTAACCGCCACAGCTGCTGCGGCGGCGCTAGCCGCGCTAGAACCTAAACCACTACCTAAAGGAAGTCCTTTATGCAAAGCTAACGATACACCAACCGATTTGATCCCAAGCATCTTCATCGTCGCCATAGCTGCAATTCCCGCACAATTCCGGTGTGGATCAAAGCTGAGTTTGGTCGTGGTTCCGGTGATCTCAGAGATTGAGATCTCTCCGTTACGAACTGTGGGATCCACGTGGAGAGTGACGTGGTCACCGAGACCATCGACGGCGCATCCTAAGAAGTCAAAGCCTGGACCTAAATTCGCAACAGTCGCCGGAGCGAAAGTTTTGACGGAGGTGAAAACTGGCTCTGGCTCGGTGACGATGACAAGGCTTTGTGATTTGTACGGAGGCTCTGGGTTTAAAGACAGAGACTTTAGCGATTACCTGCGATGAAAGTTTTGATTTTGGTTGAATATTGTGAATGGGTTTTGAAGGAGATTGAAAACAAATGGTCACCATTGATGGAACTGAAGAAAAATCTTCAAATCACAATATAACAAGAGAGACCAAAGGGAATTGGACTTTAATCTCGTCGACCCCCTCTCCTCCAAACATTCTCTATTTAGCCCCCTTATAAAAAACATATGTTTATTTGTTTTGTTTAATTCTGAAAAATAGTAAATGACCAAAAAAATATTGACTTTTCCACGTAATTACGGACCCAACCTAACTTTGGATCTATATCAATATTTGTTGGATCGGGTTTCGGATCTTTTAATTCCCCATTCTAAAGATTGAATCTCTAACCTTAATTGGCAAAAAAAAAAAAAAAACTCTAACCCAATTTTTTTTCTCATTTCTCACATTTTTCCTTTTTCTCTCAAAGAAGAAGAACGACGACTCCAAACCAACAAAATACACAAATTTTGGCTCCAGCGAAAGAAAACACCCTTTTCGATTTCATTGATAAAACGTAAAGCGATTTCTCGTGGGAAGAAGAAGAAGACGACGATGGGAACAATGAGAAAAGCATTGTACAACGTAGGATTCTGGATCCGGGAAACTGGTCAAGCACTTGATCGGCTCGGTTGTCGCCTCCAAGGCAAAAAACACTTCCGAGAACATCGTATGTCTTTTGGGTTTTGTTTGTGAAACAGATGAATTTTCGGATTAGAATTTGTTGTAATTTTCGGATTGAATTTGTTCCAATTTGTAGTTATTTATGTAGAATTTGAGACTGTTTTTGAATGTTTGATATTGAATTTGTATTTGTTATTGCAGGTACTAATTACAATGGTTATTACGAGAGGAGGAAGATCTAGTTGTAGAAGTGAACCATATGCCTCTCTTAGAAGTGTCAAAAGACAAAAGCAATTAGATCCAAAGCATTCAGAGATAGCAGCTGTAGTGAGGTCTGATTGTGAGACCATGGCTGCTGGTTTTAACATGGATTATGGTGATTATAGAGGTGATGGAGAGGCTGTTTTGTATCCAAGGTTGTTGGTGATAGTAGAGGTGATGGAGAGACTGTTTTTGTACCCAAGGTTGTTTGGTTTCTAAAGTTTTTTATAAATCTAAGTGTTTAGGTACAATTGTTCGGATGTGTTTTGGTTTCTAAGGTTATGTATGAAGCTAATTGTTTAGGTACAACTGGTACGATCAGGTACAACTATGTTTCTGGGTTTATGTTTTTTGGTTCAAAAACCTATCTAATTATGTATGTATCTTTGAATCTGAATCTTAATATTTTTATGTATGAATCTATGTATTGAATATAATCTAAGAGTTTTGAACCAAAAAAAAAAAAATCTTAATTTTTCAAAAAATCTGACAAATATGTAGGTTGTAAGGGCTTTTATTAAAAAAACAGTTAAATATCTGAAAATATCTGAAAGAATCTAAGGATATCTAAAAATATCTAAAAAAATCTGACAAATAGCTTATCTGGCGCCGTTATTTTTGAAAAAAATAATTAAAAATAGCACAAATTTGTTCATAGTTGTACAGTTGTACCCGGTTGCACATTTTTTTAACAAGAGAGACCAAAGGGAATTGCAGATGAACATTGTGATTCACCTAATTTTAGTGTTAAACTGTTAGGGTTTATAAAATGTTTTAGTGAGTAGTGACTACTGACTAGTGACTAATTGATTCCATGGCTAATCAGTAATCAGCAACCACTAAGCTTCCGGTTAATGGATACAATTCGATTTAGGCAACTAAACCGGATTGGCACCACTAGTCTTTATAAGATTATGTATGATACAGCTTTGCTTACATGTTTATGCTTCAACTTTCTGTGGTTAAAAAATGTTCAGTATTCCTTCAAGGTTTATTCTTGAAGTATAGTTTCAATCAATATCTGCATTCTACATTTCTACTATATATGGATGAGGTATGTGTCTGCATTTCTTCATCTTTCATATGCTTGAAGAAGATGGCTTGAGTATTGATGGATCTGTCATACCGGTCTAGAAGGCCGTAAAGAAAGATCATCGTTTCGCTTACGCTTCAACCTTCTCTTGGTTTCTTCTTCTTTTTCATCAAAATAAGCTAGAAATGTCTGCAATGTTTTAGAACGAGAACTTTCTGGTGAAGGTACTGTAGTTTCTTCCTCAGGCTTGCTGTGGCGCCAGAAGTCGCGAACTATTCTGAAGAAGTAGATGAAAAGAGCGATAAAACAAGCAATCCCACACACAAGGAATAATCCCCAGAAGCTACGGAGTTTAAGCTGTTCTGAATCCTCATCTGACTCTGAACCATTCAGGTTACTGCAGTTAGATCTTGAAAGCCACTTGTCATGAATCTTTTGAAGCTGTCCCGTCTCAGATAGACCTAAGATCGCGGTTGACATGTCGATTGCTAATGGAGAGTCTCTTGGAAATGCCTTTAAACAAAACCGCAAAAAAAGATGATCAAAATTAATGTTCAAACAAACCGCAGAGACAGATTCAAATGAAGGGTACTCACAAATCCCCAGCCACTTCTGGTAAATTCTTGGCCTCTAATGGCAAATCCGCAGAAGTCCGAGAGGAAGAGATCAACGTAAGGGCGCTCATCGACAATTGCAGCAACAGTTCCGTTTAGAAGAGCTGCAGCGTATTCTTTAGGAGAGCCGAGTGGTACAAGTCTGGATCTGGCGATGTTAAGCTCATCAATCATGTAGTTTTCGGCATAGGAACCTACCTGAAACCCAACTCGTCCACTGCTGCTGATGAGTGTGTCTACTCCTCTGATCGGTGAGTTTAGCTGTTGCACTGTAAGAATCGACGTAAGACTCGCTGTGTAGCTCGAAGTTATGATCAGTACCACAAATAGCCAGATCAGTAGCACAGCACGACCAAGTGTGCTCACTGTGTTCTCTCCTGCAAGTTTAGTTGCATAAAGATGTGAGAGAAATCATCACATGTACTGTAGTAACTTAGCTGCAGTTTTTATATGTAACTTACTGTGGGAGAAAAACATTGTGGAGAAGGTGAACCTACATAAATAGATCATAGCTTATGAGGTCTTTAGGTATGTTATACGCCAACATATTGATAAAATGCAACTTCAGTGCTGTTTACTAACCAGAGAATAGTAACAATTTGTTTCCTTGGAGGTCCGCGGAACTCATCGTTGATTCTATGTTCAAGAATCCATATTACTGATCCAACGATGAGGAAAAAAGCTGCTGTAACAGCCCACATTGGAGGTGTAAAAGGGCGTAAGAACGCCCACGGAGTATCATTCAGCTTTGTGACAGGAGCAACCACGACAAGCCCTGATTCTATGTATGGCTGAGTGAAATCCACAATCCTTGTTCGTTTTGTAACAATAGCTATGTCTCCTACAACAGCATCAAATAACTGAAAGCAAAAATGAACAACTCACAACTGTTACAATCAGTTTCGACAATGCTTTGTAAGAAAAATAATATTTTCTTGATTCTTTTGCTCACCCCGGTAGTGACATTGTTGACAAATTCATTAAAGTTTGGGTTCTTGAGGCCGTCTCCAAAAAGGACGAACTCATGAGGAACCGGATAAGATATCAGTTTTACCGCAGCTTCAAAAACATCAATGGCATACCCTTGCACTTTGTTGCTTCCATCCACCCTTGACACAAATTCCTTGAAACTTGCTCTATCGGGTACACCGATTCTCAATCTTCTCCCGTTGTTAGGAAAAACCCATCCACGTGGCGTCACAGAAGTCCCACCAGGCCAAGTCACATTGTTCAGATGTTGGTTTGAGCTCGAACGATTTGAAGGCTTATTGTATAGTGACTCTGGAGGTATAATAGAGAGCCCAGAATGGTTAGACCAGTACCCTATCTGCCTAAACCCGTCATCAACCACGTTTATGATGTCATATGAGGGCTGTATCATTGATCTGTCAGGAAGAAACTGTATTTGACCTGTAAGACCAGTCATGTTTGTATTCACAATATAATCAAGAAATTGTGATCCTTGGTCAAATATGCTCAATGCACCTAGATTCAGTGACCCTCCTCCCGTCATGGTGGTTAACTTTGGGTCGCTAGAGAAGGAAATGTTAGCTCCGCTATCTAGAAGTGTCTTAACAGCTCGAGCAATGATCCAGACAGTATCATAAGCATAAAGTCCGTAAACGTTTAAACCGACAGTCCCATTACTCAACTTGTTCCACCGTGCCACAAAATCTTTTTTCTTTCTTGAATTTGGTGTGTGAATACGAAGAGTGAGCACTCCTCTAAAAGATTCAGCATTCTTGGAAGGCAACGGGTTAACTGAATCTAACAGAGAAGTCAACCAAGTTGTAGCTATCCAAACATAGCCTTTCTCCATCATGCCAAGCTTCTGGGCTTCCTCAAAGATCATCCCACCTGTTCTAGGGAAAGTGTTCACAATGATAACCCGAGACTCCATCCCTTGAATCTTAACCAACTCATCAATAATCTCACGAGGACTCGTAATCACCACATCCAAAGGAAGCACAGCCTTGTATGAAATCTTGCAGCGCCTTCCTTCGAGCTCATCGCCTAAGGCTGTTATACCGTTTCTACTGTTGTCATCATCATTGTACAATGCAACCACCTCTGACCAACCGTAGTAACTTATCATTTCCGCAATGGCACGCATCAGAAAGAGATCGCTAGGTGCTGTTTGGACAAAGAACGGGAACTGGAGCGCCGAGAGGCTAGGGTCTAAAGCTGTGAATGACAACATAGGCACACTAAGCTCATTTGCAAGATGAGACAGTACATGAGCCATTATTGATGTCTGAGGACCAATGATAGCCACAGCATCAGTCTCCATGAACTGCAATGCTGTACAATAAAACCAACACAAAGAATAAGTAAAAGTTTAGTTCCAAAACAAGAACCAATGAAACAAGATCATATATTTTTTTCACCTCCCATGATGGTGAGGAATCCATTACGCTTAGCATCATACGTCATTATACGCAATTTTGATCCACCAAGGAAGAGAGGATCAGAATTTACATCATCCTCTGCAGCTTTCATGGCAATATTTGTAACTTCACCATGTAAAGTCCCTAAACTGAAGATGGCTCCAACATCAACATAACGAGGCCTTGAAGCTCCCTCTGAAATCATCCCATCACCAAGAAGAACAATGAAGCTCAACAGAACCAAAACCCAAAACATTGTTTTGGTTTAACCAGTTCCTGAAAACACCAAGTTTGATAAACAAACAACAATTAGACAAAAACCTTGAGATAAAATCCCCAAAACACTTGAGAATCACTGGTCACAAAATGAGAGATTGTTAGCCACTTCACCGAATCAAAATGGGATTTTATTAAAGAGTAGCATAAGAAGAGAAAGCTAGAAACTTCTTAAGAAACAAAAAGAATATGGTACATAAGCAAAGAAAGTAGCTTTCTTTAGAACTGAAAAAGTGTCACGAGGATTAAACCCTTACCTCAAAGATAGAGAAGAGAACAACGAAGGATTGTCAAGAAATGAGTGGCAGAGATGCCAAAACCCAAAACCAAACCAAAATCATCCTTTAAAGAAAAGCAGATTCGTCAGGCAAATGAAAATCTAGTTGAAAGAAAGCATGAGGAACAAGCAAGAGGACTACATATATAAAAACCTGAAAAAAGGAGGTAAATTGAGAAAAGTAAAATCATGGGTATGCTTGAAGATTTAGGAAAGTGGTGAGCTTTTTGGTGGGATTTGATTACTTCCAATCAGAATTCATGCACTAGTCACTGAGAAAAAGGGTTAAAGAAGGAAATTAGATAGACTAATAATGATTGTCGACATAGATAATGAGCCATTATCGATTGAGAATGTGAAATATCTAAACTTTAAGTTTTGTTTCCATTGAAAAATGAAATCTTTTTGTTTTGTTTGCAAGTTGACGAAGTGACCTTTTTTCTTCCCAGCCAAAGAAAATGAGTAGGATAAAAAAGATGATGATATATTACTTATACTATAATCTATTATGGTAGTCTATTGGCTACTGAAATCATTAACCCAAAAAGAAGGAATTTAATCAAATTATCTTTTGCGTCATGGAGTTGTATGATTATACTTTTGATTATTGAATCAGTATTTGGATTCCGTTATTCCTTGATCCAATGACTCTTTTTAACGTTATTTATTGTTCATTTTCTTTTTTGAAAAGTACTATTATTATATTTTGTGGTCTTTCATACGACATTGAGAAAATCTGGATACTTCGAATATCTTTATTCCACATTTAAAACATCTTCCACATATGACATAACTCCAAATATGTAATGTTGTTGTGGACTATGCAAAAAAAATTACAGATGCTTATGGCATTTTTCTGATTTTCTTGTCCAATATAGGCAACCTTAATTCTTGTTACCAAAAAAGAGAGACAAGTTTCTTATGCCAAAAACAATTCTTGTTAATATATAAATATTTTAGAAAAATTAACAAAAACGCACGATGAAGTAAAAAATCTAAAAGGATGTATAACCAAAAAAAACAAAAAATGTAGGAAACAAATCGTAATCAAATGTCCAATATCAATAGTGTGAATCATGGGAGAGTGGGGATTTTTTTTTTCTGTCGAACCTCCACCGAAATTGAGTAATGAAAGCTCGAAATCCACTAAAATCTTTATTTTCCAAACCTTCCAATTAGATTTGGAGTTTTTTTGCTTCACATGTTTAGAATTTAATACTAGACGCAAGTATTATAAGGCCCATCGGAAATAATGGACTTTAGTATTATTATTAACCCATCAGAGATAAACTTGGGCCAACAAATAATAAGCAGCAAAACTGACACATAAAAAAAAACGTGGTGGTTTCAAACTGCAAATGAAAGAGATAAGTCGTCCTTACATAGTAAACCGCTCTGTTCCTCAACTGAAGTTAACTGTCTCCCTGTTCCTCCATAACTTCTTTCCCACGTAACCGTCTCCTTCTTCTTCGTCTTCTTCTACTTAAGCAACCCTTTCTCTAACTTGTACTCTTTTTTTCAATTTTCTCCCATCACTTTCTCTACGTGCTCACAATGAACAACAATCATTCCTTTTATGATCGCAATTTTCACATTCCACTTCATCCTTCTAACGCAAGTAACCCTAATCCAAATCTCCAGTTTGCTTTATCTTCAAGCTACGAACACAGTCCTAAGAAGAAACGCACCAAAACCGTTGCTTCATCTTCTAGTTCTTCACCAAAGTCCGCATCAAAACCCAAATACACCAGAAAACCAGATCCAAATGCCCCCAAAATCACTCGTCCATGTACTGAATGTGGCAGACAGTTTTGGTCTTGGAAAGCTCTCTTTGGTCACATGAGATGTCACCCTGAGCGTCAATGGCGTGGCATTAATCCTCCTCCTAACTACCGTGCCTCCACTACGGCTTCATCAAGACAACTAAACCAGAGATCACCAAATTGGGTCTCATTTATGTCTGAGGAAGACCATGAAGTCGCTTCTTGTCTCTTACTGTTGTCTAATGGCACACCATCATCATCGAGTAGTGAACGGTTTGAGTGTGGAGGATGTAAGAAAGTGTTTGGATCACATCAGGCTTTAGGAGGACACAGAGCGAGTCACAAGAACGTTAAAGGATGTTTCGCTATCACAAACGTAACCGATGATCCTATGACGGTTACTACTTCTAGTGATCAAGATCACAAGGCAAAAATCCTTACGTTTTCGGGGCATCATAAGTGTAATATCTGTTTTAGGGTGTTCCCGAGTGGTCAAGCTTTAGGAGGTCACATGAGATGTCACTGGGAAAGAGAAGAGGAGACGATGATCAGTGGTGCTTTGGATTTGAATGTTCCTGCAATACAGGATCTTTCTACTTCGGACACATCAGGGTGTTGTTTAGATCTTAGGTTAGGACTTTAATTAGTAATCTATATATTATAGTGGATGTTTCCTTCTAACTAATGGGTGAATGTACATGTTGTGATTTTATTATAAGTATAACGTATCTAGGATATTGTTGTATTCTGCTATCTATATGCTTAATAAAGAAAAATATTTAGTTTTCTGCTTCGAAATGTACTGATTTTCTGGCAAATAAAAAAACTTGAATCAAGAAAGAAAGAAAACTTGTGGTGTACCAAAATGTAAAAGAAAGTCTCAAACGTATATCTAACCAAATACTAGAGAACAGAATCGATCTCTTAAAACATGAAATTCATAAGCACATATTGAGCCGTTTTATAAAAGTTAAGCCAACAAATAAAACATTATAATTTCACCGAAGCTTAACTAGTTTCATATTATTCTAGCAAAATTTCATTGTTTGACTTGATCTCAAACTCACCACGATCTCCAAGACTCCCAACCATTCTATTTTTAATTATTTTTTAAGAACTCCTATCATTCCATCGTATATAGATTAGATCTTATTCCGCTAAAGAATCTCAGTGTTACCTATATCTAAGATAACCTTGTTTTCACCAGCTATATTTAACATATACAATTCTTAAATAAAGATTGAATAATCTTAAAAAATTTATTAATCTAAAGTCTAAAGATTCAGATGCATTATAGGTAAACACGCGGAACTAATTACAACATGCACGAACCCTAATCCGAGACAGTTATCAATTAATCTTCTCGAATCTATTAAACAATTACTAAATCAATTGTCCTTCAAACATTTATCAAACAAACTAGTGCGACACACAACCTTCGTGAATATTCAACTACTAACTTTTTTTAATAACAATAATTATCGTTTACAGCGATGCTTGTAATTAGTATATATAAATACATCAAAAACAACAAGAAGAATCTTCTGGTGAGATTTCTTAATATTTTTATTTATTTATTAAAACACATTATGTAAAATGCAATATTATCAAAACAAAATTCTTTTGCGCATATATCGAATATGAATCTCCCTAGCTCTTAATTGTACTGGCTCGTGTTAATCACAGGCGCGTGACAAATATGTTGTAAAGTTGTTCACGTACATTGTGATTCATTTCATATAATATGTCTACATCTACAACATGTTGACAAAATATATATGCATCATAATATTTTTATATGTTTTTTATTTTTTTATATATGTTTTAAAATGGTAGATATGAAGGCTTACGTAAGATGAAGTTGACCCATTTATCTCCTCACACGTTCTTTACATCTCTAATAAGCACTCCATCTATATAAAAAAGGGTGAACTATGGATCAAATTTAGTTTTTTTTTTTTTTTTTTTTCCAACATTCTCAAATGTAGTTTTAATTATCACGACAACTTCGGCTAAATATATCCACTATATATATTTTTTTCTTTGAATATTTAATGAGAAACTACAACTTGAATATACTAGTATATATTATATGATCCAAAAACATTAATTGGGGTGACGTCTTAAGAAAATGTCAGATAGATCCAACAAATATATATATGAATGAATTTGAGGATTCCTGCTGATGCCTGCGATACGATGTTGTTTTTATTTAAATATATATAAGCAAAATAGAAATTAAAAAATATATCAATTTTTAGTTGACTAAGCATTATGTCGTTAAGTAATTAATGTTGTAACCTGCAACTTATTAATCAAATTCAGATCCGTAGTTGAAAAATAATCAAGGTGATATTAGAAACCAGTCAGTACTAACGTACATACATGAGTTAAGTATATATATGTATATGCATTAATGTATATTATTTTGTAGCTGGATTTAATTATGTGGGAAGCACGTCATCGTGATTATTTTTAAGAGAGAAAACCGTATAAGAACTATTTATATGCATATATTGCACCATAATTAATTAGAATAATCCCAAATATAGTTAAGTGGATTCTTGAGCGAGATTAACTTATCTTTGAATCCAGGCTTTACACCTAATCAAACTATAATTCTAAAATCAAAATTAGCAAATTGTTAGTATTGAACAATTATCTCATTTAACTTCTAGTGGGATGCCGCAATGGGTGGCGACAAAAATAATAAAATTAATCACTGCTTTCATTTTAAAAAGTCATTAAACGGCAGTGACATCATCTTCCATTATCGCGGTCTTTGCTTCAGAAAAATATTATATCTATATTAGTTTATTTTCATTCAAACAAGAAGTGCTTATGAGATAATTAGTAAAGGACAGTAGTTGCGTACTACAATTAACATTTGCCCTTAGATTTAGCGCCACTTACTAATTATTCTTAGCAATTTTACCTTTACATACACATACACATGACGCTCTTGGTTTCGACATTTGTTATAAGGATGTTTAATCATATAATTAAAGAGAGAAATTAATATTGTTTCCATAAAAGCGACATGTGTAGGACCTGCTGGTTTCAGACAGAATTTCAGTGATAAAAATTTCGTGCTATTTTTATATACATAAAAAATAGAGACATATTTCGTGCACGACAATATATCTTGTATGTATACGATATAAAACTGATAAGTTATCAACTTATAACAAACACGAAGGATTCCAACTAAGTAAAATGAATCCTTTTTCCAAAAAACAAAACTAAGTATAATGAAATATGAGGAAATTAATGGAGATTAAACTGAGAGAATTATGGTGAAATCAAACCATTTGTTTAGGCAGGTCTTTGGACGCGGCGAGTCGGGGATCGGACGATGAAGAAGGGACGATGACTCCTAAGATCACTGAGAGCCGTTTGATCCTTACTTTTTGGAGCAAAGTGGCTTAACTACTTAACCCATATTTCTCTCATCTCAAATTAAAGCCTTGATGACCCTTGGCAAATTATTTTAGATTATTCTATAATTATCCTCTAATTTACTATTTTCAGAATCGATAAATTGAGAAGAACATGTGTGTAACACCGGATTGGATGATGGATTTGCCGTATTGTTGGACTTGGATCGATAACTTCGTCGGTATTGAAATCCTCAACGTTTCATGTGTTGAAGTCGCACATTAGAAATCAAAATGTAAAGCTTCGAAAATAAAAAGAGTAACTCAATATTCACTAAATGTGATATTAAAACATTGATTAATAAACCTTCTTTACATATGTATTCTTTACATTTTATTTTTCACATACATATTATTGTAGATAACTAAAAATGCACTGTGGAAGCTCCCTTGGTCCATTGGTTGACTAAGGGTTCATTAATGCTTCTACACCTAGAGGTCTGGGTTCGTGTTCCAGATACTGCAATTTATTAATAAATTTGCAGATTATTAGAGGCAAGTGTGCAGGAGATCTCCAGCGATGTACAATTATAGCCGTTCGCCATGATTCCACACAGAGAAGGAAGTGTCCATGAAGAAAGAGGTGAAGGAGATGAGCATGAAGAAAGAGGTGAAGGAGGTGAGCATGAAGGAGGTGAAAGAGGTCGTGGATCTAATAAGGGTCGGAAGGAATTGTCCGTTGTAGAATCGTCTATGTAACAGTTCTCATAATTTGTAATAAATAATAAATTCAGAGGAAAAAAAAAAAACTAAAAATGCACTTATTGAAGCATATATATCGTATAGTTCAAATAAATTAAAAAGATTAATATATTTTGACGAAAATTTTATTTTTGTTCACATTTGTGGATAATTTTGTGGTAAAGTGAAAAAAACTCATCTCATAATTTATTTATTAAATTTCACTTTTCTTCAATCCCGAATAGAATTAAAAACTCTTGAAAAGACAATTCGATTTTGTGTGTCTAGTTAGTTTTTTTTTTTTGCTAAGAGTGTCTAGTTAGTTTATCAATCCAAAACTGACGCCATTTCATTGAATATATTCTTACATTATGTTATTGTACTTATGCATTCTGAACTAGGTGTAGAGCATACTCACATCAACGAGCTAATTAACTGATACAAAAAGCTATAACAAAGCGGAATGGTTTCTAAAACGTTCTCTGAAAAATAATAAAAAAAAGGTTTCTAAAACTTTCACTAATCTTTGGTCTACAAAACAAAAATTCTAACTAATCCAATAAACCGAACATATAAATTCAAATTCATGTTAATTGTTGAACACAGTTTATAGAGTTTAATGAGCAGTTCCTCTTTAATCTGTCTCATCAACGACCTAAATTTGCGAAAAAGTTTTATATATTTGTGTTTTTTTCACTATAAAAAATCTCTTTTAAATTTTTTTAAAATAAAACGCTTTCTTCACCACACGAGTATTCTAGCACAATATATATAGCTTTTTAAAAAATTTACATTTCTTAACACACTCTTTCATATTTGTTTCAACATGATCATATCTTCTCCAATATTATATATACGTACGTGTGTTTGCAATATAAACTTTTCTTCTTCTTTCTAGTAGGAGAATCCAATGCCTAGCTACCGCACAATCAAAGATAATCTAATATCTTTAATTAAAAAGATGGGAATGAATTTCTTGTATTGGATGATTTGAATAATTTCCAAGAAAATCTCATGTTTAAATTATTTGAAAAATAATGTGAAGTATATATACGATAAAGAGTTTAGAATCAACACACATGAGTTTTAGAAATGTTATCAAAATTTTAGATCTTATAAATTAGAAAACATATGAAATTGACTTTAAATCATTGATGAAATAACTAGAGAATTTACGTTTCACATTTAACTTTCCAACGTAGATGTGATTACAAGTTACATGTCATTAACTACCATCATTATAACAAATATCTTTATCACTGTAATATTTTTGAGTTTTTATATATTTTATACTGTGTTCTGAGATCCGTATACGTATATACACATACATAGCTAGATTCCATTTTAAAAATCTAAATTTAGTAAAAATGTGAGATTTTCTATTCTGTGTTGGTCACTTATCCCAACATTTGTTATTGAACGTCAATAATTTAAGTAATTTCTAAATGATTACACTTTATAGCCATCATGAAAAATGAAAAGTACGTATATCATTATAGTTTTTTTAAAAAGTTTGCTATGATCAATTAGTGTGAACTTTTATCATAGAAAACAATTTAATTAGGCAATTAGCTAGTGAACGAATCATTGTATAATTCGGGGGAAAAAAAAAAAACTCTTTTCAGTCTCTTCTTCCATGAATCGGACTCACATGGATGCCATTTGAAAGCATGGCATTAACTTTCAAAAAAGCAATAAAGTTTACAATTTTAATGAATATATATAACATAGTTTAAAACCTCTTTTGTACTGAAATCAATACAAACTCAATCTTAAAGAAGAAGAGTAACTATTGGCTAATTATTTTAATGAATTAGCATCATATCAATCTATGTGCATACACATTAGAAACACATGTATATATGTACACAGAGATGTAAAAAACACCATGGCAAATTCTGAAACCAAAGAAAGATGAATAAAAGAGCAATTAATTATACAAAGGGCGTTTAAGAAAATTTCAAACTTTTAAAACAACAATCAATCAAACAAACTCAAAAAAAAAAAAAACTAGGGCTGAGGTCAGGAAGGGATGATTGTTTTTGTGAGAAGTAAATTAAAGAAAGAATCTTGAAGGTCAAAATAATTAATGAAACCTGTTCAACATGACAGACATTGTCTTCTGCAAAGAATCTTTCTCCCTCTTCTTCTTCCATTGAAACAGATCAAGTTTAACCAATCAAACAGAACAAAGTACACATTTGCTTACGTAATCAATAATTAATTATACCTAATTAATATATTAAAATTTGGAAGAATCTCAAACAAATAGGCCAAAAGACATCACCAACTACATCATTAAGAAGAACAATCATCTCAGCTCTTAAAAACCATAATTTCTCAACTCTTTCTTTTTTCCTTCTATTTCTCATATCTTTCTTTCTTTTGCAGAAGAAAACAGAGAAACAAAAGATCATATTTTCTTTTTAATTAATGTAAGTGTGAAATTTTAATTAGAAACAGTAGAGAGATCTAATTGGATGGTAATAAAAAGGGTCCACTTTGTTCTTGGGGAAAGATTCTGCACGCCCACATATGGTGAGATTAAAATAGACTAATACTACCCTTCATCACCTACTTGTGTCCAGAGAAAAAAAAAAAAGAGAAAGAGAAAAAAAAAGAACTTGTGGTGATGATAGTATCATCTATTTGAGAGCTAAAGAATTTTTCCTTAAGCTTTTTTTTTTCAGAATCTTTTCATCATTTATGTGTTTGTGTACCAATAAACAGAAACCAAACAAACAAACCTCTTATAACTGAAAAACAGAGCAAAACTAAAAATCTTTTGTTTTTCTGTCAGTTAACTTACTTCTTCTGAGTGTTTGAAACCAAAAGTCAATTCTTTTTTTCCTGAAATTCTCTCTACTTGCTCAAGGAATCTTGATAAAGTAAGTAACTTTTTTTGGTGGGTTTTCTTCTAGTTGCTAACTATTTCTGGGTTTTTTGGATACTTGTTGTGTTATGGAGCATCAGAAGATTTTTTTGTTCTTTGGAAACTGATGTCATGAAGCATCAGATTCTTATTTTATAATTCCATCATCTTTTTATTTATTTTTTCTTCTTGTGTGTGGCATTTATTGTCTACTGGAAATTTTTTCTATGAATCGTCTTTTAAGGGCTCAATAATTGGCCCTCTTGGAGTTTCCATGTCCACTGGGGAATATTGTACTTGAGAAGCTGATGTTAGTACTTGATGAATCCTTCTTACAAGTCAACTCTCTCTAGCTTTTATATATTTATAGCCTCTCTCTATATATGATGATTTCACATCTCTCTTAAATTCTATTATATACATGTTTGAAATGCACTTTTGATCTTCCAGTTGACAAAGACTGAGTTTTTTTTTTTGCTCTTATCTTGTTTCTTCTCCTTCTCTTGTTCTTGTTTGGTTTCTTAATCATGTTTCTGCAACCTTTGCAGATCGGTTATGTAGACAACGACGAAAGGAATCTTAAGGGGACCTCAAAGACGCTTGGTCTTGCTGGTTCTTGAATTTACAACATCAAAGACTGAATAATTTGATTGGTAGGCTTTGGTGGATACAAGATAAAGAGATTGTTTTGATATGGAAGGTGGTCGTGGTGGTGGAGATGGCAATTTCTTACCCAACTCTAACTTTGGTGCATTCTCTGAGTCGGCTATGGATATGGATTTCATGGATGAACTCTTCTTTGATGGATGTTGGCTTGAGACAACAGATGGTAAGAGCTTCAAGCAGACCATGGGACAACCAGTTTCTGATTCTACTATCATGAATGATAACAACAACAACAACAACAACAACTCGTACCTTTACGGTTATCAATATACTGAGAACCTTTCACAAGATCATATATCAAATGAAGAAACAGGGAGAAAGTTTCCTCCAATAACACCGAGCTTTCTCAAGATCGAGGATCTCTCCAATCAGCCAATGAATCAACTACCTTTTGACGAGGCTGCAGTTATGAGTTCTGCACAAGCAGAGAAGTTACTCCTTGAAGAATCTGAGGGAGGAAGAAGATATTGGATTGCTCCAAGAACAAGCCAAGGTCCTTCTTCATCAGTGAAAGATAGATTAGTACAAGCTATAAAGGGTCTTAACGAGGCGGTGCAAGATAAAGACTTCCTCATACAGATATGGGTACCAATTCAACAGGAAGGCAAGAACTTTCTCACAACTTTAGAGCAGCCACACTTCTTTAACCCGAAATACTCGAGTCTTAAAAGATACAGAGATGTTTCAGTGGCATATAATTTCCTGGCTGATGAGGATTCTAAAGAGTCTGTGGGTCTCCCCGGTCGTGTTTTTCTTGGGAAACTGCCTGAGTGGACACCTGATGTGCGGTTCTTTAGAAGCGAAGAGTATCCGCGAATCAAAGAAGCAGAGAAATGTGATGTTCGTGGATCATTAGCCCTTCCTGTGTTTGAAAGAGGTAGTGGGATTTGTTTGGGTGTTGTTGAGATTGTTACAACAACTCAAAAGATGAATTACAGGCCAGAGCTTGATAATATCTGTAAAGCTCTCGAGGTTTTTCTCTTCCCTCTCTAGTTGCATGTTTAACCAATAACACTTAACTAACTTAGATTCTTCAATGGGGTTTTGGTTGTGTATTGTAGCCTAAAGAGTTTTTTTTTTTTTTTTTGTAGTCTGTTAATCTAAGGAGTTCAAGAAGCTTGAATCCTCCAAGCAGAGAGGTGTGTCAAAATGGTCTCATAAACCAAACCCTTACTTCATCAATACATAGAAACAATGACATTGTGTTTCTAAATGTCATTATTCCCTTTTGTTTCAGTTTCTGCAGGTCTATAATGAATTCTACTATGCTGCATTACCTGAGGTATCAGAGTTTTTGACATTGGTCTGCAGATTATATGACCTGCCTCTGGCTTTAACGTGGGCACCGTGTGCTCGGCAAGGCAAAGTTGGATCCCGCCATTCTGATGAGAACTTCTCTGAGTGTGTTTCAACTGTAGATGATGCTTGCATTGTCCCTGATCATCAGAGTCGTCATTTCCTAGAGGCATGTTCTGAACACCATCTGCTTCAAGGGGAAGGCATTGTGGGAAAAGCATTCAAGGCAACCAAACTGTTTTTCGTGCCCGAAGTAACCACTTTTAGCAAGACCAACTACCCTCTTGCACACCATGCTAAGATCTCAGGTCTACATGCTGCTCTAGCAGTCCCGTTGAAAAACAAATTCAATAGTTCGGTTGAGTTTGTGTTGGAGTTTTTCTTTCCAAAAGCTTGCCTTGACACCGAAGCGCAACAAGAAATGCTCAAGTCACTGTCTGCGACCCTTCAGCAGGATTTCAGGAGCTTAAATCTTTTCATTGATAAAGAGCTTGAGCTAGAAGTTGTATTTCCCGTTAGAGAGGAAGTAGTTTTTGCAGAGAACCCACTTCTTAACGCAGGAACCGGAGAGAATATGAAACCTTTGCCTTTGGAAGATATGTCTCAGGAAGATTCTTCATGGATCTCACACATGATAAAGGCAAATGAGAAAGGTAAAGGCGTGTCACTTTCTTGGGAGTATCAAAAAGAAGAGCCAAAAGAAGAGTTTATGCTTACATCTGGATGGGATAACAATCAGATTGGTTCTGGTCACAATAACTTTCTTTCAGAAGCTGAGCAGTTTCAGAAGGTGTCAAATTCAGGACTCAGAATCGACATGGATCCAAGTTTTGAATCAGCTTCTTTTGGTGTTGTGGGGCAGACATTACTAGGCAGTAGAAGACCAGGTGAGAAGAGAAGAACAAAAACAGAAAAGACAATTGGTTTAGAAGTTCTTCGACAATACTTTGCAGGAAGCCTCAAAGATGCAGCTAAGAGCATTGGTGGTAAGAACACTTCTTGTTATAATGTCTGTTGTATCTAATTCTTAGACAGTGATGATTCACACAGTCTCATTCTTATGTTGCAGTCTGTCCAACTACCTTGAAAAGAATATGCAGACAACACGGGATAACACGGTGGCCTTCTCGGAAGATCAAGAAAGTGGGGCATTCATTAAAGAAACTCCAACTTGTTATAGACTCTGTTCAAGGTGTTCAAGGCTCTATTCAACTTGATTCATTCTATACAAGTTTCCCAGAATTAAGCTCCCCACATATGTCTGGTACTGGCACTTCCTTCAAGAATACAGACCAGTCAAGGAATCTAAATGCTCAAACCGAGAACGGTGGTTCGGCACAGGGAACTGCTGCAGCTCCAAAGTCACCACCATCATCTTCTTGTAGCCACAGCTCTGGTTCAAGCACCTGTTGTTCAACTGGAGCTAATCAAAGCACCAACACCGGAAATACCTCAAATACTGTAACCACTTTGATGGCTGAAAATGCTAGCGCGATCTTGAAGAGAGCTCGTAGCGAGGTGAGACTGCATACCATGAATCAGGATGAAACAAAGTCCCTGTCTAGAACCCTGAGCCACAAAACATTCAGTGAACATCCTCTTTTCGAAAATCCACCTCGGTTACCGGAGAATAGTAGCAGGAAGTTGAAAGCTGGAGGGGCCTCAAAAGTGAAAGCCACATTTGGTGAGGCCAAAGTACGGTTTACTTTGCTCCCTACATGGGGCTTCAGAGAGTTGCAGCATGAGATTGCTAGGCGTTTTAACATAGATAATATTGCACCCTTTGATCTTAAGTACCTGGATGATGACAAGGAATGGGTTCTTCTGACATGTGAAGCGGATCTCGAGGAATGTATCGACATTTATAGATCATCACAGAGCCGCACGATCAAGATAAGCGTTCATGAAGCTTCTCAAGTCAAGCTAGGAGGTTCTTTTGGTAGCATCGGTCTTGGTCCTTCGTTATAAGCAATCAGGTAAGTAACAAGGTTGTACCTGCAAGAAGAAAAAGAAAAGAGCAGGAGATTCGACTAATTTACTAGTGTGTTAGAAAAATATTACTTACCATTTGATAGCAATAGGGCATCTCGTTTGTACACATATTTTCAGTGCCCCCATTTTGCAAGCAGCAAGTAGTGGACTGGTTTCCTGCATCGGCTTAGCAGATTTTTTGTATAATAAGGCGATGCGTATACCAGAAACATGCTTATATGTATGTATTTTTATTGTCTGTACATCATTTTGTCATCTGGATTCTACTAAGCTCTGCAAGTATGTTAAATTGATATATCTTCTACATCTTCACTTGTATTTGTTTTCTTACTTAGCTATGCATGAGAGTATCTTAAACATCGCAGTACATATTTAGTTATTCTAGGGAACAAAAGTTATCTATGCACAAACATTTCAGTCCAGAGAAGCCATGGCGAGACGCACCTATTGTAGTGGTCTTCCAAGTTCCTAACAGAGTATCTCTGTTATATCCTCAAATCCTTATGTTTGAAGGAAACAAGTAAGCCTGCAGAAAAAAGGTTCTCGTTTTGGTTTGTTCTTGTTCTTTCTGATTCAGTGAGTGACAAAGGAAGATATTGATCCTGAATTTATCATTGCCACCTAAACTTCAAAGACAGGAGAAAACAACATGGAAAGCAATCAAAAATATAAAAAACTGTGTCAAGAGAATAACTCTTAAGTAACTGATTATAACATTTGGTACTAAAAATCAGGATGACGAAAAGAGTTGATAGACATAACATTGCAAATCTCCGATTCCACATTTGAAGTGATGATTTTGCAAATACTCTGCCTGGTCAAACAATTTGCGGCAATTTTGTAAATATTTGAAGTGAAAATAAGCAAATAATTACGGGGAAAATGTTAAAAGGGTTAAATATTTGGGGGCAAATGTATAAATATCTGAATTGACGATTCTGCAAATATGCCTGATTATCAAATTGTTATATGGAAATATTTTAATGAGATGAAGATTTTGGGACGAATTGTGTAAATACCTAAAATATAACAATAAACGCTTTTCGTCCGCCTCCAGCTCCCAAAAGCCAAAGGGGCGAATCTTCTTCTTCTTCTCTTTCGATCAAAATCTTTTTCAGATTCAAACCCCAAAATAGCAGAGCAAAAATGTCTCGCAGATCGCTAACTCTCCTCAAGAATCTAGCTAGAAACGCGAACGGATCAGGTTTTCAAACCCGATCCGTGACTTACATGCCTAGACCCGGTGACGGAGCACCACGCGCAGTGACGCTGATTCCAGGAGATGGAATCGGACCTCTGGTAACGAACGCCGTGGAACAGGTGATGGAAGCGATGCACGCGCCGATCTTCTTCGAGAAGTACGATGTTCACGGAGAAATGAGCCGTGTGCCAGCGGAAGTGATGGAGTCGATAAGGAAGAATAAGGTTTGTTTGAAAGGTGGGCTTAAGACTCCTGTTGGTGGTGGTGTTAGTTCGCTTAACGTCCAGCTTAGGAAAGAGCTTGACCTCTTTGCGTCTCTGGTCAACTGTTTTAATTTGCCTGGTTTACCTACTCGCCATGAAAATGTTGACATCGTTGTCATCAGAGAGAACACTGAAGGTGAGTATGCGGGGCTTGAGCATGAGGTTGTTCCTGGTGTCGTTGAGAGCCTTAAGGTGAGAATTTTGATTTTGGATTCTGGCCTTCTGATATGGGTTTTAGTGTGATTTCAATCTGAATTTTGTGGTAACTTAGCTTAGAGAGAAGGCTTTTATGATAACTTTTGTAGATGGAATCAAGTTTAGATTGATCTGACATGATCTTGTTAGTGTGGTTTCTCATCAGCTAGTTGCTTATCACTATTGTGTTGGTATACTTTTCGTGTATATTTGCAGATGCAATTTGCTTATCATTTTCGTTTGCAAGTGGTCTTTTTATGTTATGTGTGCTTGTTCTGATCCTATTTCTCTGCTAGGTGATCACGAAGTTCTGTTCCGAGCGTATTGCCAAGTATGCTTTTGAGTATGCCTACCTGAACAACAGGAAGAAAGTTACAGCGGTGCATAAGGCTAACATCATGAAACTTGCGGACGGTTTGTTCTTGGAATCTTGTCGGGAGGTTGCTAAAAAGTATCCGAGCATCACCTACAATGAAATCATTGTTGATAACTGCTGTATGCAACTTGTAGCGAAACCAGAGCAATTCGATGTCATGGTATGTTTCAGAGTTATATACATATGAACTTTCGCATCTATCCATTGGCAATTCATGACAATCTCTAATTCTTCGATATTTTACTTAAAGATAAAGATACATGTCATCTCTCACTAGTTAAGTATCTCTGTTGATTGCCTGTTTTAGGGTCATATTATCTTATTGGTATGAAACTGATGTTGCGTTGCCATATACTAGTTAATCGCCCCATTTAAATATTGGTATGTGACGGGTGATGTGTTGCCACATACTAATTAAACTCATCATTTGCATATCAGGAAAGGGAATTTTTTAAATTGTACTTCTGTGGCCTTGTCTTTGTATTTTTACTACTTTGCCTCTGCTGAAGATAACTTGAGGACAAAGCTACATGTATCTAGCATGGAATTCTCAGTTAATCAAACAACCTGTTTCTTTATTTATATTGCCTTAGTTTGCTAGTATTGCCACCACTATATCGCTTCTGGCTCTTTGTTTTATGATTCATATAAATATGTTATGTTCTCTCTCATTACTTTATGTGCTAGCTTCCTTTGGCTTTTTTTCCCATTTTATAACGGCAATTTATAAAATGTTTTGCAGGTAACGCCCAATCTCTATGGGAATTTAGTTGCAAACACTGCTGCTGGTATTGCTGGAGGCACAGGAGTCATGCCTGGAGGTAAAAAAACATCCTCTATTGATAATCTCATTACACACTCTCGAGCTATATACATTATTAGATAAATAATGATTCTAAAATTTATATATCTGCGACATTAAATACAAAAACAGGAAATGTTGGGGCTGACCATGCGGTATTCGAGCAAGGTGCATCAGCAGGAAATGTTGGGAAAGATAAGATAGTATTGGAAAACAAAGCAAACCCAGTGGCATTGCTTCTCTCATCAGCGATGATGCTAAGACACCTTCAGTTTCCTTCATTTGCTGACCGGCTTGAAACAGCAGTGAAGAAAGTCATCGCTGAAGGAAAGTGCCGGACGAAAGATCTTGGTGGCACAAGCACGACTCAAGAGGTCGTTGATGCGGTCATTGCAAAATTAGACTGACTTTGACAAATTACGTGTTCGTTCCCTCTCTGCTACAGATTTTGTGTTGCCAAAATATGGGGTATGATCCAAGCACAACGGTTATCTGGTTTTGTACCTCGAGTTTTATTATATTCTTTAACCGTCGAAATATTTCGATAAGAAAAAAAAAACATGTTCCAAATAATTCATGTTGCTACGTTTGTTGGCGGCTTTTGTCATTGCAAAGTTTCTAAACTCTTATTCGTGGAATATGCAAACTTTGACGGAATTTTAATTCCAAGAAGAAGAATGAAAAGTTGATGGTATCGTACTGCCAAAGTCTTCAATTGTGTAAGAATGTGAAAACATGCAATTTTCTAAAAACACTTGATGAAACCAACTGATTAAGCGGTAAGACAAATAAGAAAGGGCCTAGGCAACAGGCCCATTAGTAATAAATAGGCCCAACTTGATCCAACGACTTAGGTAGGAAGAGCGAGGCAGAATCCAATTCCTTGTTGATTTTCCCCAATTCGAGGAGGACTGAAAACCCTAGAATTCATAAAATTAGACGAGGAAAAGAAGATGATGCGGTTCCTAGGCAACAATGTTGCTAAGGTAATCTCGAAAAATATTGTCTTTGTGTTGTTTGTCTCAAAAATCTTGTCGCCGTTGTTGGTCATTGAAATTGAAGGAACCAATTTGCAGATTTGTCGGCTGCAGAATCGTAATATTTCATCTGCCAGTAAGACATGTCTCAGTTATATTTGCATAGCAATATCTTTGCTTCGATCAAATTTTGTATTTGTTGATATCTCTGATAGTTTTTGCTTCAATCAAATTTATAGCTGTGACTGCCACCATCGACGATGCCCCTAAGTATTTGTGTAGAGCTGTGGTATGTAATGCGCAATCTTTTTTTTCTTTCTGCTTTAGAAAGCTGGAACTATCTTCGTTTAACATGTTCTTTTGGTCTACTAATTCAGGTGGTTGGGTATCAGCAGTTCAGCACCCGCCTCAAAGTTTCTTCAGGAAACTGAAGAGGTAAAAAAAAATAATGGCACTGGATTTTGCAATCTAAACAAACCTTTGTTGTTTTGTTTATACCATTCCTTTTCTTCTTTGTTTCAGGCGCAACTCCGAATCAAGCGATTGTTGGATAAACACGAAGCCGGATTTGAGGCACCCATGAAATGATATTTTATGTAGGAGTCTAAAAAACAAATATGATTGGATTTTGCTACTTTACGATAATTATTAGTAAATGCAAATATTCAATCACGTTGATATTCAAATGCTGACTGCATAAGTACGGTTCGACTTTAATTGGAAAACAAACCATTACCCCAAAAAAAAAAAAAAACTATAGATATAATTAAATAACTAGTAAATAAAATTATATATAAAGTAGCTCGAACCAAGTTCGTAAAGGATTTTAAAACGCTGATTGAGTTTGTTAATGCTGTGATGCAACTTATTATAGCAAGAACAAACAAACCTATTTCTATTTTAGATTCAAAAAAAAAAAAAAAAAAAACCTATTTCTATTTATCTCTAATTTTTGCTATGTAAAGTTTAAATTATTTTTATTTTCATTTTTCTTTTGTACAAATATGTAAAACTTAAATTAATGGAACAATTAAGAAACTGTGGAATCATGCCTACAAAATTTGCCTAATCTCATCATGTGGTGTATAACTGTATACTGTATAGTCTGTTAATATATATATATATATATATATATATATATAGTATGTTTAATTTTTTTTTTTTTTTTTTTTTTCGTCAATATAGTATGTTTAATCAAGAGTTGTGTGTGGCCTTGCAGGACAAGGACAACAAATGCTCGAGGATGGGGAACATTTATTTAATTATCGTTAACCCCCAAAAAAGTTACTGTAAGCAGTAACAGCTATGTGAATGGAGAAGATTTCGATTCTGTTCATCAAATCATTACACATTTAAGAGAAAAAATAGAGATGCGTGTCCCTTAACATCAGAAAGAGAAATATAGGGCAAATCATTACTTTTTTTTTTCCCCCAACAATCTATGTATATGTGTTCAAGATATAGCAGAACTAGTGAAGTATCCAACTATTCTCGAAAAATAGTATCATAACTAATTAAACTAGTGTTTGACCAAAAAAAAAAAACTAATTAAACTAGTATTCAAATATTCTTTATAAAAATCATTGATCACTTCAACAAAGTGGGATAAAGTGAGTAAATTTGAAAATGTCAGTGTCTTTCCATATGAAAAATGTTTTAGTTATCAAAAGTAAATAAAACATAAGTAAGTTTTCAAATTCTTAATATCGATAGGGTATTCTTCTTACAATAAAACTCCTGATTCATTCTATATAAATAAAAAAATCTGAAGGCATCCATTGATTCAGCTAGAATCAAGATTTTAGAATGCATATTAAACTATATAATATTCCGGTAATAATTTCATGAGACAAGTGTGTGTGTATAAATAACGAATTTAAGAGTGACATGTAAGGTAGTTTGTTTAGGTTTAGGCCCTGTTCTAAAAATCCCCGCCTAGCCCCGATTACTTCCCGCTTAATCGCTAGGCCCACCCTCTCCGCCTCGATTAATGACTAATCCCCTAAGAAATCAGTAACCCGATTATTCTCCGTCTAATCCGATTATTTTCTGCCTAATCCGATTATTTCCCGCCTAATCTTACATACCCCGATTATTTTTTAGATTACAAGTATAAAAAAAACATTTTATTTTTGTTATTCAATCATTTGAATTGGGAATTTGTGATGTTTTACATAACTTGTGTTCAAATTTTAATAAAAATCATAAAAATTTGTTTTTACTGTAATTTTGAAAACAATATTGAATTAATATATTTTAAAAATATTAAAATAACCCTAAAACTAATCTCCGATTAATCCCCGATTTTAATCCGATTTTCCGATTAATCGTTAGGCCCATGCTGAACGCCCGACTAGCGCCTAACGATTTTTCAAACAAGGGGTTTAGGTAGCTAACGTATATCATCATTAACATAAAGGAAAAGAAGAAGCTAAGGAAGATATGATTAAAGAATGCAAACAGATTTGCATACATTTTGAGATAGTATCGAGACTACTTAGAGCAACATTATCAATGGTCTCTTAGAGCATGATTAACGGTGGTATATATGAGATTTTTTAAAAGAGAAAAAAATAATAATATTTTAATTTTATAATTATATTTTAATTTTTTAATATAAATTGACCATTGATACAGCTCTACGTGTCTTAAGGTTTGTAAGCTTGTCTCTTATGTAAGAGCTTTTATTGCTTCTCTCTCTTCTTTCTCTTAACCTTTTACTAATTTTCTTTTTTTTTTATTGTTAAGAATTATATTAAGAGACTAATGTTAATGGTGCTCTTACAACTCTTAAGTTAAGAGATATGTCTTATAACTAAAAAAAGTCTCTTAAAGTCTCTTAACTAAGAGATTTTTGTTAGTTATAAGACATATTTCTTAACTTAAGAGTTGTCTTAAGAGACCATCAATAAAGATGGTCTTAGTGCACAAACTTAAGACCAGTTTCGGAGTTGGCACTGTACCCAATATTTTGGACAAAACCATAAGCTCTTTAATTACAAAACGAGTTGCAAACTGTTTTCAAGATTGAAAAGGGGAAGATCAAGCACCTCACCACCACTTGTTGGATTTCCTTTGGAGTGCTTCCCACATCTTCTTCATCTCTTCGTCGACTTTGGCAACAACTTTTTGGATGGATTCTTCATTGGAAGCAGAAACCTCCTTCAACGCCTTGTCCATGGCTTGTTTACTATTCATGATAACCTCCTTCAACGCCTCCTCCAACGTAAATGATACGAATCCGGTGATACCTAAAATATTTAAATAATTAAAAAATTGCAAAGAAGATCTCATAATAATAAAATATAACTGAAAGATGGATGTTTGTTGTTGCATTTGGTTCTTGTACATGATATGTACTAACAGACAAAATGACATAGAAGATCCGAGATCAGAAGCTTCACCGGAAAGCACAATCGTAAACTCTCCGTTAATTTCAGTGCTATTTTCTGTTTATTATCTTAATTAATTTAATTAATTCTTAAAAATCAAAAATAAGGTAAATGAGTGCTATTTTTGTCAAATAAACTTAGGGATGCTATTTTTGTCATAAAAACTTCATTTAGGGCTATATGAGACCATTTCTCTTGTTTTAACAAAATCAGTTTTTGTAATATAATTATCAAATTAATTTTCTTTAACTCTCTCTTATCTCCAAAAAAATTGTAAATTGTAATACAATTTTTTAGTATACTCATCATTATATTTAGTTTTATTGATTCAACATATAATGACATAAAGATCATTAAAAATTTTATTTAATTCAAATTTTGTAGTGTAAGGATTTTTCTATATATATTAAAAACAAAATTTGATATTCCATTTCCAATTAGCTTGTAATATAAAGAAGATGAAATCATTTACTACAAAATGATTTCTTCACAATGAATTCTTTGGAATGTAACATAAAAATTTATGATATAAATACAATTAAATTTACTCATAAATGACATTCAAACATGATTGTGAAAGTTTTATCAAAAACAAAACATGATTGTGGAAGTTAAATAGTTATCTAACGTAATTATAATTTTATTAAAAAAAATCCCTATAAATATTAATACACACATCTCACAAACAATGATATTCCAAGTTTTCTATTATTGGTAAATTGTATAACATTTTTTCTTCTAATTCAACAAATGTTGTTTCAATATATATATTTTTGTCACTTTTGTAAGAGATTGTGAAGAGGAGGTGACATGCAACCAAGAAATCCTATGCACGGTCAATCGTTTGTGCTACTTTAAATGTCTTTCAAAAAAAGAGAGTAGAGAAAATGCATTATTGTAGGTTTTTTTTGCCGAAAACATTCATTATATTCAATCTATATTAACCTAAATTTGGGTTGACTCAAATAAATTTGATATTCTTGCAGAGAGATTAAATAAACAACATAAGTCTCAAGTGAAGGGCAATATTCCAAGAGAGTTGATGGTGGAGGTAGACGTTGAATTGTATAGAATAGTCATTTATCTCACGAATACAATGACTATTCTCACGAATTAAATTAATCTACTATATACAATGAATGTTATTTTTCAGATGGTTATCTTTTGGTCGTTTAAATTTAGTAATGCTTTGGAAGAAGGCAAGTGAAACATATATTGAACCAAGTTGTAATCTCAAAAATATTAAGTGAAAGTCTTAAGTCTATATATTGATATGTTCACTATCTCATTCATCTGTTATTTTTATTTATGCGTTATTATTGTTGTTTTGTTTACAATATATATATTATTGTTTGTTTTACATAAAGAAAAAATGTATACAATAACCCACGCGTCAAACATCTAGTATATATCTAAACGAACTCAACTTTTTTTAAGAGATACTTTCACCATTTCAATGTTAAAATGTGAACAAGTACCGTCACTTTAGTAAATTAAAAATTCATAAGAATTGTGGGCCCGTAAGAGTTTTGAGCCCAAATCCGACCCGTAAAAATATACAAGTGACCCAAGTGATATAAAAGTTTTCTTAATGGAAAAATAATATTGATTAATTCCGTGGCAACAAATGAAAGCCAATCCGATTTCAAGAAACGAGCTGACGTGGTCAAACTCATATCAACTGTGTCTCTCTATCTATCTCTCTCCCTCACTTCTCTCTCTCTCTCTCCTCTTCTCCTTCAACTGGTGATGGCTGCTCTCAGGCTACCCACTCAGCTTGTTACACGTGGTACACTCGACTACCATAATTCCTCTCCTTCCTCAGCCACCGCCGCTTCCTCCGGACGTCTCTCTTGGCGACGTTCTCTCACACCGGAAAATTCAATCTCGCTCTTCCCATCTTCCTCATCCTCATCCCTTAACCGGGAACGATTAATAGTAGTTCCGGTTACATGCAGTGCGGCAGCGGTTAATCTTGCTCCGGGGACACCAGTCCGACCCACGAGCATCTTGGTGGTTGGAGCCACTGGAACTTTGGGAAGACAAATCGTCCGGAGAGCTTTAGATGAAGGTTATGATGTCAGGTGTTTGGTCAGACCAAGACCAGCTCCCGCCGATTTCCTCCGTGATTGGGGCGCCACCGTCGTCAATGTACGTATTCACATCTTCTTTTTTAAGTTTACAAAAGTCTTTTGATTTGTCTAAGAGAGAACCAAACCGGAGTTTTGTGTCGTGTAGGCGGATCTTAGTAAACCAGAGACCATTCCAGCGACTTTGGTCGGAATTCACACTGTAATTGATTGTGCCACGGGACGTCCTGAAGAACCCATCAAGACGGTAAGCTTCTAAATTGTTAAAGATTCAATTTTTGATTTGTGAATTTAGCCTAGTGAGACTTATTTAACGTTTGAGACTGGCTTGTGTTTCATGCCTTTGCTTGTACGTTTGAGTGTTGGATTTAGGGTTCCAATGTGATTGAAAGTTATTTGTGTTCGGTTTAGGTAGATTGGGAAGGAAAAGTTGCTCTGATACAATGTGCAAAGGCAATGGGGATTCAGAAATACGTCTTTTACTCAATCCACAATTGCGATAAGCATCCTGAGGTTCCTCTCATGGAGATTAAGTATTGTACTGAGAAGTTTCTTCAGGAATCTGGTTTAAACCACATCACCATCCGGTTATGTGGTTTCATGCAAGTAAGCCTCATTCCCCTCAACTTATGCATCTAGTTGTCCCTGGAATTGAGTACATGAGGTTGAATGTGGTAATGGCTGATTCTTGTCTAATCCAGAGTTTACTATGTCTGTGCAGGGTCTTATTGGTCAATATGCAGTTCCAATTTTGGAGGAAAAATCGGTTTGGGGAACAGATGCACCAACGCGTATTGCTTACATGGACACACAGGTGAGTAAACAAATGTAGTTGTACTTCATTTCTTTGTGTAAAATATGGATGAAGCACACAACATGGTTTAACATGTTCCTCATGCTATAACAGGATATTGCTAGGCTAACACTTATAGCTTTACGCAATGATAAGATCAACGGAAAACTTCTGACATTCGCTGGCCCTCGTGCATGGACAACCCAGGAAGTAAGAAGGGATATAGTTACCGCTCTTTTGTTTGAACTGAATTGAGAAATGTTACTAAAGCATAACCTTTTTCGCTACCCTTTTGTTTCCGAAACATGTCAGGTAATAACACTATGTGAGAGACTTGCTGGGCAAGATGCAAATGTCACAACCGTTCCAGTTTCTGTATTGAGAGTCACCCGTCAGTTAACTCGGTTTTTCCAGTGGACAAATGATGTCGCGGATAGATTGGCCTTCTCAGAGGTACGTAAAATTTGGCCTTTATCACCAAACAATGATGCTTTTCTTTCATAGTAGCTTTTCAGATCAACTGAAATCATGCTTCTAACATCTACGAGACATTTTAGGTTCTTTCGAGTGACACGGTCTTCTCTGTTCCGATGACTGAGACTAATAGTCTGCTAGGTGTGGATCAGAAGGACATGGTGACTCTTGAAAAGTACTTGCAGGATTACTTCAGCAACATATTGAAGAAACTAAAGGGTCTAAAGGCACAATCCAAGCAATCAGACATCTACTTTTGAGTTCTGACCTTGTGGTGTCTTGATAAGATTCAACACTATTTAAAAACTGCATTTGCATCCATACTGTGAGCTCCATTGTTTCAATGTTCTTCAATGGCTAATGTGCTTCTTCTTGTAATTAAAGAGAATTATAATGTAAATGTAGCTTGAGCTGTCCAAAGGTAATGAGATTCCTCTGTTTAACTTTTGTTAGAAGCTAGGGCTGTGAGCTTCTTGTTACTATTTTTTCTTCCTCTTAAAGTCTTCTTCTAATTTATTGGTTCTTGTTAATACTCCTGAATAAAAGTGAGAAAACTTTTGGCAAATGAATAGTAAGATGAAATAAATGCAAGTGTTAGTCTCAATGTAACTTGAGAACCTAACAAGTGGAACAAGCTCATTCATTATCTATGGTTGAAATTTGCTACCACTTTTTTAAGAATCTAAAAATTGCACCAAAATCCCTAAGTCCGGGAGTCTATTACTACTAGTTACTACCCATTTTTGTTTTTTTTTTTGGTCAACTGAGAATATATTGATGGAAAGATTGCACCAAAAAAATGATCCATTGGATATCAACTTCTTATAAGATCAGAAGTAATAAGTGTTTACAAAAGGTGTTTTGAGTTGTTAAATCAGTATCTTAAATAAAATGTTAGATCTATTATCAATATCACCTCATTATCATTTATCAACACTAAAATCTTTTTCTATTTCGATCTAACTAATATCGTGTTGGTTTATAAAAACAGCAGTTAGTAGATACACACTAAGATAAACAATACACTGGGATGCTACGATCATGCATGTTTAATAAATCAAAATCTGAAAAGGAACCATAGAGAGGGAAAATTTTGTGGAATCTAATCCATAGGGTTAGGTCGTTGGTTATCATTTAGGTTGTCTTGTCTATGTCTTTTCGTATAATATTTTCATTGATTTTATTCCACTGATATAGTACTAGTGAGAGAAGAACTAACATGAAACCTCGAAACCACATTCACATTCTGTGTTCTCCCCTAATTGTTCTGGCCTACCTCGACAGCGACCCCGATACTTAGCCAAAGATAAACGGTCCGTTTTATATATAAATACTAGTTACATTTTTACAAACATTATTTTCTAATAAATACCAAAAAAATAGAATATAGATAAATAAATAAATCAAATATGATTTACTATACGTTGGCTAAGAACTAAGTCCATATAGAGCAAAAAAAAACTAGGCATGCATTATCACTAATGCCAAATTGCCAAAGGTACGTTTGTTCTGTTTTGAACTTTTCAGATCTTTTGTTTTGTAACTTTTGTTTCTCAACTTGAAAGTCGAACGTAGGAGGAAAAATAATTTCAATAATAGAGGAGAAATAAAATAAATAAATAAACATAGACACATGGAAATATATAAGTGGCATGATGAGCCAAGTGATCTCCAACCTACAAACTCTAGTGGCAGAGAAAGAAGATAAAATCCAATGAATGCTCTTCACAATCAGATCAGACCAGTCTTTATTTTTTCTTTAATATATATACTTTCTTGTAAATTGTTATTTAGATATTGGGGCTTTATGTTGGATATTCTCTTTTCCATTTGACCTAGCTTTCATAGATCATAATTTAACCTTTTTCCATAATTTTTTTGATTTTTGGAATTCATGAAACTATTTTTTATTTAAACTCCATCCGTTTCATATTAAATGTCGTTTTAGCATTTGAATTTTGTTTCAAAATAAGTGTCGTTTTGTGTTTTCAATGCAGATGTTTGGTAAAATTTCCAGTTTTGTCCTTACTAATTTAATGTATTGACCAATGAAAAAAATAATAAAATATATAAATAATGGGTAAAACAGAAATTTTAATTGTTTTCTTAATATGTGTGCAAAAATCTTAAACGACATTTATTATGAAACAGAAGGAGTACTTGTTTTGAAAAGTAGAATTTAAAATTATAAACACAAAAAGCAAGTCCTTCCACACCGTAAAAACAATTAAGCAGTCTTAAAGCTTATGAGAAGAATCTCTGGTTCCAAGGAGGAACACAAGAAGAAAGTCAAAGCTATTCTTTCGAGTTGAAATTTCTGTTCTTTCTTTTTTGCTTTACAGGAAAAAACGAAGCTTTTCTATTAGTTGGCTTTACGAGAATATACTCTTTGGTTTTAGGACCCTTTTGTTAAAATATTTTACTCTCTCTGTTCCTAAAAAATTGATGTTCTAGAGTTTTCACATATATTAAGAAGCAATCATTGTTTAATTATTTGTCAATTACTTTTTTATACTAAATATTTTTTAATAACTTTGAACTAGTATTAGAAAACAGTTAATCATTACGTCTTGAAGTTTACGATATATTAATTTTAATTAATAAAAAATAAAACAAAAACCTAAAAAATCAAACTTTGTGGAACAAACTAAAACTTTAGAACATCAATTATCTAGGAGTATCTTTTACTGTAACTAACTACTATCGATTTTCGTAATTTTTTTTTTCCTTCACCATTATTTTTCTTGTTATGTCGTATAATATTCACAAGAATAAGACATTGAATAATGGGAATTTTTTAATTTAGGCTTGCCATGTGATCTATTGCGGCATTAATTAGTCTAAAGATTCATCATATACGTAGATTTGCAAAATTATTTTATGAGAAACATAAGTGGGTTAGTGGTCACACTTCTGTGGTTTCTCTATCAAATCCAAAGCTTGAACTTTAGTTTAATCAACCTTAAAGTTTTTATTATTAAAAATCAAAAGTTACCTCTCTCATCCATTATTGTCATATATAGGAAGAGAGAGTTTCTTGCAGTGTCACAACAAGCCACCCAAAACATTCGCAGCAATGGAAACATTTCCCTTATAATTCACAACACTTGGTTTTTCTCTTTTTCCTTATTAAAGGTTTCTATCGAAAACATAAGACATCCCAAAGTCATAGCACATGAAGGTCTTGTTGAACCACACCAAACAAATTAATATTCCACAAGTTAAAAAAGGTTATATACATTTTTGGAAAATATGGAAACTGACAATCTGTATATATATAATCAAAATACTACATATTGCGGAAAATAAAATCAAAATACTATAAATTTCAAGTCGAATTAAAGAAACACTTTCGTTTACTAGCAAACCGCATCAATCTTAGTTATATCTTAATTCAATCATGGCATCGCAACTATATTAAAAAAAAAAACTACTAATTCCAATTAAAAAGGAACGATAGATCAAAAACCCGACAATTTCCCAATTGAAATCTGGATGTTGTACAGCATGCATAAAATCTAATAAACTAGCGTACGTCGTAGACCTAAGACTATATATATTAGTATTACACACACATAATTAAATAGATATATACTCTTATATACTACTAAGTAGAAAAAGCATGTGTATAGTGAGTGAACCTTTTTATCGCCAGTGAAATGTGTGTCACATGTCACCTGCGTCGCCCAATTATTCTGTGCCGAATTTTCTCCTCAATTCAATCCCCTTCCATTAATGACCATCACATTTTAATAACCCTAAATCTATCTTACCAGAACTTTATTCCAAACCCACTCAATAGCAGAGGAATAAAATAGTTGTATGGATTATACTAGTATTAGATAGATTTTTTCTGACTCTCATTAACTCACTTATAATATACGCTAATATATATACACGTTAATAATGTTTAGCTTAATCTATTACTGACATCTACGATTGCGTTAAGTATATAACAAATCAGAACTTATCAGTCTATAATAGAGTTACATAATACGTACTATTGATTTGCATATGAAATCGTGATAAATCAATAAATCAAATATTGTTGAATATATTGAACCGTTATCTTGAGTACTATTGATCTAATGATCTTAACAATAAGAACTTACATAATTCGTGTGCAACCCCCGTTTAGAGGGGTAAGGCGGAGGTGCGACGGTCCGGAACTTTTTTTTTCAAAAAAAAAATTACATGTAAAAAAGGCTAAATATTTTTTTAAAATATTATTAATATAAAAATTATAATTTAAAAGGCCTAATTTTTTATAAGAAAATATATAAAAAGGCCCAAAATTTTTAAAATAACAATTTTTACTATAAAAATTTGTAAAAATTAAGTAAATTTTCTTTTTATATATAATAATAGGCTAAGAAAATTTTTTTTACCCTAAAACTTCCAAATATATTGGGTCGGGGCCGTTCGTCTGTAGTAACATATGAAAACTGGAAACCAATTGAATAACAGCACAACATTTAGTATTTCCGAGAAATATGCCCAGAGGTGATATTTTCATTATGTTTTATGCTTTATAAAAAAGATGAATCATCTTACTCAATTGATTGACGTTTTTTTCCATTCTGTTTTGGTCTGCGATTGATGTTTTCCATCTCTGTATTTTTCAGCTAAATCACAATTAAGAGCATAGGCAGTGGTGCATTTGGAAGGGGTTGTAAGTATTAAAAAAAACAGATTTAATGCAAAAATTGTCTTTCTTTTCACATCCGGATGTAAGTTTACACTCGGATGTAAGACTCTCTCTCTCTCTTTTTTTCTCACTTTAAATTATAATAATAAAAAAAATCTTACACCCCTCACACTTATTACACCACGGATGGTCTAAGGTAAAATGCAAAAAGCAGTTTTAAGCAAGTTTTATATAAAAAAATGAAAAATCAGTCAGTCAACTTAAAAAGCTGAAACGTTAGTACCGTTTGGTACCTAAATAATGACAATATCTATGCTATTATCATTACAACATCATATATAATGTTTGATATTACAAACTTTGGCTACAGATTTTATAGTTACGTTGTATAATTTTGTATTATACTATCATAAATAAACGATTAAATAAAATATGATGATTAATCTGATCCAAATGGAGTATAGTAAAAATTAAAGTGCATTAGCAAATCAAATAATTGGACCTTCATTATAAGCCAAAGAAAGACAAAAAACGACGGTGTTGTCTAGATCCTAGAATGGGAAAATTAAATGATGTTGCGCTTGAACGTGCTTAACTTGATAAGCTAAAGAAAGGGGAAAAATGTCGTTTTCTCTCCCAACTTTCAAAAAATGGCCAATCAATACGTTAACTTCATATGTGGCCATTTAAAACATGAAATAAACGTTGACTAACGTTTGAGACATGGAAATTCGTTGACCATGCCAAAATAGACATGCCGTTATCAATCGTTAACGGAACCTCTAACGCCCGTTATCACTCCTAACAACTCTGTTAGTCAACTTTCAAATTGTGGCCATTTTAAACATCAATTTCATATGTGGCCATTTAAAACATGAACTAATCGTTGACTAACATTTGAAACATTAGAATTCGTTGACCAGGCCAAAATAGACATGTCGCCACCATTCGTTAAAAGAACCTATAACATCCGTTATCACCAGTTAACGACTCTGTTAGTATGTCTAAAACGACTTCGTTTTGAGGAAAATCGAGAGAAAATCAAGATTTTTCCCAAATGAAAACACCAAATCCCCAAATCTATTTCTACAACAGCTCAAACAAGATGAATAGTCCTATTATCTCCATCTCCATTTCAGAAAAGCTACATTTAGTCCTATGATGGGTCTACAAGTTTGCTTCTATGATTCCTTTTTAGATTTAAAACAAATATATAAACGATGTTTGCTTCCAATTACTGGCTCTATGATTATCTATATATCAAACCATGTCCTTGGATTATGCTTTAAACAAAAAATTTGTCCTGATTTCCTCTCGATTATTTTCAAAACGACGTCGTTTTTGGCAGACTAACAGAGTCGATAACGGGTAATAACAAGTATTATAGGTTTTGTTAATGACTGATTAAGACATATCTATTTTGGCCTAGTGAACGAATTCTCATGTCTCAAATTGTTAGTCAACGTTTAGTTCATGTTTTGAATGGCCACATATGAAGTTGATGTTTAAAATGGCCACAATTTGAAAGTTGATTAACAGAGTCGTTACGGGTGATAACGGGCGTTAGAGGTTCCGTTAACGACTGATAACGGCATGTCTATTTTGGCCTGGTCAACGAATTTTCATGTCTCAAACGTTAGTCAACGTTTATTTCATGCTTTAAATGGCCACATATGAAGTTGACGTATTGATTGGCCACTTTTTGAAAGTTGGGAGATAAAACGACATTTTTCCCCTAAAGAAAGTGAGGAAAATAAAAAGGTGATAGGGACAAGAAGAAGAAGACGACGTCACAATGCATTAAATTCAATGTTTAGCACAGTACTGTTAAATATTCCTTTTTAAAATTCACTTCTACATTACAAAATACAAACACTTCAAGTAATCAAGTATACTATATAGTATTTACTTCATCACTCTTTCCCCAAAATGTAACAATCAATTGGCTTATTGAAGTTGGGTAGGGGACCAAAGTAACTTTCTCAAAATATCCCCTTACCTCTGAATCAACAGGCTCTTCTTATATTCTGCACCTAACATCACTAAGATTTTGGATATTTGTCAAATAATTTTGCATGACAATTATATATGATCTCTACTATTTTGGATTTCAGGTAAAGCATGAACACTATTTAATTTTTGCCATATGAAACCACCTACATATGTTCTTGAGTAATTGGGATTTCATTTTGTTCACATTGGTCTCGACGTCCCGTTAAATGAATGTTTTTAAAATGGAAAATAAGTTGTTGTATTAATTTATTTATTTTTTTGGGTTAGAATTGTTGGTTAATTTGTTTAGCGATATGTCATATATGGATACAATTATCCTATATATTGTGTAAAACATAGATTTTTGCTATAGAAAACATCCACATGGCCAACTATAATTTGGATAAATCACATGCATTGTTTTGTTTTTAATTGAAAATCTTAACGCCAAATTAATCTACAGATATAGAAGCTTTTTATCCTTAGATTCAACTCAACCACTGGCCTAAAATAGGAAAACTTTAATTTCTATTTTTACTTTCAGTTACCATGTGCCATAAAAACGCAGATATATCAATTAAATATTTAAATGTAACACCAAATTTATTTGTCTTAATTTTGGAAACGATAAAGGATCTAGCATGCAGTAAAAAGGCAAATATTACGAAAAAAAAAAGACAAATACAAAAAGTAAAAAGAGTTTGTTAAATGAAAAAAAAAATAAAGATAAAAGAAAACAGAAGGAACAAAAAGGGTTGCTTCTGCACCAAGTTATTCTGCGTAAATAACATTATCAATTACAAGGCTTCGATGCTAAGTATCCTTATCGGATATCAAATATCCTGAGAGGCTTTGTTTGATTGCTCTACATCATTTTTGTGATATAGTTCGTCGTCACCACATTTTTTGTCGCTACGGACCTGATTTGTTTTGTTGTGACAATGTGCATAGTCATTACTAATACATGTTCTAGACTGTTCGTTCTAGTCGGTAACAAGAAAAACGGTTTGGTGTTGTGTGAATCCGGTTAAACGAAATATGTAATATCGGTTTTGTTTAATTAGTAAATTTCGTAAAGTTAATGAAGTAATCTGAGGTATGACAGATTTGGTAGAAACATGTCTTTCGCATTTTATTTAACATGTAATATGTAAATATGCCTCTTACCAAAAAAATATATGTTATATGCCTAACAGAACGCAAACAAAATTCACGGGTTTCTCCAAATATCTGAAGATAGTAACATAACACCTTAGAACAAGTAAAAAAAAAAAAAACCCCTTAGAAGTTAGAACAAAGATTCCGATATTGATATTTTTTTTTTTGTTATTATAGAGGGTTACGATATAATTATTATTTCCTACGTTTGAAAAAAGAGTGTTCGATGCTCGAATACGTATTGCAATAAACTGCACGTAAAGTTTTAATTCGTGACCTTGCATGAAAATACGAAATATGTATTTATTTCCATAATTCCATTTATTAATGTGTCCGTATATCAGCATACTTTGGTCTATACCAATTTGATTCTCTCCTGCAAGTCTGCAACTATCGTTACAAGTTTTTTTGTTTGTGAGTTTAAATTTAAATTGCTAAAAAAAATTTTGGTTTGCCGTCTTAATTTTGTTTTTTTAAGCTACATAATATTTTATTTGAAACATAAAAATAGTTAAAACAATTATAGAATTGTTATTTTGGCGGTAACAATCAGCCCAGAAAAACTTTATCGAGTGAAGATCCAAATTTAATAGTCTAGAATAAATCTACCCAATAACTTTATTTTAATTTCACAAGTGAATCCCAAAACACATGGTTGACTCTTGCAACTTAGTTTTCATTGACCCTTTAATGATACAACAAAAAAGTATATATACCGTTTAATTTGATTATCACTGATCACAAAAACAAATACAGTAATACCGAAAACGATATAATTAACATTTATCTTCTTAAAATTTGAACTATTTTATAGATTAATAAGCTTGTTTTGTTCAGATGATAAATAAAATAAATGAGTCTAGTCAATGAGAGAGGAAGAAACATGACGACGTTAGCATCACACCTGAAGCCTGAAGCGCCTGAAAGCTAACAAACATCGATTTTAGTTACGTCTTTAGTTTGAACACACCAAACCAACTACTGTACTATATTTAATCAAAACAAATTCCATTACATTCCTTTGACAATAATCAATTACTAATTAATAACAGACATAAGTTCAATAGTACGAATTTCATCATTTAATTTCTTACGTTACCCGTTACCATCATCAAGTCGAATTTAAATTGTCCAAATCAAATGCTGTCGTTACGTAATTAAAGAATACAACTAAGGGTAAATTGGGAATAATACAAAAATGGTCAAAAACGAGTCAAAGTTACCGTCAAACCAAACTACAAAGCCAAAGTAGAAAAGTAGTCCACTTACTTACACGTTATTATATTAAAAAGATGGAAAACTCCTACCGTATCTTCTAAGATCCATGTCATCTGTCTGAATCTCTCTCAAAGTACTGTCCTAAAAAGGTTAAATTTTCCAACAACAAAAAATCTACCGTATATATTTTCTTTGAATTTAAGAAAATTTCGGGTTAATTAATTTTCTGGAAAAGGAGATTATGGTAATTAAAAAGAAAAGAGAAAAAATGAAGAAAAAAACACCGACTCATCCTATGGAAGAAACGGACGAAAATCTCAGTGCTGGCAAGATTCCTTCACAGTCCTTTTGCTGTTTTTTTTTTTTTTTTTCTTTTTTCTTCCTTCATCTTCTTGAGCTAAAATCATTCATTTTTATCTCTATCTTTTTTTCTTATAGAGAGAGTCCTAAAAATTGAATAAAAATTATCAAAAGAGAAAACAATCACTTCACACTTCTTTCATTCTTTCTTTGTATCTCTATCAACATCAACCCACACCATCTTTGCCCCATATGCGCCTCCATCTCTTATTCCTCTCACCTACCTTTCTTTCAATTCTCTCTCTTTCTTTACGAAAAGTCTTTTAATTTCAATTCTCTACCTGATTTCAAATCTTGGGTCTCTCTCTCTTTTTTTCTTTTTCAATTTAATATAAGTTGATTCTTTTTTTTTTGTTTTTTTTTTTTGGAATCATTATTGATTGGTATGGGTTGTACAAGTTCTAAGCTCGACGATCTTCCGGCGGTTGCTCTTTGCCGTGAACGTTGTGCTTTCTTAGAAGCAGCTATTCATCAACGTTACGCTTTAGCTGAATCACACGTGGCTTACACTCATTCGCTTAGAGGTATCGGTCATTCTCTCCATCTTTTCATCAACCACCACCACCGTTTCGTCGCTTCCGGCGGCGCTACCGGTGCTGATTCTCCTAGACTTAATCTTCCTCCTCAGAGAAAAGGTGACCTTGACGATGGCGACGGAGCAACAAATTCACCTAAAAAAACAAAGCTTGCTTCTTCTCACCACAACCACGCTCACTCGGGTTCGGGTTCTGATTCGGGTCATCTCGAATTCGATTCAGATTCCGAAGACGATGAAGAAGAAGACGATTTGGATTTGGATTCGTTGCATCACCACTCTCCTCAACACCACCACCATCTCGGCAATTTCCCTATACCCGAATCAGCACCAATGGGTGGATACATGGAACAACCGGGTTATATAACCCGGTACCCGAATCCAGAGATGATGGGTCATCTTCCTCCTCCTTACTCTGATGGAGGAGGAAGTTATATGCACATGAATTACATGAAGAACAAATCCATGCCTCCTTCAGTTGTCTATGAGCAAAGACCAACTAGTCCTCAAAGAGTCTACATAGGCGAATCATCATCTTCATATCCATATCCTCCTCAAAATCCATATTTTGGATACTCAAATCCAGTACCCGGAGACTACGGTTCTTCTTCTTCTACAACTGCTGCAGCCACAAAACCGCCACCGCCTCCACCGTCGCCGCCTAGGTCTAACGGTTGGGATTTTTTGAATCCGTTTGATACTTATTATCCTCCGTATACTCCGAGTCGAGATTCGAGAGAGTTAAGAGAAGAAGAAGGTATACCGGATTTAGAAGACGATGATTCACATTACGAGGTTGTTAAAGAAGTTCACGGGAAACCAAAATTCGCCGGCGGTGGTGGTAATCAACCGAATCCCGCCGCCGTACACATGATGAGGGAAGAGTCTCCGTCTCCGCCGCTTGATAAATCCGGTGCTAGTACAAGCGGTGGAGGTGATATCGGAGATGCGTCTGCGTATCAGTCTAGACCGAGTGTGTCGGTGGAGAAACAAGGAATGGAGTATGAAGTTCACGTTGTTGAGAAGAAGGTTGTTGAGGATGAGGAACGGCGGAGCAATGCCACGGCGACACGTGGTGGTGGTGGAGGAGGAGGAGGTGGAGGGCCACGTGCGGTGCCTGAGGTTGCGAAAGAGATTGAGAATCAATTCGTGAAAGCTGCAGAGTCAGGAAGTGAGATTGCTAAGTTACTTGAAGTTGGGAAGCATCCTTATGGTCGTAAACATGGTAAAGCTTGATCACATTACAATGTTTTTGTTTAAAGTTTTCAGCTTTCTGCAATTGGTTGAGTAAAGTTTTGTACTTGTTTTTGTTTTGTGTGAAATGGAGCAGTTGCTTCGAAGATGTTGCACGGGGTTACTCCTTCGGCGGTACCTTCTACCTCTGGAGTATCTTCTTCGTCTGCTGCTGCTGTTGTGCCGCCTACTTATGCAGATATTGAAGAAGAGCTTGCTTCGAGGTCGAGGAATCTTTCTTCCACATTGCACAAGCTCCATCTTTGGGAGAAGAAGCTTTACCATGAAGTCAAGGTAATGGTTGATTTGTTATTGTATCAAATCTTTGATCTTAGAACACTGTGATTGTGTTCTGTTCTGAAGAGAGAGTTTATACTCTGTGTAGGCTGAGGAAAAATTGCGTCTAGCTCACGAGAAAAAGCTAAGGAAGCTAAAGCGTTTGGATGAAAGAGGTGCCGAGGCTATCAAAGTAGATAAAACGCGGAGATTAGTGAGAGATATGTCTACGAAAATTCGGATTGCGATTCAGGTTGTCGACAAAATATCTGTAACGATTAATAAGATAAGAGACGAAGACCTGTGGCCGCAACTGAATGCATTGATTCAAGGGTATTATAAACTTTTCTTCTCCAAATATATACAATGTTCTAGATGTTTGTCATTGTAGCGCTAATCAAATGTTGATTTCGGTTATCATTAGGCTTACAAGAATGTGGACATCTATGCTTGAGTGTCATCAAAGTCAGTGTCAAGCTATTAGGGAAGCACAAGGTTTGGGACCGATAAGAGCAAGCAAGAAACTCGGCGATGAACATCTAGAGGCGACGAGTTTGCTTGGACATGAACTTATTAATTGGATATTGGGATTCTCTAGCTGGGTTAGCGCACAGAAGGGTTATGTAAAAGAGTTGAATAAATGGCTCATGAAATGTCTTCTGTATGAACCTGAGGAAACACCTGATGGGATCGTTCCTTTTTCACCTGGTCGGATTGGGGCTCCACCAATCTTTGTAATCTGTAACCAATGGTCTCAAGCTCTGGATAGGATATCCGAGAAGGAAGTTATTGAGGCAATGCGTAGTTTCACTACAAGCGTGCTTCAGCTTTGGGAACAAGATCGGTTAGATACGATGATGACAGGGCACGGGGATTCAGAGAAGAAAGTTAGGAACATGGACCGAGAAGAACAGAGGATACAGAGAGAGATTCAAGCATTGGAAAAGAAAATGATTCTTGTGGCACCGGGTGATGGTAATAGTCTTTCGATATCCGGTAACATTGTCTACCAAAGCGATACTAGCAGCGATAGTTTACAAGGTAGTTTGCAACGGATTTTTGAAGCTATGGAGAGATTCACTGCTGAATCTATGAGAGCTTATGAGGATCTCTTGAAGCGCACCGAAGAAGAAACTGCTCCACGAGAACTTGAGGAAGAAGAGGAATAGAAAGCAAAACAGGAGGAAGACCTTTGCTTATCAATTTCAATTTGAATCCCATGATCCAGCTGTTTGCTGATCTTGCAATGCCAGAACACTCAGTTTTGCGGTTTGGTATACCGGAAAACCAACTGGAATCATCTGAGACTCGGGCAAGAAACGCCCGTCAGGATGATGATCTAAGAGGAGGCAGAAACCGGGTTAAGATACGGCCAATCGTCTGGTGAGTTTAGGCATTTTAGTGAAATTGGCTTTGAACCGGATGGTTTTGATGCCATGGTCTAGAAAGGTTGGTGATGATAACTTGACAGTTAGTAGCCACATATGGACGCAAGTCACAGATATGAGTTGAGTCTAATAATTTAAAATTTCAGTCTTTGTATATAAGACGCTTAGGATCAAACTTATGATAATTCTCAACTATTCTTTTTGTAAAATCCGAAGGTAGGATATATATAGCTCAGGCAAATCTTTTGTTTTTCTTTTGATCATGTATTATTTCTCTGTCCAAATATGCTTTGTTCTTGAGCAGCTGGACTGTCTTTTAGTGGAGTAAAGTACGGTTTATATTCTAAGACAAAACAGAAAACCCCGATTCGAATCTTATTGGATTTGGAAATTTTCATATTTTCAAAAGAATCGCAATCACAATGGGCAAGTTCCAAAATACAATGCGTGGCAGAATAAGGATTATCGCATCGTCCATATGAATCTTGTTTCTCATCGATTACTACTAAGTAAATCCAAACGATCTTTTTTTTTTTTCAATTGGCTTTGTTGTTCATTTCGATAGTATTGATACATTCAGTACAAAACTGTAACATGAACTTTGCATATAATTAGTACTATGAAGCTACAACAAGAAATCCACAAAACTTCTAATTTTTCACGTCTCGAAGTGATCACATCACACGTCTCTCTTCTCAGCTTTTCAGAAACGAAAATTTATGTACCATTGCTAAGTAAATATATCACATCAAAATACTTTTCAAATCACTTGTCTTTTGTTTTTACCGAACTATTTGCAGAAACTATATAACGTACGCAGCATCAAACTAATCTAAGTTATCAAATAAATACTGAAAGTTAACGTACGAAGTTTTATGTTTTGCCTCATTGTTCGATGTCCGTGTTTGATTAAACGAGATAACCATGTCATATATGGAGATCGATGAAAAAAATAGTGAACGATTTACGTGAAAGAGATATTCTCGTTAAAGTTAGTGTTTCATGATATCCAATTATGCATGGCCAACAAGTTACTTGGCCTGGCTAAATAATTATTGTGCGATAAATAGAGACGAACTATTTCCAATCATTAGCCTGGCAGCTTCAAACATTAATGATTCATGTGAAACTATAATATTTATACCCAATGGCCTCAAGAGTAATATCGACTAGTGCCTGTGCCAATAGTTCGCGTCTTGGAGCTGCCGTGCCTAACATGATTACCGTGAACTTGACGTCTCGTGTGTTAATCTTTTTTTCTCTTTTGTTGAGAAATAATAAATTGAAATAAAGTAAATAACATGCAGAGAATAAGTGCCAGAAGTTATTATTGCGATCCAACCAAAGGTTAATAATCAGTACTTATTTATTAAAAATAGTAGCGATAGTGCTTGAGCATCTAATCATATAAGCAAGCCAATTACTCTGGAGAATCATTGGATCACTTCGATCTCTTTGCCTTTTCAACACAAAGAGACAGCTCTTGTGTTCTTGAAAGCTTAAAGCTCTGTTTTCCCCAAAGGTATATATGGGTATTACAATTTACAAATTGCAAGCATACTTTTCATTTGCATACATTCGAATTGAGAATATACCAATTATTGTCCTTCTGGGTGGTCATTGGAGTTTATTCATTAAGATAAAATTTGCAGCTTTTTTTTTCCAAACCTTTGATCAGTTTTGAAATTATAGATTCATTATATGTTGTTAAATGATACTATTATATTGTTTCTCAATCAAATTATTTTAAAATAAATATCAACTTATTGCTTAATAGTAATGTGTGTATATATATTGCGATGATTATTTTTAATGTTGAAAATAGTATTTCTAATTCTAGGTATCCAAACTAAATTCAAATGGAAGTACAAATGTTGGATAATTCTACGGTGTATTTTCCTTTGGATTTTGGTGTTATATCCTCATACTCTTATCTAAAATTAATAAAATATATACGAGTAAGCAGTTGGAAAGTTTGAAAGCTTAATCCATATTTTGACCATGCTTTGTAGTCTTTACGCTAGCCGTCTTTATTAAAAAGGTACCGCGTAATTATATCCAATTCAAATTTGGTTCTCTCTAATATGCCGTTTTAAGTTAGCAAAATCATATTTTAAGGAATTTAGAACATTTAGCCATATTGTCTTATCAGGCTTCCAAATAAATGCTTACACATTCAGAGTTCCAAAGCCAAGGAAACTCTCTTTATTTTTATTTTTGAAAATTATCTGTCAAGAGTAAACTTCTTAAAATAAGGTCCATTCCAAGAGATTTATTCTAGTTTATTTCAAGGAATACACATAGAAATAATCATTTTTGGTAAACAAGATAATCAGAACTCAAACGGAAAGAAATATGTCAGTCTGTCAAATCCATGAAGAATTTTTTTTTTTTTTTTATAACTCAGGGGAATCCCAGATTTATAGAGAGGCCCAGACTAATTCCCTGGGGGAGGTGCAGCCCACATATAGACTCTCTCTCCGGGTATGCAAATGGGCCGAAAGCAAGGGCCCATATCCATGTGGCCAAGTGGAGATCTAACAATTGCGCGCTTGCGGGGAATCGATCCCTGGCCTAGACCAACAGAGCAACTCCTCCACAAGTGGCAACCACTAGACCAAGAACACTTGGTTTCATGAAGAAAATTGATATTTACTTTTACTCTATTTAGAAGGCACGTTAATAATTTAGAAAAATAAACGTACTAGTGCGATAATACAAAAGAACACATAAATCCAAACATCACAAGGTTACAAAGTCAACTTCTAAAACTTCATATTTTCTTCACACGCTTCTCTTTACATTTTTACACTAAGTACGAACCTTTTGAAATAAGTTGCTAGGTTAGAATTATAAGGAAAAAAAAAAACTTGTTGAAATGGGAATGTTATGTTGAATAAATAAGAAAAACAATCGAGAAAGCAAAAGTAGGAATGGTTGATGATAAGTCACTCCAATCACAAACAATTTGAGCTGGCAATAATGTGATTTTCCAAAATCTCTTTTGGTACCACAAAGTTTTAAATCATTGAACATCGGAATCAATTTATTGTATTATAGTATAGTAGTATACAAAAGAAGTTGGCTTCTTCTGAATTTTTGGCTTTTCAGTTTTCAAATCCATTGATTTAACAAAAACATAATTATAGAAAGAAAAAAGAGTTCAACTTCAAAAGTTGATCTTCTTATAACAATAGAAGAGAAAGCTGCTTATTTTTCATAGCACTATATTACTTTATCGCATTCATATATAAAACTTTCTTTTGTACCTAAACTTACATCAACTAATCCAGAATTTGAATTTCGGACTAACCTCAAATCGTGAGATAGTGTTACTATACCGTTAACGGATACTAACTAAGACGATACATCAGCTTTTAAAATAGAAACAAATATATATATTTTCATAGTAACAAACCTATAAATTAGATGATGATCAAAATTATAATCAAAGTGTTAATCTTTGAATTTTAATTTTCTATTTTAGTGGTACCAATATTGACAAGAAGGAGACAATGTCTCAGAAACTTACCTCAGGAGTCAAAACAGAAGAATTGAAAAGAAAAAGAAGAAATAAAAATCCAATTTTTATTTTTTGTTGTTTCGACCACTATCTTCTCTTTCTCTCTCTTACAAGGAGCGAAAGAGAAACACTTTCCGACTTCGGTAAGAAAAAGATTTTGATGGGTTGTTGTCAATCCTTGTGTTCCGGTGAAAACCCACTTGGGAAAGATGGAGCTCAGCCGCAACCACTATCTCAAAACCACCACGGCGGCGCTACGGCTGCTGATAATGGTGGAATCGGAAGCGGCGGAGCTAGTGGTGTAGGCGGCGGAGGAGGAGGAGGAGGGATCCCATCTTTCTCTGAGTTCTCTTTTGCTGACCTTAAAGCAGCCACAAATAACTTTAGCTCAGACAACATCGTATCAGAAAGTGGTGAGAAAGCCCCAAATCTTGTCTACAAAGGCCGACTTCAGAACCGTCGTTGGATCGCTGTCAAGAAGTTTACTAAGCTGGCTTGGCCTGAGCCTAAACAATTTGCGGTAATCCAAAAAAACAGAACCCTTTAATTTGATCAAATCTTTCTTTGCTTTTTTTCTTCTGAAATCTGTTTTTTTTTTTTTTTTTTTTTTTGTCTCAGGAAGAAGCATGGGGTGTGGGGAAATTGAGGCATAATCGATTAGCGAATTTGATTGGGTATTGTTGTGATGGAGATGAGAGGCTTCTTGTTGCTGAATTCATGCCTAATGATACTCTTGCTAAGCATTTGTTCCATTGTATGCTTCTTCTTTTCTTGCCTCTTGTCTAAAGCTGTCAACTTTAGTAATGTTTGCTTAATATTAGGAGCTTGCATTTATGGTGTTGTGCTGTTAGATGGATTAAAAGAGACTACTTTAGGTGAACTGGAATGTCTTGAAGGTGAATTTTTGTTTGTTATCTTATTGTTGTTTTGGTAATTCACAGGGGAAAATCAGACAATTGAATGGGCTATGAGGTTGCGAGTAGGATATTACATAGCCGAAGCATTGGATTATTGTAGTACCGAGGGTCGTCCATTGTACCATGATTTGAATGCTTATAGGGTTCTCTTTGATGAGGTATTATTCACTTTCTCAAGAGTTATTTCTTGTTTACTAGATCTATGTCTCGTTGTGATATTAAGGCGGTGCTTTTTTTGAATGAAATGTTGTAGGATGGTGATCCTCGTCTCTCATGTTTTGGCTTGATGAAGAACAGTAGAGATGGTAAAAGTTATAGCACAAATCTAGCATATACACCACCTGAATATCTAAGAAATGGTGAATCAACTTGTTCCTTTTCTTATGGATTATTTTACAATCAACATATAACAAATTTAGAAAGCAAAGAAGGATCTCAGTTTGTTGAATTTTGTGTTGCAGGAAGAGTGACACCTGAAAGTGTTACGTATAGCTTTGGAACTGTCCTTCTGGATTTGCTTAGCGGAAAGCACATCCCTCCAAGCCATGTAAGTTCCTATTTATATGTTTTAGTAGGAAGAAGTGTACTACCACTTGAATGTGTGTGTGAGTGTTTTGGTGAAATTATCTTCTCATTGGTCCTGATTTTGTTTGAAGTTATGTGAAGCTACCGTAGTTGGTCATTGATGATGGTTTCTATAAACTGTATAATACTGCTCCTTCACCGTCTCTCTTGAAATTAGCTGAGATATGTGCTACGCTCTTGTTCTTTAACCACTATCTATTAGATTTAGCTCTCAATATATATTTAATGGGTGATTCTTGGTTCTTGCATAGTTAGTCTTGAAAAATATCCATGTCATATAGTACAATTGAATAAGATTTGTGGTATTAATTTGGGTTCGTGGTATCTTCTACCTATAGGCTCTCGATATGATACGAGGCAAGAATATTATTCTCTTGATGGATTCACACCTCGAAGGAAAGTTCTCAACAGAAGAGGCTACTGTAGTTGTCGAACTCGCCTCTCAATGTTTGCAATATGAGCCTCGAGAGAGACCCAATACCAAAGATCTTGTTGCAACACTTGCACCATTGCAAACTAAATCAGACGTAAGCTAGATTTCTTGAAACTCCCAATTTTATCTGAGTTCTTAAATTCTTATTTTAAGTGGTAAATATTTTGGTTACAGGTTCCATCTTATGTGATGCTTGGAATAAAGAAGCAAGAGGAGGCACCTTCGACTCCACAGAGACCACTTTCGCCATTAGGTGAGGCCTGTTCAAGAATGGATCTCACAGCTATTCATCAGATTTTGGTCATGACACATTACAGAGACGACGAAGGCACAAACGAGGTACTCAAATGATAGTTTTGGTTTCAGATGCTAAAACGCTTTAAAAAGAGTCTTAACTAACTCTTGGGGTTTATCTGTGGATGTCAGTTATCATTCCAAGAATGGACGCAACAGATGAAAGATATGCTTGATGCACGGAAACGCGGTGATCAATCTTTCCGCGAAAAAGATTTTAAAACAGCCATCGACTGTTACTCACAGGTATTGATTTCCTGGCTACTTCTTTTTGCATGTTCAATCCGGTCTGTTCCATTCGGTATTTGTATCGGGTTTTCTGCTATGGTTAAAACCAGATTTGCCAAAAATAAATCTGGATATTATTAGAACTCATATGGCTACATACATTGTTTCTGTGGACAGTTCATTGACGTTGGAACAATGGTGTCTCCAACTGTATTTGGTCGGCGAAGTCTATGCTACTTACTATGCGATCAACCAGACGCAGCACTACGCGACGCGATGCAAGCACAATGCGTGTATCCGGATTGGCCAACGGCTTTCTACATGCAGTCTGTGGCATTAGCGAAGCTGAACATGAACACAGACGCAGCCGATATGTTGAACGAAGCAGCTCAGCTTGAAGAGAAGAGACAACGAGGCGGCAGATGATCTTGATTCTTGAGACACAAAGTGTTACATCTTGTTGTAAAATTTGATGAGCTTCAAGAATTCTTTTTAAGAAGAAAAGAAAAAAAAAACGGTTAAAACTTGTTGCTGTGATTGTTGATTGGGGATGTAATGTAACCATAGGGAGAGAAAACAATTGATGTTGGTGTGTATGCAATACATGTTGTAAGTTTTAATGGACAGTTCCGAAAATACAAATTGCTCTTTTCATCGATCATGATCTGCTCTTAAAACTCAGACTTCACATGGTGGAAATTGAGTGATTTTGCTGTGCAAATCAATGTCAGGCTCATGACACATTTATCCAAATAAAATGCTTTTCGAATCCAACTACATAGACGCTAACGGAAGTTTACTCAAAACCGATCTGGAAAATTTTGCCAAAAAAATTTGGACCATTTCTCGATTTATGCGTGTCATCCTTGCGCAGGGGCCATGCTAATCTTCTCTGTATCGTTCCAATTTTATCGGATGTCCCCGAAGGGACAATCACCTCTATCACTCCAACCCTTTATAAACGCAGCTTCTTATCTTCAACTAGCCGATGTGGGATTTTTTATTTGTTGACATTCTTAACAACTTACATGGGCTCATTATATAAAAGGCCTCTCCCCCTCATTTTTTGTAAGCCCATTTAACATTATTGATCATATTTTTTCCCAAGTTTTAAGATAAACCCTTTTGTTTATGTAATGTAACACAAAGCTTATAGTAAAGCTAATCGTGGAACAAAAACAATGATAGAAGGCCATTGATGATATCTAGTTGCAGAAAAAGTATCTTGCTCTTTCTTATTATGCGTGTTAATTGGAATGTTTTACTTGAGGGCAGGGCCGGCTCAATCCCGGTGCTAGATCTGTCCCAAAAAAATTAAGGGCTCTTAGACAAAAAAATTTTTTTTGTCTATTATTATAATTTAAAAAAAAATACCAAATTTGTATTCAAATAATTGTTGTTTTTAATTATAGAAATGTTATTTTCTTAAACTTGGATTTTTTATATTGTTTTTAACAAAATTTGGGATTTTTAAGGTATAATTTTTTATTTAATTGGTTTTTTTATAAAAAAGTTGGGATTTTTTTATGAAAAAAAAAAAAAAAAAAAAAAAAAATTGGACGAGGCTAGGATCCTGTGCCCTAGCACTCCTAGCACATGTGTTGAGGGTTATGAGTATGACCTTCTGTATCTTTAGAGAGATTAGAGAAGGTTTAAAGACGAACCCAATCTGAATATGATCAGGAAAACAAAATCCTATTTCAACAAGGATTTATATGTCATAAACTTTTCTTCATTTTTTTTCTTTTTTTTCTGTAGAATCACAGTTTGATAATTAGGAGTACAACTTTGTCAGATTAAGAGAATTTTTAATAAATTTATTGACATATACATAGAAATGAGAAATCTTTTTTCCTCGGTGCTTCATTCTCCTCAACTTCGTCTTCTCTGCACCTCTCTTATTACTTCCTACCTCAATCTCCATATTGGTTGCATAAATCTAGCACAAACTGATATTCAGTTCATAAGCTAAGCAAGCTTTTGATTACAGACAATTCCGGATTTGGCTGGTTTGTGAGGAGAGAATCAATCGATGAGGATGCAACGAATTGGAGATCCTTCTGCTCCAACCAGTCTTAGAGGTAAGCAATGGACAGAGTAGAGTCCTGCCTTCACACCATCCAGCTTCAATCCCTCCACAAGTATAGTCTCCTGTCAAGGTTTTCATAAGTTTCTCAACCATCAATATCAAATCTACGCTGTTCCAGATTCATCTAGTTAGCAAAACTTAAGGATAATAGTGCTTGCTTACCCGGTCTTTTAGGAATACTAGGTGGGACGGAATAAGATCATCATATGCAGCCACTGATAGATAATCAATCCCTATATTTTGACATTGATACACCAAAACTCAGCTTAGAAATCACTTCCAATAACAATTACATGTCAAAAAATCAAATCTTCATATGAAGAAAAGGTGAGTAGTTTGATAATTACCAACAAGTTTGATGTCTGTGTTGTCTACCAACCATTGCGCACCATCCTTCATGAATCCGACATAGCTTGTATCAAACTCTTTCTTGAACATAAGACGCCTGAAATGTTTTCATCCATAGTTAACATATCCAACACTCATTTCATAAACTCAAAAGCATATTACTGCTAAGTTCTAAAATCAATAGTTACCTGTCAGTGTTCAATGTTCTGAAAAGCACACGACTAACTCCTTTTGGAATATGAAGAGACTTCATCACTTCGGCTACACAATCAAATCAATATAAAGAAAAAGATCATTGCCTAAACAAAAACTTCTTATTAGCTCACTGTCTTCTAATCACTATCTCACACAAACTATGAAGTCAAAAATCACTTACCAGTTATGTTCTTATCCTTTGGAACATCAACCAACAACGCAAGACCTACAAACAAAAATCCACATCCTTCACCAAATTGAGAGATAAACAAAAATTGGAAAAAAACAAATTGACTTGTAGATCATACCATTGAGGACTTGAAGATCAAGCGAGTCAACATCGAAACCAGCATCATAGTAGTTGTCATAGACGTGACCAGGTGAATCAACGTGAGTACCAGTGTGCGTAGGGATCTTCATTTCAGAGTTATTAGCGAGAGATCCATTCTTCATACTCGCAGCTAACCATAGAAACCGTCCGAGTCCTTCCGATGAGTCCCACGACGGCATATCCGGAGTGTAACGGTGACTGATGTCGTAGATTTTGCCATGACCGTAGACTTCACGGCGGATGGGTTTAAGTTCATCGGTGAAACCTCCGTCGATAGGAGCGGTGCCGGGAATAGAAGGATAGGCATCGGAGGCAGAGGCGGAGATAAGAAGAGAAGGGAGAGATAGGAGTGTGAGGAGGAGGAATAATGGAGGAACGGCCATTGTTAGGTCACTCACTGATGATTTCGATCATCACGAAGAAGATGAAATGATTTTGACCATTTTGGGTTTATTTAATTTATGGGCCTGAATTATCTATAGGCCCAAACCGTCATGACAATTAAAAACAGAGCAAATAGTTTCTTAGGGCGTAAGTAACAAACCCAAGAAACAGAGCAAATAGTTTCTTAGGACATAGGAATAGGATACTAGAAAGTAGAAATTCATACAATAAAGTAATTCTTTGGATGCTTTGTTACAAATATTTCACTACCTTTCTCGACCAAAGCTGAATCCTTAGAAACCAAAAGTTTCTTGGAGCGAAATTATCAACCACAAGTTCCTTCAATTTTTGAGTTCTTATGTTGAGAAAGAAAGAAGAAATGGTAGAACTTAATAATAACGAAGAATGTTGTATTAGCTAACATTTACATATTCTATTTGTACAAAATTTCGTGGGCACAGTGACCTATTAGATGTTAAGAATTGAGACTCTATATTTGATCAATGATTTAGAGAGTGACCCAATCCCATCTTCAAGATCTTGAATGCATGACTCTAAGTTCTGCACATCCTCCATCTGCAACGACTTTTCGGATTGGAACTCCATGTCTACTCTTGTGAATTCATTTGCATCTGCTTCACATGTAACTTTGCTTTGGCTCATCATCTTTGAGACTAGTGGCCATTTTCCACAAGCCTTTGATCCGGACATGAAGCTAAATAGAGTACTTTTTGAAATGATTTCTTGAGAAACTTTCTTGAAGCTAAGTATTTCTTGACCTCAGCAGATAGATCTCCACGCTTTCTTCGTAGAATAGATTGGATCTCCATGAGACCTTCTTTCATCTGTGACAAAGCATCCTTGGCGACATTGCACAAATCCAAGATTTTGATGGATCCATCAAGAAACTTCTCAATCTGATCTTGAGATAAAGCATGGTTGGTGACAGATAAGCGAATCATCTTTTCAAGAGAATCATGTAAATCTTGAAGGTTGCTAAGTCTTTGACGGATAGAAGATGAAGAAGCTGTCTCAGAAGATCTCAATCGGGTCAATTGCTCATCGACATGAGCGGCTTGAGGGTGTTGCCTTGAAGGGTAGCTGCTAGATCGAACATGGAAGGAGACTGTCATTTTTTGTTTGAGCTTTATTTCTCTGTTTTGAGATGAAGAAAATGCTTAGATGTTTGTTCTGTCTTCATTGGCTCTCAGGTCATACATATATACAACATTAAGGAAGGAATCTTAAAGTGGTTCAAATTTGAATAATAGAAACCAATGTTTCTGCAATGTCTCCCTCCAACCACTCAACCTAACGCATCACCCAATGTGCAAAAGCAATATATATGATTCAAATTTGATCACATAAATTATGTACGATTCTGCATCTTATTGGTGTAGTAACATGCACAACCAGCAGGGCTTGTCTCCTTCAAGAATATGATATTAGTACCACTCGTGGATACATTAATGTAGTTGTGTCATGAACTGTTATATACTAATATCTATTGGTTGCACATGAGGTTTTGAGAGCAAATATATGCATGAATGGTGCTCTTATCATCAACTTCAAGGAGACAAATCTTACTGGATTTGCCTTAAACTAAGCAACATAAGGTGCATGATCCATTTCTTATTTTATTGCCTTAAATATTGTTTCTTAAATATGAATCACATCATATATTTCTGGAGGGGAACAATGCATAAACATAGCTTTAAGCTTTAATTTTAAAGCTTTGATTAGTGTTTTACAGCTTAGGCCACTGAACTTTGTATGTAAGAGTTTTATAAAGGCATCTCTGAATCCATACGTTGTTGCAATAATAAAGTCTGCAAAATGTTTGAGTGTTGGGAAACAATAAATATGATAAAATAAATACAAAATCACAAGTTGTAATGGGTATGATAGTTCACATGTCAAAGTCTGAGGAATAAGGATCTTGCTTCCAAGGAGACAAAAGCCAAGCTGGTTTTGCATTTACTAATGAAAACTAGACGTAGAAGTGCAGAGTCGCTCATGCGGTTGAATCCATATCTTAATCATACCTTTTTGCTTATTATTTATGCGTTAAGATATGTGGTTGGAGGGAGACATTGCACAAACATAGGGTTTTATGATTTCAATTTGCACCAGCCTTGAGATTCCTCTTGTGTCTCCCCTCTCAAAAGGTGTATATGTGAGATGACCCGAGAGATTATGAAGGCAGAGAACATTACATCTTTTACCTCTTTAAGCCTTATCAAAACAAAGAAGCAGAGCTCAAGCAAATAATGGCAGTCTCCTTCCATGTTCTATCTAATAGCTACCCTTCAAGGCGCTCATGTCGATGAGCAATTGACCTGATTGAGATCTTCTGATTCAGCCTCTTCATCTTCTATCTGCCAGAGACTTAGCAACCTTCAAGATTTATATGATTATCATGAAAAGATATTCGCTTATTTGTCACCAACCAGTCTTTATCTCAAGATCAGACTGAGAAACTTCTTGATGGATCCTTCAGTATCTTAGATTTGTGCAATGTCACCAAGGATGCACTGTCACAGATGAAAGGTCTCATGGAGATCCAATATGTTGTTCTATGAAGAAGGATCTCTCTGGAGACGCCTTTCTCATCATAGAGTTTCTACCAGACCTTACAGAGCTTTTGAGATTTATGCCACAAAGATGAAGACTTTTGAGTGAAGCAGTTGCGGGGATGAAGACGCCGCATTTCAAGGCTGCACTGCGGTCATGGTGTTTAGTTTTACAAAAGAGAAACCAATGACTGCATCTCTTTCAGGATATGCATAATGAAAGGCCAACATAACTCTTTGTCCAAAAGAGTTCCTGACCCTTTCAAGCAAAAAGCACCAGAAATATGAAACAAAGAGCAGTATGCGAGATGAAAAAAGGCATACAAGTAAATCAGACAGGTCATAGACGTGACTTGAGTAAACCAAAGTGACAGACACAAAACAGAGAAACTTTTGATAGCTATATATACTCGACAAATGTGAATCCAATACAAAAGCCAGGCTCTCCAAACACAAGAGCATCTAATGTACATCTATTATTAGAGTATCATAAGAGAAACTAGAAGAAAGGAAAGAGACATCTTCAAGGATTTGATGGGCACAGAAGAACTGCCGAGAGGGAAATAAATAACAAGAATCAGCTCACCTATCACCAATACCAGCCTGAAAAACTATGGAACTCTAGGCCAGAACAAGGGATTAGTAGCTAGAAATGCCAAAGTATATCCATGCCAAATTACCAAAATTAGAAAGCAGCCATCATTCAAGAACAAAGAGCAAGCTCAATCCTAGCGATGAACCATCATAATACTTGATACTAGTTTGAAGTCTGAGAGAGACAAACATGAGTCTAATTCACAACTCAAACAAACACACATGGAAATCCCAAAACACAATAGAATGAAAAGTGCTAAAGATAAATACTTTGATCCTGATAACAGCTATGGCTATCAAATCGAGGTATGTTTCCCTTCAACGGTATGTACATTCCTCGAAGAAACTATGCGATTCCTTTCCAGGTGCCTTTGCCGCATAAGCTCCAAATCCTTTTCGCGTTCGTCATTGTGTTTTTTCATTTTTATGAGGATCTGAAACATAAGAGCATGAAAAGAATTGTATATGAAAAAGCCACTTTTTGAGGAATGGTTGGATCATACTCATAAAAGATGATGCCTCTTTCTCCGTACCTCTTCTTCTTTCTGAACTTTCTCTGAGACACCGGTTGATGTCAAACCACCTGAGAAACAACAATCATGTTCTGTTTCGTAATAAAAGCAAGATTTTTCTTTGAATATCGTCATGACATACCGAGCACGAATCCACAACCCCATAAGCTCCTTTAAAGAAAAGTCCCGCCATATTGTCAACCAATAACTCAAAATCTCCCATTTGCACATCTATGAAGATGGTTCAAGCAAAGTGAAAAAAAAGAAAAAGAAAATTAGAAAGAAATAAAAGCTATTTAGGTGGATAATAATATACCTTTCTGACTCATGGATGAACAATGACGATACTGTGATCTCGCCACGCGAAAATTCTGCAATTTTTGTTCCTTCAATGTCAATAAATTTGTTCAACAAACAAACGTACAAAGAAAGAAAGATGCCCAAATTTGATGTTTTCCAGATTACCTTAGCAACACTGTTTCCCGGGAATCGCATCATCTCTCGAATTTGGGAACTAGGGTTAGGTGTTGTTCTCTGTCTTTCCATGTAATTTGTTTTGTATAGCTAAAAGACTGACTAACGGATCAATTTGGGCATCTTTATATCAATGGGCCTAAAGGCCTGTTGTTTTATTCTCAGATATTTCAATAAATTTGCCTATCGTTCGTGGGTCACACATTCTTATTTGTTAAATTGGGCTTCAGGTTCCATGGTCCTGGGTTTGGGTTCCAAGTGTCGTTTGAAGTTCCCGACGAGACAGAGTGGATCCAAGGATTGGAGAAAAGAGAATAATAAACCCTAATTTACCGACCGATTCGAAACAGCAAGATGATGCGAACTCAATTTGCCAAGGTAAAAAAAGGGTTTTCTTCATCATCCAGAGGCAGAGGGACTCACAATTTCTCCACCATCCCGTCCTCTTCATCCATCTCCTCGATCGTCAAACGTCGGTGGGAAAACCAGAATGTTCCGATTCTTTGCGTTGCATTTCTGGGTGGATACATTGCTCACTTTTATATAAGTAATGGGTCTTTGTAATTCTGCTTTTCCTATTCAAAACAAATCAACTTCGTGTGACCAAACTATTTTCATCAATTTCTGTTTTTCGTTTTGTAGATTATCAGAAGAGGAAAGAGCACTGGTACAAAGTAGACAGAATGTACAACGAGACCTTCAAGCGTTCAGAAGAACTGGATAATAGATTTGACCGATATATCAGGGTAAGAAAATATGTGTCCTTTGGATGCTGTCGATTAGCCTAATTTCATTTTGTGGTCATTATGCATTGAACATGAATTTTTGATCAAAAGTTTAGCTCCCTCAGTCTCTACTGTTTTGTTTAGGCTAGGTAGAGAATATGGGTGTTAACAATGACTAGTTTCTTTTGGGTTTGTTTTCCAAGGTCTTTTTTAATTCACACCTGCATAAACTGGTACAAGCAAATGATTTATTGGCTCATCGTCTTGCTAATGCCCCATCTCTCTATTGTTCATGTCTCAGGGAGACTATGATGATCCTGAATCGAGAGCTCTTAAATAACTTCAATTGTCTATCGTGTCTTTTTTCTTTCAAAATGCTCTATGTTGCAAGCTCTTCTTATTATCTATGCATGTGACCCAATCTCCTTGTATGTTTTCGGTATTTTATATTCGTGGATTTTGACTATAATTCGATTTAATAGATGTTTGTGGACAAGTAGTAACTTACTTTGTGCCTAAATGCTACCACACCTTATGGGAAATATATAGATAACAAGAATCGGCTCATCTATCACCAATACCAGCCTTAAAAACTATGGAACTCTAGGCCAGAACAAGGGATTAGTAGCATATCCATGCCAAATTACCAGAATTATAAAGCAGCCATCATTCAAAACAAAGAGCAAGCTCAATCCTAGCACTCAATTTCAATGAACCATCATAGTAGTTGATACTAGTTTGAAGTCTCAGAGAGACAAACATGAGTCTAATTCACAACTCAAAGTCTCAAACAAACACACATGGAGTCCCAAAACAAAATAGAATGAAAAGTGTTAAAGAAAGATACTTGGATAATGACAACCTATCAGGCAATCAAATCGACATAAGTTTCACTTCAACTGTATGTACATTCCTTGAAAAATATCTGTGATCCCTTTTCAGCTGCTTGTTCCTTAAAAGCTCCATATTCATATCACGTACGACATTGTGTTGTTCCATCTTTATGAGTTCCTGAAACATAAAAGCATGAGAAGAAAATGCCATTTTTGAGGAATGGTTGGATCCTAATCATAAAGATCATGCCTCTTTCTCCTTACTTCTTAGACAGCTCCTCCCTAACATTTTCGATCCCACCTTCAATCCCTGTCATCCTAACTTCCATTTTCTCATTCTCATCACGAACCATGTCTTCCAGATGTTTCCTCAGAGTTGCAAAACGACTTTTGAGATCTGCTTCCCTTTGAGATTCCTTGTGGGTATCCTTAGCCTTTGACCATGCCATCTTGGCGAGAAGTATAACAAAGAAGATCACAATGGGGCAAAGAGTCCTTGCAAAGGCGCGAGAAGCAGATTCCGAAGTGTATGTTTTTGGAATGGAATATTTCGAGTGCTCCTTCATCGCCCAGAGCATGAAATTGGCTTCCTTGCGCTGACATCGAGTGACAAACCCAATCAAACGTTTCGCGAAAGCTTCGTCGGCATCACAGCGCTGTTTGAGAGAAAGAAAAGAGCGATTAGAAGATATTGCAATGCAATATCTGAAGAAGGTATCGTCTGCTGCTTCAGGATCCTTCTTTGAAATGATACTCTCATGTTTAAGCATCATCTCTTTCTTCAAATAAGCATCGATCCTGGCATCTCTCAACCTCATTTTTTCCTTCATCAAGTCCAATTGCTTTATACGGTTGCCATAGATCAGTGAAGCGTTATGTTCTACCAAACGTGGCTCATCTCTTCCACCCAAGCAACATGGGAGACGAGGAGCTCGAGCTCGAGCCCTCTCAGTCAATGACAACCCAAACCCAGACCTAAGTAATTTCCTTCCTAAAAACTGCAACATTTTTTCGAAATCGGTAATGAAAAAGCTGGATAGCGAGATATCACCTCCGAAAACGAACGTGAGCTCAGAAATCAGCAGGATTTCAGCGAAAACCTCAGAATCGGAGAAGCCCAAACTCAGAAACTTCGCAAGGAGAAGCAACGTTTGCCATGAAGAAACTAAGAAAGAAGCAGAAGAAGGAGAGTGTCAGTTTAAACCAAGAAATTCTTCGTAGTCAAAACCGGTTCGTTTTCGGTTTAGTTAAAAGGCTTTTTTTTTTTCTTGATTTTATCCGGTTCAATTAAAAGATATTTCGCTACTACCTAAAGTATCACCCACATTACTATATCAAAGATTCATCAGAGCAGAGAGATTCTCCGACGGATCCAATGGAGAAGCGGATCAGCCGATTCATGCCTCGTAAGTCTATTTTGGGAAAGTTGGATCCTTTTCAACTACGAGTTGCCTTTTTCTCTTAGAGAGTAATCTCTGTTGTATCTCATTCTCAGCAGTGGTTTGTGTTGTTGTTTATGATCTTGATAATTGAGGGGATGAAATCTTGGTACGTACAACACACAAGAGAGAGAGATTCTGTGTTCATTTTCTTCAAAGAATTGGCCAAGATTCAATGCTCATGTTTTCAGGTTGTGCCTTTTGGTTTGTTGAAAGTGGAATAGAATTCATGGGAACACCTTAGAAGCTTAAATTCTGTGTTTATTAATGGTTGTTTGAGTATCAGTAAAGATTTCTGGATTAGATTTCATGGAAAGTTGCAAATGAGCATACATCAAGATTTAGTAATTTGTTTGGAACAAACGATTTGTCAAGGTTTTGAGTTACAAGATCAGTCTCGGTGGTAATTATCAGTTTCATTACAAAGTATCCAGAGGGGAAAAATGGTTTTTTAAAGGATGGTTAACAAGCTGGTTGGTGTTCAAGTGGATCTGTGCATACAAGCTAGTGAAAAAGGTTAATCTCAAGATGCTAAAATTTAGGAGAATCTGAGAGAATTGTAGGTTCTGGTTGTCAAAGTTTAAAGTAGATCATCATATAATATTTGGGAAAGTCTCAAGGGAAATGGATCCAGGATGCAATATGTGTTGGTTTTGCTTCTAATGTGAAACTGGTTTAATGGAGTTATCAGATGGTCTTATCTGATGGAACCACTGGTTTTATGTTTTCTTAAATCTGTCAACCAAAAGACCATTTGAAAGGGAAGCGAGAGAACCCGTAAAATCAGGTTCAAGATTCAAAAATTCAGTCAAGCCTCAAAATGTTGCAGTATCTATCACATGAAGCAGTAAGAATTTGTGGAGCTTTAACTGGTTTCTGGTTTCATCTTGCTCAAGTAAAGAAAAAAGGTCTGCTGGTTCAAAGATCATCTGGACATGGAAGCTGAAGATTATGGTCTAGTTGGTATGTCTCTGAACATTACTCATGATCTTCTTGGTGATTACAGGAACATTTACTCTAAACAGTTCAAGATTCCTGCAATAAGAAGATGGAGCATGTTGCATGATTGCTTGTTAGCATAAAGTATGATGAGACAAAAATGGCATGACATATCAGTAAAAGGCCAGCACGACTTAATGGGGAGCTTCAATGGAAGCATGGTTCTTTGGTGATTCTTCTGGTACGATGAACTAGTCATGAAGATTATATGCCAAGGGTTCTGACATAATGTCTAAGTAAGATGAACAGACATTTACCCAGAACTGTTAAACTGAGCAAAGGCACAGTGAAGCAGTTTAAAACTCTTAGGATTGTAGCTAAGCTCGTAAAAAATGCAAGAAACTCTGAAGGTTTAATGTTCCAAGTGGAGTCATGATTATACAGGAAAGTAAGCATGCTCATAAGTTTTCTTTGGCTTCAGGTGAGGCATTATGCAAATGATGTGTCACGGGGATCAGTTAGATCTTCAAGTGTTCAAAAATGAGAAGCATTCGATGGTACAAGGGGGAGAGGTAAAAGGTGTAATTCGCTGTTAAGTTCTGTTCATGGTGGTTCATTGTGGTTAAAATGGAAGAAAACAGATGAGTGTCAACCAAGATTACAATCTGATGGTGAAAAGAAAAGTTCTCCCAGGTTTTGTTAGAAGCTGGTCGTTGGGGAGTACACTCAAAGATATGAGGTGCAGGTCTCTAAAGTGTAGCATGTGATTAAGTGACTAAGTAGACATAGTAAAGGGAAAAACTGGCGCAGACAAACTGCAGGGAAAATCAAATAAAAGCTTCAGGTGGCCAAGAGGAAGATATATGTGTCTTTGAGAGGGCGAAAACCTCACATGTTGTTTTCTGTTGCTCACCGAGAGAGGGAGCTCAGGTGATATAGTTTTAAGCAGGTCCTAGAGTATGGAACTGGGCGTCAAAAGAATCTCATGCATACAAATCCCACTCATAAGTCTTTGGAAGGAAAGAATGCTGCTGGTTTGACGGTAAAGACGATTAAGAGGACACTGGCGGATGAGAAAGAGTCACTGGTTCGCGTTGAGACATTTAGAGAAGCCGCTCGTAGCAGTAGCAAGTCGATCGATGTGATACATCAAACACCGACCACTTCCATTATAAATTATCAAGAAGATTTGGTCGATGAGAACGTCTTCAGAACCACAACAATATAGGAGAAAAGAAACCCAAAAGAACAACAAACTTTAAATACTTCTCATAATTGTATCCCTAAACTTTAAATTCTTAAACAAAAGACCCTCTAAAAGTCTAGAGAGCAATCTCAGTCTGCATGCTTGTGTTAGAACAGAACACTACTTGTTGCGGCTGTTGCACTTTCTTCTCAACCTCCCACCTAGATTTTGCTATGACTCCATCACTCACTGGCTCATATGCCTGAGGAAGATAAAAAAACAAAAGATGGATTTCTCGAATCAAAAAAGTTCTTGTCTTTGTTATCTTCATAAGAATCTCAAGAGAAAAGCAAAGCAAAAATTTGGTGGGTACCCACCTCAAGTTTTTGGACAAGCTCTTTGGCATTAGGGGCTGAGACAAAGATGTGACGCTGAGATGGCTTGATAAAGCCATCATCAACGGCTTTATCAATGAAAGTAAGGAGGTAATTGTAATAACCATCCACATTTAACAAACCCACCTGCAGTTTTTTTCCCCCAAAGTGGAAACACAAAAGATCAAGACTTTTGGCTAGTGTGATTTAGAGAGCAATTCCAACAGTGGAAAGTGATACCGGTTTATTTTACTTACAGGTTTGTCGTGGATTCCAAGTTGTGCCCATGCTATTACTTCCAATAACTCCTCCAGTGTTCCATACCCACCTGATAACCATTTGCAAGAACAGAGAAATTAAAAGTCAATTACAAAATGAGTCTTGTTTTGGAAGAAAGATCAAAATTTACCTAGTTTCAAGTTTGTATCCTAACGAATGACAAAACATTTTCAAGTTTTACTAGATATCTACGCTAGTTAGTTAGTATGTACCTGGTAATGCAATGAAACAATCCGAGTGGCGTGCCATTTCGGCTTTCCTTTCATGCATATCCGCCACAGCTTTTACCTCACCATATGTTTCTCCGGTTATCTGTTATAAAATCACTTTTCAGGGGCAACTCTTTTTGAAAACAAAGTAACCATTTTAGCTAAAACATAATTTAAGCTACCTCTTTGTCCATAAGAGTCCTTGGTATGATCCTAACCCATAAAAGCAAAGCAAGATGGAAGCAAATCACACAACTATATCGATAATAAAGCAGTGGAGGGCATAAAACTAAAGTGAAGAGGTCATAGATTTGAGCATACCCTAGTACATGTCCTCCAGCTTCATGAACAGCTTGTGAGACCAAACCCATGAGACCAATGCTTCCTCCTCCATACACAAGGTTCAATCTCCTCGTCACCTGTTTCACAAAACAGAGAAAACAGAGAAAAATCAAAAGCCATTTCAGGTTTTCAAGACTCTCATTAAGATTTAAGCATAACCGAACCAGCTCTTGAGCTAGATCAGTGGCAGCATCTCTGTAGCACTCTCTGTTTCCGCTGCTGCTACCACAGAACACACAAACCCTCTTGAACCTCGACTTCACTATTTCCATTCTCTTAGCCAAATCAGTTTACTTTTTTTTTTCTTTCTTGTGGATTTGGGAGAAAGTAAGTTTCTTTCTCGGAAGATGAACGTGTGGTTCAAGCTAACTCATTCTTGTTTCACTTTGTGATGCAGCTTAGACAATAGGACAAGAAATTATATAGACACAACAAAGTAACAAAGCAACAAAGACACGCACTACTGTTCCATATATCCAATTGTTATCAAGTAACAAGCTTTCTCCTTTTCCTTTTTATGGTTGAAAGAGTGGTTGCTTTTGTGGTTAAAGAAAGAAAAAAAAAACACTTTAGTATCAATTAAAAATCAAAAGAAACTTAAATAAGTGTGACAAAACCAAATAAAACAACTCTTAAATTCTAATAATCAAATTGGGGGAAGAAGTTTTCATTCATTAAAACATATTTGAAAACAAATTTCTCTCGTTCCTAATTTCATTTTCAAAGTTGGTGTGATGATGTCATAAGACCTTCGTGTGTTAGGTATATCTTTTTTCTTTTCTTTTTCTAGGAAGATGGTTCATTCATCATCATCGAACCGTTTTTCTCCACTTTTCTCCATTCAATGTTTCGTCCTTTGGTTCAACGTGTCGAGTTCGGGTTGATCCACACTAATGGCTAAATTTGATGGATCCCCACATAGTGACCCATACTCTTGGTGTATATGTGTCAACAAGTAGGGTTCTTCTCCTGACACAACATTCCATTATTAGTTTGTTTGGTTACACATTACACGTACTTGCAGCTTTGGTAGGATTATATCTAAGACGACACGTAGTTTACTTTTCTAAAATCTGAACAGCATACAGTTCTTTTGTACGTGTTTCGGGTCAATGCCTAACGGGTCAATGCCTAACTTTGACTCGGTCAAAGAAATGTTAACTCCACTTTAACTACATTTTCCAAACATGATGCAAAATACAATCATTTCAAACTTAAGAACCAAATGCCATCATTATCAATATCACCTACCAAACAATGAAGATTAATTAAACATTTCAAATATGTTTTTGCTCTGTTTCATTTTTTTTTTTTTTTAAATTACTAAGAATTTCTCTTTTTCTTTTGGTTTTGCTAAGGGTCCATTAATATATTAAGACGGGCCTGGACTTTGAGAGGTATTTCAAGTCCATATTCAAGCTGTTGAACGCATATACAGAAACTTTGGTTGGGGCCTCGAAAGTTGATGATAGACCACCTGAGCAAAAAGGTAAAAACAAAACAATCATTGATTTTTTTTACTTTTGACAAAAAGGTAAAAACAAAACAATCATAGAAAACGAATGATCTTACTAACAAAATTTTCTCTATGACTCAACATTAAACATTAACCTAGGAAATTCAATTTCATTCTTCAACAAGTCTTGGAGTTTGCACGAACCCTATCCTATTCAGACTTTCAGAGATTTGCATTGTTCAATTTTATTCTCTATACTATTTAATTTCATTACTTCATCTTTGGATTTGCTGTTAAAAGTGGGGTTATAAATCCCAATAAGAATGAAATTAGAAGGACACCGGTTCGACGAAATGAGCTGAAATTGTAGAAATCAAAAGAGACAAAGCCAAATCGAAGTTAAACCCAAACCGGACAGGGCTGAAACCCTAATTTATCAATTCGAAGACTCTGAATCAGAAACCCTAATTTAGCGATTCTGTGAGCAAGATGATGCGAAACGTGATTCCTAAGCTGCAGTATTTTGGCAGAGCGAGTCGCGATTTCTCACCATCATCATCCTCCTCGTCGATCATGAAACGTGTATGTGACAATCAGAAAACTTCTTGGCTTGTGATGGCTTTTAGCGGTGGATTTGTAGACCACGCTCTTATAAGTAAGTATGATCACTAAATTTCGGGTTTAATAATTCGCTTTCTTACTTTGAAAACAAATTCAAAATTCAGATCGTGACCAACTTTTTTCATCAATTGCTCTGTTTCCAGCCTATCAAAAGAGGAAAACGCGTTTGGTATTATTTGAAAACACAACTTCTTGAATAAGAAAAGGCGTCAATAGTAGTAGCTAATACACAATGTGAATCCATCCTTACCTAAATTTGACCCATTTAAAGTTGCCACGAGATTTTACCGACCTTATTGGCCTTTTTCCACAACCATTGTCAAATAACCATCCACACTGCAGTTTTTAATTAGTACCATGCCGTTACTCATAAGAAGCAGGGCATGATTACTCGTCCAGTCAAGTGACTTGGAATATCAATATACTACAACAAAAATGTTAGCTATATCTTTTTCTTTTCTTTTCTAGGAAGATGGTTCATTCATCACCATCGAACCGTTTTTCTCCACTTTTCTCCATGGTCAATGTTTCGTCCTTGGCTGGACGTGTCGAATTCGGGTAGATCCACACTAATGGCGAAATTTGATGGATCCCACAACATGACCCATATTCTTGCTGTATATGTGTCAACAAGTAGGGTTCTTCGCCTTACACAACATTCCATTATTAGTTTGTTTACACACTACATGTACTCTTGCAAGTTGCAACTTTTCTAAACCACAACAACATATAGTTTCTTCTTTATGTGTTTTCGGATCAATGCTTAACTCGGTCACAGAAATGCTAAACTCCCCCTATAACTACCTTTCCCAAAATATGATGCTAAATACAATCAATAATTGTTAGGTGAAGGAGAACTTGTTTAGCTAAAAGTTCCTCTAATGCTAAAGCTCTTATAGACAAGGTGAAACAAATATTTTCTTATATAATACGAAATAAAGTGAATCTGTAATATTATATATGCGCACACCTCTCTCTCTTTTAGCTTTTTTTTCTTGCAATAAAGTTAGGGTGAATATCCGATGGCGATTTCTATCGAAAATCAAATTATTTCCTTTGAAATAAAATATAGCCATCCAGTGTGAATTTCCGATGGGTCCGACGCATGCTTTTAAAACTAAGATTAAAGAAGTAAGTTGTCTTTGTTACCTAGCTGGTGTAACTATTTGCAGTTTTGTACACTTAGCAATATGTCACTCTAGAATTAGTTTATGTTTTAAAGTAAGTTGGTTGGTCGTAACTGGAACTATTTTATGTTTATGTTTTGGTTCGGTTTTACTTGGTCTTCGCAATTGGTTACTACAGGTCGTCGTAATTGTGTATATCAGAACACCATGAATATAAAGGCTCACTTTTGAATATTATTAAAGTAATTGATTTGTTTTTCTTTTACTTTAATTATGTCGATTTTATATTACCAAAAGCAATATAGTAGTAATATGTATAATTTATTTTGCTTTCATGTTTCTCATATAATCTATACATCACATAAAGAAACGGAACCTAGCTACTAGCCAATCCTCAATAGAGGACCACTTTACTTATCGCTACTTTTGGAACTTCGACCACTAGTAGAGTACTGCTACATTATTATTTTGAAAACTTTTTTTATATAAAGAAAATGCTGAGTCAAAAGTAACATCAACTAGTATCTCGACCGACCCCTAAGAAATCTGGTAATGCCAAAGCTGACTTGTTTCATTAAAATTATTCAACTTGACACAATCTAACTCAAACGAACCTTGTCTTTGACTTGAGTTAGCCACACATGACCACTTGTATTACAAAGAGAGTGAACGCTAAGGTTGCCACACATGACCACTTGTATCACAAAGAGAGCGAAGGCTAAGGTTATGAGAGTAATTGGTATTTGAAAATGACATAACTGTTTATGTCATTATCTTTTGCATTCCTCCGTACTACAAGGCACAACATTATTTCAGCCCGACACGGAATCCATGTGGAGTATCATTACATAAAGCGTGACTATACCAAGGAAAATCCTTAAAGTCAGAAAACATACTTCATCACAAACGCGGTAATATATACTTCTAAAAATTTATTTAACAATGTTTTTCCATTATTAATCACTTGCTTCTTTTTAATCTATTTAGTTTGGCATGCAGATTTTTATACTTTGTACTAGATAATTTGGATTTTCTAAATATATATTTTGTAATACTAGTTATCACCGTATCTATTTTATCTTTTCACAAATAAAAGAAAAATGAAATATTATAAATAATCTTTTGCGTCAATCAAATTCGTAATATTCATTCATGTTTACAAATTCTTCTGATTATTTCATGTCTTATTCGATCTGTTTTGTTAGTGGGAATTGATGAGCTTTTGTGTGAAGTTCTACGAAACGACATTCTTTTTATAATTTCCAAAATAAATTTAATGTCTTTTTACTTTTTAGTAATTAAAAGCAAACACTTGCATAGTGTCTTCTGACATCCTGTCCAAAACAACAACTTCAGACATTATCCTTTCAAAAAGAAAAACACGCAAAAAGGACCAATATTGGGTGATTTCCTAAACGTTTGCTAAGACTTTTCAATACTACGATATATGATCACGAGGAATACGTAAAGGGAATTCAAAGTCAATTTAGTAAGTGAATTGGGTAATTGTGAAAACGTAATGTTCAAATAGAAGGTTTGATTAACTTAGCTATTGCGCTTGCGCCATTACTCGTTTACAAATCGCAACTGCATTATTCTGCTATTCATGTAAGAATGAGATGATATTGTATAGAAGATAAAGAGTATTGAATTAAGGATTTAAACATGGATTATCCAAAACTTATATATTTTAATGTTTCTGGTCATCATCAACTCGATTTAAGAAAATTGAATTCCTCAACTTTTAGTTGACTACTTGACTGGTTTTAATCGACTAGTTCACTTACTTTTTCTTATTACCTGACCTAGAAAAGAAAAAAGAAAAAAATATACCAAATGTCCAAATGAGATAGCAACGTAGTAAATAGATTGTTTCTTAGCTCTTATAGATTTTTATCAAAGGGCTAGTTTGACTGATACAAGTTTCTTCCTTTAATTCGGTTTTGAATCTCTTAATTATTACCAAATGAGATAGCCATGTCTGGCTATTTTTTTTCCTTTTCATACTTTTAAGCAGTTTTAATTTTACTTTTAACATATAAAGCGAACCCGATATCCGGTTAGCTTGCATATTCATATAATCATATTATAATAGTAAGTAAACAAGATTTCCGCTTCCCACCCAACTAATATATTCTATAGCATATAGAAGGAAAATGCACCAACTAATATACTTACTTACCAATAAACTTACTTTTCAAACTTTGGCTTGAAGCTAAACTTGAAGCTAATCCTCACTTACCACTAGACTTGAAGCTGCTTTTGAATCTTTGGCTTCACATAACTAGAATTGTAAAAGTAGATGACTAGATCCTACTCTATAAACTTTTTTCTCATACTTTAAATTATTTTTGTTTATAACAAAAGTCGAGTCAAAATAACCTCGCACGTTTATCATTTTTTAACTAACTAATTGATTAATATACTTATTAATCGTGTATACAAAGAGACGATAAAGGGAGCTCATCTCAAAGTTGATGCCTGCGTTGACCAAAACATCCGAAGAGCAATCAAAGTCCAATTGAACAATGAGCACAACCTAAGGCAAACTAGTTTGGTTAACTCTTAGCCTGACTTTAGTTTTAAGCTACCGAACAAAATTAGAAGACTTCGATTTATACCAGTGGGTCTTGCTTTTGAGTATTTGAAAGTGACATAAGTGATTACGTCACCTTTCTCGTGTCATTAATGCTTATGTCATAGGTAATAATTTCTACCGTTCAGAATATATTTCTTATATGGTAATTAGAGATATGAATTGTTTAGTGTTAAAGAGATTCTCTTGAGCACTTAAACAGAAAAAAACAATTCCCCAAGAAAAATTTATGTTTTGGAAAAAGAGATTCAAAGTCAATATATTAACACAGCCACCGAACAAATTATACTATATAAATCCAAGGAATGCAGAGAAAAAATATATATATAGCCATTCAATCTGTGGCTCTACGTAAATAACGTGATTGAAGTACTTAGAGGAAAATAAAGTTAACTTTTTACACGATGTCTATAGCATTGGCCAAATTGTTTGATTTGGAATCACAAGAAAGTGGTGGTTCTCCTTTATTTATGTCACCAGCCCCCTCCACGGATCCACAACCAATCTCCGGCGACAAAAACGGCGGCGATGGTGGGAGGATTCCGGTAGAAGAGTGGTTGCCGATCACGGAATCAAGAAAAGGGAATGTATATACGGCGACGTTTCATCTTCTCTGTTCGGGTATTGGTCTCCAAGTGATTCTTCTTCCTGCAGCTTTCGCAGCACTCGGATGGTAATAAATCTAATCATAATTCTCTTTATTTTCTCCGACTCTGCTTTGAGTATCGTTTTGATTTTTTTGTGTGTGTGTGAATAATTAAAGATTTATTTATTTTTCTAGGGTATGGGGAACGATAATCTTAACGGTGGGATTTGTATGGAAGCTCTACACGACGTGGCTTCTTGTTCATCTCCACGAAGCGGTTCCGGGAATACGTATGAGCAGATACGTGAGACTCGCAATTCATTCTTTTGGTATGTAACGATTTAATAAAATTCTCAATTCTCTCTTGATTTATTTTAAGAGTTTGTCGTTTTCTGAGCTTTGGAATTATTGTGAAGTTTATGTTCTTGAAACCGTTTATAATGTTGTAATGAAACATTATAATTAGGTGCGAAGCTTGGGAAACTTCTCGGGATATTCCCTGTGATGTATCTCTCTGGAGGAGCTTGTACGATTCTGGTTATAACAGGAGGGAAATCATTACAACAACTGTTACAAATTATGTCTGAAGACAACATAGCGCCACTTACTTCCGTGCAATGCTTCTTGGTTTTTAGCTGCATTGCGATGATCATGTCTCAGTTTCCAAATCTAAATTCTCTTTTTGGAGTCTCGTTGATCGGTGCTTTTATGGGCGTTGCTTATTGCACCGTGATATGGATTTTACCTGTAACTAGTGATTCACAAAAGACTCAAGTCAGTGTATCGTATGCTACAGCGGATAAAAGTTTCGTTCACATATTCAACGCTATTGGATTGATAGCTCTAGTCTATCGCGGGAACAATCTCGTCCTTGAGATACAGGTTTTAGAGAACTCGCATTTAAAACATGAATTAGATGTTTTCGAAACATTTTTCATCTTTCGTTTGGTATTAACATGTGTGGTTTCTTTGGGGTGATATTTGTAGGGTACTCTTCCTTCCGATTCAAAGAACCCTTCAAGTAAGACAATGTGGAGAGCAGTAATGATCTCTCATGCTCTCGTTGCGATTTGTATGTTTCCACTAACGTTTGTTGTATATTGGGCATACGGAGACAAGGTATGTCAAAGCACAACACACTACATCTTTTGTGTGTTTATGTTTGCTTTTACGTTTCAAAAATAGAAATAGTAAACACACAAGTGTTTGAAACAATTGATGGTTGAATGTTAATTTTTATATATAATAGATTCCGGCGACAGGAGGTCCTGTAGGCAACTATTTGAAACTTTACACACAAGAGCACTCGAAGCGAGCAGCCTGTTTCATACACCTAACGTTTATCTTCTCTTGCTTATGTTCATATCCGATTAACTTAATGCCGGCGTGTGACAACATAGAGATGGTTTACATAACCAAGAAACAAAAGCCTGCATCCATCGTTGTCCGGATGATGTTGCGTGTGTTTTTGAGCTTGGTTTGTTTCTCTATAGCCGTTGGGTTCCCGTTCTTGCCTTATCTGGCGGTTCTTATCGGAGCAATAGCCTTGCTTGTGACGTTTACGTATCCATGTTTCATGTGGATCTCTATCAAAAAGCCCCAAAGGAAAAGCCCAATGTGGTTGTTCAACGTTTTGGTGGGTTGCTTAGGTGCTTCTCTCAGCGTCTTGCTTTTGGTTGCCTCGGCTATGCGTTTGGCTCAAAAGGGGTTGCATGCAAACTTCTTCAGCCCCTAAAGCATTCTTGCAATTGTTTAGAATGTAAATAGGATTCGTGGCATACGAGGTAACCTTGGGATTATTAATATAATCAATTAAATTATTCAAATTTTGTAATTATTGATTTCGATCAAATCTTATAAAGAAATTGATGACAACACTATAACAAGTGTTAATTCCAAAATATATTGAGTATCTACACGCTCTATGACAATGAAAGATGAGGTACTGAAAGAATAAAGATTAAAACAATTTCGTCCCTCTTTACATGTATATCTCACCGATTAAATCATGAAATAATATAATCTTCTCTAAATCAGAACAGATCATGATGCTGTTCATTTTGGTCAATGATCAGAACAAGACTTGGAGAGATCAAGTGTCTTGCCAAGTTTATCGCCATAAAAAGTGATGCTGCATTTGATATTCGAGTGACACTTAGTCTTGACCAATCGGCCGAGCACATAGGCTCGAGCCTGTAACGTGAATGTCAGATTAAGAGGCAAAACGACTTGGTCCGGTTCAGCTCGTTGGGCGTAAAGAGCCGGTATGCCTCCGTACAGAGGAATTTGATTCCCTAAAACTTTGGTCTCAATGATTCTCTCGCTTTTCCTTCGTTGAGAGAACTTTTCCATCTATTTTTGTCACACAACAAACAAAAAAAGGGAAATTAATTTAGTTCAAAAGAATCAATAACTGGTCCGGTTTAATTAATAAGATGTGAGATGGTTTACCTGACCGGACGCGAGGATGAGCTGGGAATAGCTGAGCTGGAGGGGAGAGGAGGTGACGTGGACAGTGAAAAAAGTTGCGGGGTTTCTATATAAGATCCTGACCGTTGAATTTAGGGTTAGCATATCTGTGACTACTCCCGATTGGTCGTTCCCGGACTGCACGTTCAAGCTCTCCAATACCATCTCCTGATTAATTTTGTGAATATTCAATTTGTGATAGAAAAGTTATTTAGGCAAAATTATTTTTTAAATCTCCTAACCGTCTCTGTTTAACAATACGTCAATACCTATATAAATAAGTTTTTCTATATTCATTTACCTGCAAATCCATTTGTATACTTCATACCCAAAAAAAATCCATTTATATGATATTTTTTTGTATAATTATTTTCTTATAAAAAAATTTAAAATTATTAAAAAATTAACTCCACAAATTTTCTAATTAAATTGATGATTTTGACATAAATTATTAAAATGAACGCAATGGAATATAGGGGGTGATTGGATTAGACTTTTAAGGCTTTAGAAAAAATTTAAAAGTTTTAAAAGTCTATTTTCCCCAATCAAGTTTTTTTGGCTTTAAAAATTTTTAAAGCCTTCAAAGTCTCTTTTTTATTTTTTACTCTTTGTTTTCAATTTTTTTTTAAAGTCACCTAAATGAGACTTTAGAAATAAATAAATTAAAAGCTTATAGTTTTTCTTTTTTTTCTTTTCACATATACATGTAAACTCTCATAACATTCACAAATAAATTAACTTTTGAAAAATTTTAGTTTATTTACAATTAATTTTTTTTCTTGTTCTATTAAGATCCACTTTCCTATATATTTGGTAATTATTTAAAATTGTAATTTTTACAGTCACATTCTTTACCAATCAGTTATAAAATTTATACAGTCAAAGTCCTTAAAGCAAAAGTTTCTACAGCGAAAGCTTTTACAGTCAAAATCTCTACAGCGATAATTAAAAGTCGTTACCAATCGCCCCATAGTCATGACATGCATCTTTGTCATCAATTAATAAATTATTTTTTTTGGCAAAATATTAATGTAATAGCTAAACACAATCTAAACCGAAAACTATTTCTTCTTATACTTCATAAAACTATATTTTGGATAATAGAAAATGTAAAAATTTTACCTAAAATTTGTGTTCGAAGAGATCAATTACCTTCAAAGTGACAATAGGTGAGAAAGATTTGGAAACTCCCCACAAAATGAGACAAAAAAGATTGAAGGCCAACACCAACGTAAACAACAAGAACGAGTAAAACCTCATCACCCTTCTCCTCTTCTCATCATCTGGGCCGTCCATTTCATCGTAATCTTCATCTTTATGGATTCGACGGTCAAGATCATGCACTTGGACACTTCTGTACTCGTTTCTCAATGGTCCTGACGATCGTGGATTCGAAGATGACTCGGCCACCGAGTCATGACGGAAGTGGCTGACCTGACCCTGATCGTTAAGGGGTGACCCGAATGGGCTAAAACCTGATCCGGTTGATAACTTGTCTACGTCTGTGTTTGGTGGGCTATGCACGACGTAAACCGGCTTCCTCGTCTTTTGCGGCGAAGATCTAGCCGGCCACGTTCTCATCTCCTTCTCAATAAATTAAGCTTTTGATTTTGATTTGGAAATTTTATAATATTTTTGTTGTGACCTCTATTTTAGAAGTTGGGAAAATGAAATGGGAAATCAGTGCAAGAAACGAAAGAAATTACTATTGAGAGTAACGGGTGATGCTGACCAAGAAAAAAAAAAATCGTAATATAGAAAACTACAATTCAAACTTAAATATAAAAATAAATGGCCAATCGAAGTGTGTTTCTATTACACGTTAAAAAGCTATATGATCGAACTGTGACATATTCGGTAGTGTTGTTTTATTGGTTTATATATCATTAAAAATAGCGAGAATTAATATATCATTTTAATGTATCTCTCAAATGCAAATTATATCATACAGAATTACTTACGTTAAGTTTTGTGATATTAAAAAAAAATAGTTATTGTGATTTTTGGGTCAATTGTGGATCTTTCATTTATTTCGCCACTTCCATCAATTAAACTACAAGATTCAGCTATTTTATTGTATAAGTCTCTTGAATTTGCTAACTAATCTATAAGTTATTAAATCTTTTATTCGTGAACAAAGACAGAAATAGAGTAATTCACCAAAAAAAAAAAAGACAGAATAGAGTAAATTAATAAATTACCATAATTTTAATTAATTTACTACGCAAATGGACTTTATTGGATGATATTCATATGGCACTTAGAACATGTATAGAAGAATTTCCTTAGATTACTAAACTAATTCGACTATATTATAAAGCATCAAGTCACTTGATTCTTCGCTTTCACTTGGTTGTGGGGGAATTGGGGACGATGTGCGCACAGTTGTCCTTAAGCAAAGGTGGAAAGAATGGGTTTAACGGAAACATATGAGGCCAACAGTTAGCATCTATGGTCGAGAATGCTTTGCAACATGCAACTCCAACATTTCCAAACTGACCAGAAAAAACTGACTTTAAAAGTTCGAATACGCATCCCTGAGTATTGAAAAGTGATGACCAACATTTTTCCAAATCAATAGGAAAATCCGGTGGAAATTGTGAGCGCGGCGGTGTTTTGTCGTCATGAGCTATTCCAGGAGTGATTAAAATTGCAGCACATATGGCTACAACTAAGAATAAAGAGAAAATAGCTCTTGAATTGTTTCCCATCTCTCTTTGACTTCTATTTGCTTTGATATTTGGATGGTTTGGGTAGGGAAAGCAGTTTAGAATTTATAGGATGGAATAAAAAAAAACGGTATTAAATTATGTAATTAAATTAGAATACATAATTGTTTATAAGTTACTATAACATATAAGCAACGGAAGAATTTTAAAGCTTTCTTAAATAACTCATGTCCCGTTAATTCTCTGGTTTGACTAAAGGTCTTTATTATGTCGAAGGCATAAATGGTGTTTGATTGAAAGACATATAAGAAAATGATATTTGATGGAAAACGATTTCAGGAATAGGTCCGAAGTTGTGAATACTTAAATACTTAATGTGTTTGTAATTGGCAATCCACTCTAATTGAAGAGTTTGGTTGACAACAACAAATTGAAGAGAACAAATATCATATCCAATGAAGGCAAAATCTAGAGACATAATATCGAGCATGATCATGGTCCCGGCATCAAAAGTCTCGGACAAAATATTGTACTGGTGTTTTTGAAATATTTTCCACCAAGAATAGATATGTCACACCACCAACCTTGTTTTTAACATGTTAAAAAAAGGACTTCAGATGATCATGTCAAGTGATAAGATGTGTAGGATATTTGTATTTAAGCCGTCCATGCTCTGATTCAACATTTTTTTGTGATCACAAATATCAAAGATGCCATCCAAATATGCAAACTCTTCTACTTTTTCAATTTTAGAGGAATTTATTGGTTGTGTATTATATCATTGATTTGGAAAATCCTTGGAAGTTTTAGATTTTTTCAAAAAATTTAATATTTGCAAAGCCAAATTAAGAAATGGATTTAAAATGAAACATTTAAGTTTTAACTACTAGTTAGAGTAGAAATGCGTTCGAAATAACAATGTTCTAAATAGTTAATATTTGCAAAGCCAAATTTGAACTTTTGTTTTTCCAACTTGACACAACTAATAAACCTCCTTTAATTTTTCTTTTTAATATATATTTTCTTACTATATGCCTATATTCAATTACAATCTTGCATCTTAATGCATTTTTTTGTTACCATATAAAATGCATGAAAACATAAAAAGTTTTAAAAAGCAACAGTACAGGAGATTAGCGACACTCCACCACGGAGTTTAATTTTATAAAAAAAAAAATCTTTGACGTCCACAGATCACATGAGATTAGCGCAATTTCATTACTTCCATGATTAAAGCTTTCTATTAGTAAATTGAAAGAAGTCCTTTCTTACAAAGCGTCGTCAAACGCTAATCGCAAATTTTAATACATTAATGATATATAATTCATTAATCCTTTCGTAATAAGTGACTTAACAAGCGTACATGCATATCTATAGACAATAGTGACAGTAAACACGGTTAAAAAATTTGTCGTCTTACCCCACCCACACTAGTTGTGCATCTGTAATTTTCTGGCTTAGCAAAATTACATTAAACATTATTTTGGCACTACCATTAATATATCTAAGGAAACCAAGACACGCATAGCCGCATAGGGTCCATACTGGGGGTAGTATCATCTTTAATATATGGTCTAATTGAACTGAAATTATATCGTCACAGTAGTTTGATATATATATATATATATTAAAGATGATACTACCCCAGTATGTTTTGATATATATTCAAAGCAAGGCTAATTGAACTGAAATTATATCGTCACAGTAGTTTATCAACTTGCAATAGAAACATCATCCATGTACTGATGTACATGTGTACGTGTATAATAGAAGTCTTTCTGCATGAGGATTTTCTTTTTCATGTGCAAATGACACATGTCCGAGACATTTGACAGCTACTTTGATATGTGTTCGTCTGGTTGAACAGAGCTTGTGAATGCATTATATTAAGAGGAAAGGTTTAAGTCTAAATTAGGTATTCTATAGGCATGTCAATCGGGCTAATCCGACTCGACCCGACCCAAATCCCGCAAAATCCGTATATATTTGAGCCCGGTCCAGCCCATAAAAATTCCGATCCTATATTTTAAAGCCCAGTCTGGCTCTAACAGGGTTACAGGGCTTTTCCGGACTTTTTTAGGCTTTTCTTCCGATAACAGAAAACAAACTTATAATTTCTAATATCTCTTAAAAAATAATCTATATATGAAACGAGTCAATCAAAATTTAAATAACCAATAACGCTAATTTAGTTTTTTTAAAAGAGAGTTAAAATCAAATAAATAATCCAAATAAATTGTTTAAACTTATACTAGATAAAATATAAAATCAAAATAATTCAAATTAGGTAGTAGAGCTAATATTTACTTTTTCGATTTATAGTAATACACAACAAAAAGCTAAGTTTATGGTTTTTAACTCTATTAAAAAAATTTTTTACAACAAATCTTACAATTAAACGAAAATATTAACAAAAAAGGGTCAAAATATTTTTTAAAAGGCTTTTCGGGCTAGTCCGAGCCCGGCCGGGCTAAGCCCAGAAAACCCTTTAGCCCGAAAGGCCCGGTTTTTTCTGGACATATAATTTGAAATCCGAGCCCACTGTTTTTCAGGGCTGGGCCGGGCTAGCCCGCGGGCTTTGGCCCTAATTGACATGTCTAGTATTCTGTTTCAAAATAAAAAAATGTTTAAGGTAAATGTACATATATTTAAATTATTATTATTATTTTTTTAAATAACATTTATATTTAATTATAAAAGTTTTAAATCAATAAAAAAAGACTGCATAATATTAATGGTCACAAATTGTCAAATACATTTAAATTTATATAGAAATTTGTAAAACATCTTATAATATATATAAAATAAAATAAAATCATTAAAACATCTTATATAATGAAAGAGAGAGTAAAATTTAAGTCATAGTTAAAAAAAAAAAGAAAAAAACGAGTCATAGTCATTAATCGTAAGTTTCATGTAATATACAAGACGGAATGGTTGATCAAAGTTGGTAGGCCAAAACACCGAAGCTTGTCGATTCCTTTTGTCTCGACTAGTATTATTTAATTTTATCTAATAACGTCGGTCTTTTTACATATTTTAATTGTTACTAGCTTGAGACTAATTAAGTCTTTAATCTAGTAGGAATCCACAAAAAATAAATCAATATAATTCATTAAGGGTTAATTTCACAATCTGTTTTGCAAATGCAAACAAAGACAAATAATTCGTCTATAGTATTCGGTAATCGACAGTGGTAAACCTTCACAAAAAAAAAAAGAAAAAAAAAAGAAATGAGTGGTAAACTAACAAAATACCAGGTGGTCTGAACTTCTATCTTAATAAAAAAATATTTAATCGAATTCTTAAATGTCATATTGATGTCGAACAATAAATTTATTGACACACTAAATTCATTGAACATGTTGGGTTCAGTCCGGTTCAGAAATTACTACTGTGTCGTTATAAAACCAAAATTACTATTGTGCCCCCATTTTCTGATCGCTATAAAAAAAACCTAATTTCTCAACTCTAATTCACCTGTCTTTAGATCTACTAAACAAAATCTTTGATAGAAAAAAATGGAAGAAACTAAAAGAAGAGTACTAGATGAAGAAGCCAAAGCTTCTCTAGACATATGGAGGTATATCTTTGGGTTTGCAGATATCGCAGCTGCAAAGTGTGCCATTGATCTTAAAATACCAGAAGCCATTGAAAACCATCCTTCTTCACAGCCCGTAACACTAGCCGAACTCTCCTCCGCCGTCTCCGCCTCTCCCTCACATCTCCGCCGTATAATGAGGTTTCTTGTACACCAAGGAATATTCAAAGAAATCCCCACAAAAGATGGTTTAGCCACAGGCTACGCTAATACGCCACTCTCTCACCGTATGATGATCACAAAACGTGATGGCAAATCGCTGGCTCCTTTTGTTCTCTTCGAAACAACTCCCGAGATGCTCGCTCCATGGTTGAGACTTAGCTCAGTCGTTTCTTCGCCGTTCAACGGTTCAGCTCCACCACCGTTTGATGCAGTGCACGGTAAGGACGTGTGGTCGTTCGCGCAGGATAATCCGTTCCTCAGCGATATGATCAATGAAGCCATGGCTTGTGATGCAAGGCGCGTGGTGCCACGTGTAGCCGGAGCTTGTCACGGCTTGTTTGACGGCGTGGTCACGGTGATTGACGTAGGAGGCGGTACCGGAGAGACGATGGGGATACTCGTAAAGGAGTTTCCTTGGATCAAAGGATTTAACTTTGATCTTCCTCATGTTATTGAAGTTGCTCAAGTCTTGGACGGTGTCGAGAATGTTGAGGGCGATATGTTTGATTCTATCCCCGCATGCGACGCTGTTATCATCAAGGTTATATCTACTTCCGTACTCTTTATTCTCTGATTAATAGTATTCACTAAAATCTAGTTTAATTTTTTCTTACATTTTTCATTTAATTTAGTATTCAAAATCAAATTTCACATAAAAGACAAGAATAAATTGAATTAATTGTTATAAACTAACCTTTTAATTTTAAAGTAAAATGTTAGAAATTCATCATTCTTTTAACTTCGCAATCAGCCTCGTACTAAGCTATACAGTATTAACTATTAAGTATACATTATTATCTGTTTCTTTTGTATTACGTTTGTGTTTACGTTCTATTTTAAAAACTTGTAGTTGTCCTTTTCTTTATTCCCTTTTTTTAAATGATTTTTTTAGTTTTTTTTTTTAAATAGATTTTCGGTTGCACGTAGAGTTTAAATTAAAAGTTCGTAAAACCGACAGATTCGATGGTTCTACACTTTTTTTTTTAACACTTCTACTAGGGTCTAGGTACTAGCCACTGGTTTTGCAGTCGGTATGCTCGGTAACAAATAAGTTATATAAAAAGAAGTGAAAACGAATTTTTTCTTAATTCTAATTAAGTTAATTTGTTTCTGTCAAAGCATTTTTGTTTTTGTCAACAATTGTCGAGCTTACTGTTTCTAAAATCCGATTTTTTTCAAACAGACAAAAGAAATTGAAAATATTTGGATGTAGACATTTAATATTTATTTTCTACCATCTTCCATTAAAACCTGAATAATTTGGATATGACATATTAAAGTAGCGAATCAACTGAGAGCAAGTTAACAACCACTATCAAGTATCAAATAAATAAAGCAACCACTACCAATTTCCCCAGATATTATTAACCAATACAGTACATATATAAGACATCTTTTATATATTAAAAATTGAACAGAATCTCACTTTAAGGATTTGTTTTGCGCATTTTCTCCAAATCATTTTATTTTTTCAGTATTTTTTTTTATTCAGCATTAACAATACAGTATAAGTACTTCTCATAAAGTAGATAGGAAAGCACGAAACTTATAGTTGGTTCTGTATTGAATTCCTTAGTTTTCCAGCATTAATTTTTTTTATTTGAAAAATCTTGATATAAATACTCTAATGTAGGGCTTCAATCATATTTAAATAAATTATATTTATATATCTGATACGTAAAATGTGATAATTGAATGGATGCAGTGGGTGTTACACGATTGGGGAGACAAAGACTGCATAAAGATATTGAAGAATTGCAAAGAAGCGGTCCCACCAAATAACGGGAAAGTATTGATAGTAGAATCGGTGATCGGAGAGAATAAAAAGACGATGATAGTGGACGAAAGAGATGACAAGTTAGAGCACGTGAGATTGATGCTTGATATGGTGATGATGGCTCACACAAGCACAGGCAAAGAACGAACTTTGAAAGAATGGGACTTTGTTCTTAAAGAAGCTGGTTTTGCTCGATATGAGGTTCGGGACATTGATGATGTTCAGTCTCTTATCATCGCGTATCGGTCTTAAAAGAAGGTCATGAAAGATATATCTTTCCTTTGAAAACTCAATAAATTTGTGGTTGTTGTTTGGTGGTAATGTGGTATATACATAACGACGTGTGAATAATTGTGTTGTGTGATAATAATTAAGGCTTGTTTCAGTATCAGCCGTGTTGTTTTTATTTGTATTTTCACATGTTTTTTTCATTAATTTCGTTGATTGTATGTTGACATAAGGATTTTCACCTATTATTTGCTTTTATTTATTGTTAAAGGCTATATAAGATAGATAATCTTATACAATGTGGAATCTTACAATTATATTATTAACATGAAAACAAATTAAAAATTAACTTGCTTAGTTTTCCAAATTATTTTAAATTATCTTGTAAAATATTGATTTTGTGGAAAAATATAATTATTGATAATAATGAAAACTATATGTATCAATAAATATAGATAATCTTATACAATGTGGAATCTTACAATTATATTATTAACATGAAAACAAATTAAAAATTAACTTGCTTAGTTTTCCAAATTATTTTAAATTATCTTGTAAAATATTGATTTTGTGGAAAAATATAATTATTGATAATAATGAAAACTATATGTATCAATAAATACCTTAAGGTTCTCATTCATACTGTCAACATCAAGATGTGGTCCAACAAAAAGACCCAAATATTACGTGGTTATGATGACAGTGTTAGTGGATTAGGGAGATAAAAATATTTTAGTGTAAAGAAGAGGTCCAACTCCAACCCAAATCATTACAATCCCCAACGTACAATTTTTTTTTTTTTTTTTGAACTTGATTCAGTTTCTCAACTATAACATTAAAACCAAATCCACTTCATCTAGTACAACTGTACAAGTACCTATTATCAAATTTCCATATATTTTTTACTTCTTTATAAACCTTTTTTTTTGCTATTCTCTTTTCATTAACTGTATTGCAACTCAAGTTCTCCCATAGTTGGACCTTTAAGTCTATTTTTGCTTAGTTTTAATTGGTTACAACAACTTTACAACTTACAATGAGATTTTGATTTTGATAAGAAAACTAACTTCATAGATTAATAGCTTCACACAGTACATCCATGGAGTTTATCCTTCTCAATCGATCGACTATTTTGTTGCAACCATTATCGAGTTTAATTTCCAAAACAGCATGATATAGAGTGAGAAATATTTTAATTTGATCCAACTTACAATAAATATACAAAAAAAAAAAAATATTGTGTAAATCGTATTTCTGTTCATAAGAAGCCCAAAAGCCCATTAGTCCATTACTAACGAGGGTGATTTACACACGTCACCTTCTTATTGGACCAAAGAATCGCCTCTTTTCCAGCGACGGGCTTACCGATTGCATTCTGCGTTATGAAGCGCACATGACATGTCCCTAAGTTCGATGAAAAAAAAAAAAAAGACATGTCCCTAAGTTCATATATAAACGTGTGTCCGAGATATTCGACAGGTACGCTGATATGTGTTCGTTTGTTGACAATAATCTATAATATTCGGTGATCGAAAGTCATAAACCCATAAGAAAAACAATGATCATAAACTAAGTTTGGATTATTGAATTAATAAACTTTATAGTTTATAAGACCAAAACTACTAATATGCCTCTATTTTCTAATCACTATAAAGGAAACCTAATTCCTCAAATCAAATCACCTGTCTTTTAATTTACTTAACAAAATCTTTGATAGAAACAAAATGGAAGAAAGTAAAAGAAACTTATTAGATGAAAGCTTCTTTAGATATATGGCGGTATGTCTTTGGGTTTGCGGATATTGCAGCTGCAAAGTGTGCCATTGATCTTAAAATACCAGAAGCCATTGAAAACCATCCTTCGTCACAGCCCGTGACACTAACCGAACGCTCCTCTGCCGTCTCTGCTTCTCCTTCACATCTCCGCCGTATAATGAGGTTTCTTGTGCACCAAGGACTCTTCAAAGAAGTCCCCACAAAAGATGGTTTAGCCACAGGATACACTAACACGCCACTCTCTCGCCGTATGATGATCACAAAACGTGATGGAAAATCGGAGGCTCCTTTGCTTCTCTTGGAAACAAGTCCCGAGATGCTTGCTCCATGGTTGAAGCTGAGCTCAGTCGTTTCTTCACCGGCCAACGGTTCAACTCCACCACCGTTTGATGCAGTGCACGGTAAGGATCTGTGGTCATTCGCACAAGATAATCCGTGCCACAGCGAGCTAATCAACGAGGCCATGGCTTGTGATGCCACGTGTAGCGGGAGCTTGTCACGGCTTGTTTGACGGCGTGGCTACGGTGGTTGACGTAGGAGGAGGTACGGGAGATACGATGGGGATACTTGTGAAGGAGTTTCCTTGGATCAAAGGATTCAACTTTGATCTTCCTCATGTTATTGAAGTTGCTCAAGTCTTGGACGGTGTTGAGAATGTTGAGGGCGATATGTTTGATTCTATTCCCGCATGCGACGCTGTTATCATCAAGGTTAACTCTATTTACATACTCTTAGATCTTCTTTTGATTAACTATCAAAAGGGTTCGGATGTCTAACCAAATTTTTTTGGAAAAGTTGGATGTTTAAATTTCAGTATTTATTTTTACCATTCCAAAAACATGAATAATGAAGATATTACACCAAAGTAGCGAATCAATTGATAGAAAGTGTAGAACCACTATCAAGTACCCAACAAATAAAGCAAACACTACTAATTTCCCCAGATATTGTTAACCAATAACCAGATATTTTAATATACTAAACAACATGGAGAAATTGCATTGTCATGTCATTTTCATGTTTTTTTTTTTTTTTTGGGTGCGCTTTCAATAAAAATTTGCAGATTTTATCAAAAGTATGTGGGAAAAGACAAACGTGGTCTAATACGTAAAATGTGATAATTGAATGGGGTGCAGTGGGTGTTACACGACTGGGGAGACAAAGATTGCATAAAGATATTGAAGAATTGCAAAGAAGCTGTCCCACCAAATGTCGGCAAACTGTTGATAGTGGAGTGTGTTATCGGAGAGAAGAAAAATACTATGGTAGTAGAAGAAAGAGATGACAAGTTAGAGCACGTGAGATTGCAGCTTGACATGGTGATGATGGTTCACACAAGCACAGGGAAAGAACGAACTTTGAAAGAATGGGACTTTGTTCTTAAAGAAGCTGGCTTTGCTCGATATGAGGTTCGGGACATTGATGATATTCAGTCTCTTAGAGCGTTTCCAATGGAGTATTTCAAGGAGTGTCTAAAGAATTAAAAAAATAATAATAATTAAAAGTAAGAGAGAGAATGAGACACAATGTCTCATTTGAGAAACTGTAAGACATTGTGTTTAACACTTAGCATCATTTTATTGGTTAAAGCTTTTTTTAATTAATTAAAATTTAAACAAATAATTTATTTATTACAAAAGTATTAAATTATTATATTTGAGAAATTTCTATAGTTTCTCATCATTGGATCATTGGAGATGCTCTTATCATCTCGTATCTATCTTAAAAGAAGGATATGAGAGATTGAATCCTAGCTAAAGAAGAACTAAACCAAAAATTCCTTTGAAAAAACCCTCAATAAATTTGTGAATAATTGTGTTTTGTGAGAATAATTAATCAAGGCTTGTTTGTATTGTTTATTTGTAATTTCACATTTCTTTATATTAATCTCGTTGATTTTTTTTACCAAAATTTTTTTTTGATGTAAAGAAAATAAGAAACTCCAAAATAATAAAAAACTAAATATTCATTAAGAAGCCCAAAAAGCCCAATACTAATAAGGTGATAACACGCGCCACCTTTAAACTGGGCCAAAGAATCCCCTCTCTTCCAGCGATGGGCTTTACGCATTACACTACGCTTCTTCTTCTCTCTCTGGGACCTCCGAAGTAGTAATTTCACGGCGAGATACAGAGCAATTAGAGAATCTTCTCTCTGGTCTATAGCTTCATCAACCGTGAAAAACTTTCTCCAATTACCATTGATTTCATAGGAAGATGAGTGAGAAAGCGAAGAAAGGTCGATTAAATTTCAACGGATTACATCACCCTGTTGTTGATTTCTGGCGACGAGAGGTCGGTGGAATCTCCTCTCGTAATTTCTCCAATCGCTTCTCCGCCTCCGAGGTTTGTGTTTCTCTATTGGATTCGAAAGTTTTGAAGTTTATGGTTCTTCTTCGAGTCTCATTGGTGGATTTAGTAGTATCGTCCAATTGACTAATTATTGTTATGATTTCTTGAAAATAAAACCCATTGATTCATAATTCTCAATTGTTCATGTATATGTAGAATTTGGTTCTGCGTCTAGAGATATACAAGAAGCTAGAGAAGCACAAAGGGTGTGTAAACACAGTGAGTTTCAATGCAGAAGGAGATGTTCTGATTTCGGGTTCCGATGATCGGCGTGTCGTTCTTTGGGATTGGCAACTTGGGAATGTTAAGCTTTCGTTCCATTCAGGACACGCTAATAACGTATTTCAAGCAAAGTTTATGCCTTTCTCTGATGATCGAACCATTGTTACCTGTGCTGCTGATGGAATGGTAAATCCTTTGAGTTGCTTTAAGAAACTCTCTGTTTTATGTTTGTGGCACACTTTACTTAGATTAAATCTCAAACATCTTTAGGTTCGGCGTGCAAGTATTCTTGAGGGTGATAAAGTTGAGACGTCTTTCTTGGGATTGCATCAAGGAAGAGCTCATAAGCTATGTATAGAGCCAGGAAACCCACATATATTTTATACATGTGGTGAAGATGGATTAGTACAACGAGTGAGTAGTAGCTGCATTATTTTTTGGATATCTACTTTAGTATCCTTATTATTTGATTAAAGAAATTGGATTGTTGAATGTTGCCCATTTTCAGTTTGATCTAAGGACTGAAGCCCCTACAGAACTTTTCACTTGTCAATCAGTTGATCCTAGGAGGAGGAACATGGAAGCCATCCAGCTAAACGCTATTGCGATTGACCCGAGAAATTCTAACCTCTTTGCTGTTGGGGGAATGGACGTGTACGCTCGTCTTTATGATGTCCGTAGATTTCAGGGTGACGGTTCAAATGGTTTTACACGAGCCGCAGATCACTTTTGCCCTCCACATCTTATTGGCAATGAAGAAGTTGGAATAACGGGTTTGGCTTTCTCAGAGCAAAGCGAGCTTCTTGTTTCGTACAATGATGAATTCATCTATCTTTTCACACCCGATATGGGATTAGGGTCTAACCCTATCCCATCCTCCCCGATATCCAAGAGTAGTGTCTCAAAATCAGAATCAGCTTCTTCCCCAAAAGATGAGAACGAACACTCAGTTCCTTTGGTTTATAAGGGGCACAAGAACTCTGAGACGGTTAAGGGTGTGAATTTTTTTGGACCTCGGTCTGAATATGTGGTTAGTGGGTCAGACTGTGGGCGGATATTTATTTGGAGGAAAAAAGGTGGGGAGCTTATCCGTGTTATGGAAGCAGATAGGCATGTGGTTAACTGTATTGAGCCTCATCCGCATATTCCTGTGCTTGCTAGCAGTGGAATTGAAAGTGACATCAAGGTGTGGACGTCAAAGGCAGCTGAGAGAGCTACATTACCTGAAAACATCGAACTGGTATGCTTTACTTTTCCATTACTTAAGACTTGATTGTTTTAGTTTATTTTCCTTCGTGCTAGAACCTTCTCTAATTGATGAAACCAATAAGGTGCAATGATTGACATTTATACTATGACATCAAACTAATTTGGCTACTGCTGCTTTGTTTAAAAAATTTCCAGTTACCGAGTCGCTTTCGCATTCCTTGGTTATCGTTTCTTAGCTTCCATGATTATGACGACGAATTATTTGGTAATGGAATGGATATTGGTATTGATGGGAACGAGGGGGAAGATGAATCAATTGATGATGCTGAGGATGATGATGATTCAGATTATAGCAGTGGACTAGATGATAATGATTCTGATGATGACATGGATAGTGATGATGATGTTGATGACATGGATAGTGATGATGAATGTTTTATTGAAATTGATAACAATATGGATAATAATGGTGGTGGTAGTGAGACGAATGTTGATAGTATTAGTGGCAGTCATCAAGATGATGATGATGATGATGATGATTGAATATTGTTTGAAATTTGTGTGTTCCAGCGCAAGCGAACGCCTAGGGGATGGATGTACCGTGTCTCTTCACCGCAGGAACTATTGGCACAACTCTTCTCGCTGCAAAACCGGAGCAGTAGTAGTCCAGAGAGAGAAGGAGAATCATCTTCAGCCACTGGAAGAGAACTTCTTGATCTTATTCTTACCTTCAATGATCAGAGCGATGATGCAACTGATGATGAAGATGGTAATAGCCATGAAGACTTCTTCTCTTGAAAGAAAACTCCTCTAAAAGAATTTGTAAATAATTTTTCGGTCCCTTTAAAACCCTTTATGTATTTTGATTTACCACATGGTTTTTCATTGTTCAATTAAGTCTCAACATTATATGTTTGTGTAAATTATACATATTTGATCATCATAATTCGTCGCATAAAATCATATACTTCTAAGGTTCATAGACATTAAAAATGGAGAATTTGTGGTAATTCAGAATTTATCTTTTTTTTTTAAACACCAAAAAAAAAAGGATTAATTACGTCATTGTAGACTGGTTTTTACGAGGGTAACAAAACATTTTCCCGCGGGAAAATGAAGATGCAAAAGACGACGACGACAGGCAAATTTGCTTGAACTCTCTCAGTTTTCCGGTGCGACTTCGCCGGAATTCATGGCTGCGACTCTTCTGTCTCGTTGCTACCGTATCTACAATTGCGACGCGTGCAAGTGTGTTTCTTCCGAGAATCACCAGACCACGGGGAAACGAAGTCTCGAATTCGACTCAAGATTCTCGAAACCAGTTCGGCTAGTTCTTCGAGACCGATACAAGGTAACTAAGCAGCTCAATGATCCTGCGCTCACTCGGGCTTTACGTGGTTTCGCTGATTCTGGTCTCATGGAGGATGCACTCCAACTGTTCGATGAAATGAACAAAGCTGATACTTTTGTGTGGAATGTGATGATTAAAGGTTTCACTAGCTGTGGGTTATACTTTGAAGCGCTTCAACTTTATTGCAGAATGGTATTTTCAGGGGTCAAAGCTGATTCCTTTACTTATCCTTTCGTGATTAAATCGGTTACAGGAATTTCGTCATTGGAAGAAGGGAAGAAGATTCACGCGATGGTGATCAAGCTTCGGTTTGTTTCAGATGTTTACGTCTGTAATTCTCTTATATCTTTGTACATGAAGCTTGGGTGTTCTTGGGATGCAGAGAAAGTGTTCGAAGAAATGCCTGAGAGAGACATTGTTTCGTGGAATTCCATGATTTCTGGATATCTTGCGCTTGAAGATGGCTTTCGCTCGTTGATGCTATTTAAAGAAATGCTGAAATTTGGGTTTAAGCCTGACAGGTTCAGTACCATGAGCGCTCTTGGTGCTTGTTCTCATGTGTATAGTCCAAACATGGGAAAGGAGTTACATTGCCACGCTGTTCGAAGTAGAATTGAAACTGGTGATGTTATGGTAATGACATCAATCCTTGACATGTACAGTAAATATGGTGAAGTGAGTTATGCAGAGAGAATATTTAAATGTATAATCCAGAGGAACATCGTAGCTTGGAATGTTTTGATAGGATGTTATGCTAGAAACAGCCGAGTCACTGATGCGTTTCTCTGCTTTCAGAAAATGTCAGAGCAAAATGGGTTGCAGCCAGATGTTATTACATTGATCAATCTGCTTCCTGCTTGTGCAATCTTGGAGGGTCGAACAATTCACGGGTATGCTATGAGGAGAGGCTTTCTTCCTCATATAGTATTGGATACTGCTCTGATTGATATGTATGGAGAATGGGGGCAGTTAAAATCAGCTGAGGTTATATTTGATCGAATAGCTGAAAAGAATTTGATCTCATGGAACTCGATTATTGCTGCTTATGTGCAGAACGGGAAGAACTATTCAGCCTTGGAGCTATTTCAAAAACTCTGGGATTCATCGCTTCTACCTGATTCCACAACAATTGCTAGTATTCTACCAGCTTATGCAGAATCTCTATCCTTGAGTGAAGGTAGACAAATTCATGCTTATATAGTTAAGTCTAGATACGGGTCAAACACTATCATCTTGAATTCACTCGTTCACATGTATGCCATGTGTGGTGACCTTGAGGATGCAAGAAAATGTTTCAACCACGTCTTGTTAAAGGATGTTGTTTCATGGAACAGCATCATCATGGCCTATGCAGTACACGGTTTTGGGAGAATTTCGGTTTGCTTATTCTCAGAGATGATTGCTTCTAAAGTAGATCCAAACAAGAGCACCTTTGCTTCACTATTAGCAGCATGTAGCATTTCTGGTATGGTTGATGAAGGATGGGAATATTTCGAGTCGATGAAAAGAGAATACGGGATCGATCCTGGAATAGAGCATTATGGGTACATGCTGGATCTCATTGGCCGTACAGGAAACTTCAGCTCAGCCAAGAGATTCATTAGAGAAATGCCATTTTTGCCAACAGCTCGGATTTGGGGATCTTTGTTAAATGCAAGCAGAAACCATAACGATATAACCGTAGCTGAATTCGCGGCAGAACAGATATTTAAGATGGAACACGATAACACGGGATGTTATGTCTTGCTTTTGAACATGTATGCAGAAGCTCGAAGATGGGAAGATGTAAATAGGATTAAGCTTCTCATGGAGAGCAAAGGCATATCCAGAACATCAAGTCGCAGTACTGTTGAGGCGAAGAGCAAAACGCATGTGTTAACAAACGGAGACAGATCCCACGTGGAGACAAACAAGATCTATGAAGTCTTAGATATTGTCTCGAGGATGATTGGAGAAGAAGAAGAAGAAGACAGTTATGTTCACTATGTCTCGAAGTTGAGACGAGAGACTCTAGCTAAGAGCAGAAGCAATTCACCAAGAAGACATTCGGTAAGGCTCGCCACGTGTTTTGGATTGATCTCTACGGAAACGGGAAGAACAGTTACGGTGAGAAATAACACGAGAATCTGCAGAAAATGTCACGAGTTCTTGGAAAAAGCTTCGAAAATGACAAGAAGAGAGATAGTTGTTGGAGATTCCAAGATATTTCATCACTTCTCCAATGGTCGCTGCTCGTGTGGAAATTACTGGTGAAAACACAGGTTGTGGCTAAAGTAGGTATATATGTATGTTATCAGACAAATGTAAAAAGAAGAAAACATCTTTTGACAAAAAAAATTCATTGATCAACTACATTTTTATTGCTAAAACCCTCGTAAAACAGAGCAAAAGCAGAGTAACAATATTAATAAAACAGAACGAGATATTACACACAATTTGATCCTGATAAAAGCAGAGAAGAAACTTTCAGTCTTGTATTGCAATCCTTTGTAGCTTCGCGGGCAATGTCGACACAATTTTCTCATCCAGCTCTTTTCTCATTTCCACGAGTGTCTGGAACAAGAAGAAGAAACAGAAACAAGTTGCAATGGTTGTCCGATCCAAGTCACTGCAATATGTAAGTAAAAGACTCCTTACCTCTTCGTGGTTCTGAAAATTTTGGATCCCGCATTAGTTGTTAGATATTCTAAATATTCAACTTGTTTTCACATCATCATTATATTGATTTTAGTATCAACGTTTTTAACTCGAATTTTGAAAATAGCTTTTAAAATTTTGATATTTCTATTCGGATTCTTAAAGAATTTTTTAAATTTTGATACCAAATTTACATGATATATGAAAACTAACATTTTCTCACAATTTTGAAAAGGGATATTTGAAAGAAAACATTTCTAACAATTTTTCAAAAATGTTTTAAGTAAATACTTTTGATTTTTAACTAAAAAAGTTTAATTGTATAAAATGTTTGTATTTCTAAAAATACTACCTTCTTCACTATTTCATTCCCAGAATTATTGTTAACTGCAATGTTTTTTTTTTTCTCTTTTGTAAAACTGACATAATACAAAAGTAGATGAGAGTTTTCATAACTCCAAACATTAGACTGAGAGGCTTAGGGTGAGGAGCGTTTTGCCTTGAAGAAAATCTGGATGCGTCGGTAGAACATTCTCGACAGTGTCAGAATGTATGAACATCGTCATCTTGAATTATTTGACTTTGAGAGATAACCATCGGATCTCTTATAAAATCCTTTAGGGATATAGTAGCCAAATTAAAGAAGCACAACTACGAGAATCTATAATATAATTGCCTTAAATGAAAACTTAACCAAATAACGAAAGCAAATCACATTTTTCACCTCAAACCGGATAAAAAGTTCACGAGTTCGTATGACTTGGGAATTGTGGGGACAAAAACATTGAACCTCTCAACCTCACCCCAAATCTGGGGTCATTCAAAAGAACTCAAACGCTTCTCCAACCTATTCAACGCATACCAAGTCGTTCTCTTGTTGATCGTCGCTTGCCATATAATTAACAGTTTCCCACCATAGTTAACTAATTGAATCGTGCGGTAATTACTAGCACGCTTCATATACAGATCACTCAAACCCGGAATCATTCCACTACTTGACTCATACCACCACCAGTATCTACCGCCATTATCATTAATCATTACGTTTTCTACAAGGCACCAAGGTCCAGTTATAGATTCTAGACTCAAACCAAAACAAATACCCGAAGCCAGCTCTAATGTTTCCTTCCATCTTCCTTCTTTTGGATCATATACATAGTTCTTATCCTTGGTGGTAACGTATAGCCTTCCTCTCAAAACTGCAACGTTTTCCTTGTGATTGAAATCGACGCCATTGTCACTAGGGCAAGGCAATGGCTTCCAAGTCTGAGTTTTTAGGTCTAAAACCTCACCCCAATTCATGGATTCCTCTCTTTTTCTGCATCCTCCCATTACATATATCTTCCCATCTAAGAACCAAGACTTGGCGTCTACCCTTGGTAACCTCATGTTAGGAGCACGACGCCACTTGTGACTACAACAATCAAGCACACTAATAACGGCTCTGGATCGTTTGGTCTTGTTTATTCCGCCAATTTGGTAGATTTCCGACCCGGCAGCTACAGTGGTCGAGTTTAATCGAGTAGGAGAATGGGAGGAAGGTAGTTTTACCATTTCTAAACTTAACTCATCCTTAATCTCGCCGCCGTTGGTGATTAGGGTTTCATCAAGAGTGATCCAGCTATGACGACAAGTGGGTGATTTAAGGCATATGTAGAGGCAAGGCTCTGTGGTTCCGATTTGGGATCGAAACGCGTAAATGTCCGGAGAAGTGAGGAGAGAGTAGAAGCTCTTAGAGACTAAAGAGAGGGAACGGTAGTAAGATTTCGAGATCCGAGCTAAGCAATGTAGAACTAGTTCATCTGGAAGTGATGAAAACGATGGAGGTGACGGAGATATCGTAATTTTCTTTTTCTGCGGCGGTTCTACTTTGGCGTCCATAGCAACTAGATATCGTAATTACTAGGGTTTTTTTAGGTCTTCAAAACATACATGTAAAGAATTTTTTCATTGTTCAAAAAGAAAGACCTGATCCAAAATAAAATAGTGAATCGGTTTAACCGGTTCGACAGGATAGTTCCGTTATTAAATTAGAAAAATTTAAGCCATGACCGTACGGTTAAGCTAAGAAATAGCGACGAGCGGAGGACTTGGCAAGCTTAGAGCTTTCTTTGCCCTGGCTACAAGAGATAATCAAATAATCTCTATCTTCTTCGTCGTGGTTGGATTTTCAAAGACGAAAAATTCCGAGAGCTGTTTGGCTAGAGCTTACGATGAAGAAGAGGGAATCGCAAGAAAGCTTAAGAAGGAGATAGATAGAGCTAAACATGCACATAAGCAAAATCTCATGAGGTCCATCTCTAGACAACTAACTAAAAGTTCTAAAAGATCTATAATAATTAGTAAGATCAAACACAGAAAAACAAAAAAAAAAAAAAAAAAAACCTACAGTGACCAATCGCATGATTGCATCCTATGAGAAACAAAACCCCAAATAATATGTTGAAAACAAAGATGAGTTTCAGACAAAAACACATTGGCAGCTTGAGAGCTTATAAGACTTGGGGACGCTAGGCACAACAACATTACAGCTCTCAACCTCCCCGCAGATCCAGGGTCCAAAATGGGGTAACATACGCTCCTCCAACCGAATCACCGCACACCAAATTGTCCTCTCTTCACTGTGAATCCAGTTGTGCCATATAATTAACAGTTTCCCACCATAGTTAACTAACTTAATCGTACGGTAATAATGAAAACCACGCTTTTCGTATAGATCATTCAAACCTTCAAGATCATTCAAACCTTCAACTCTTAGCCACACTCCACGCCTTGAGCAAAACCACTTGTACTTATTGTACTCCTCAGTAAACATTACATTTCCTATAACGCACCAAGGTCCAGTTATAGGTTGCATAACTTTTTCTATGCCACCGGACCGAGTTCCAGTTATAGGTTCTAGATCCACAAACCCCACCTCTGCTAGCCATCTTCCTTCTTTCGGATCATATGCATATTTTTTATGCTTGGTGATTACGTATAGCCTTTCTCCAAAAACTGCTACTTTGTGATTCGAATCGACGGCACCATCACTAGGGCTAGGCAACGGCTTCCAAGTTCGAGTCTTTAGGTCGAAAACCTCACCCCAATTCATGGATTCTTCCTCACTCTTTCTGCATCCTCCCATTACATATATCTTCCCGTCTAAAAAACAAGACTTTGCGTGTACCCTTGACACCTTCATCTTAGGAGCATGACGCCACCTGTGAGTCTGACAATTCAGTACAAAAACGGCTCTGGATGGCTTTCCCTTGACAGTTCCGCCGATTTTGTAGATTTCGGAACCAGCAGCTACAGTGGTTGAGTTTAATCGAGTAAAAGGAAACGAGGAAGAGAGCCTTACCGGTACTAGACTTAGTTCACCCTCAATCTCGGCGAGAGTGAACCAGCGATGCTTGTTGAGTAACCACAGGCACACGTAGAGGCGAGGCTCTGTGGCTCCGATGTGGGATTGGGCCGCGTAGATCTCTGTAGAAGAGAGAAGAGCGTAAAAGCTCTTGGAGACTAAAGAGAGGGAACGGTAGTAAGATTTAGAGATCCGGGCTAAGAAACTTAAAACGATTTCATCTGGAAGTGATGAAATCGACATAGATAATGGAGTTTGAGCTGTAAGAGTCGTCTTCTTCGTTTCCTGCGGTTCTTCTACTTTGGCGGTGTCCATAGCAACGATACCGTGTTTACTAAGCTAAAATTTAGGTCTTCAAAATCAGCGTCTTATATAAAAATAGTGAAAAGGAAATTTTTTCCCTTTATTAAATGTTGAAAACCCTTTTACATTTTTCTAAACAAGTCCCTAATCTAAATAAAATACCAAATCGCCCATGTTTAAAACACATTACAGTATTGAACCATGTTAAAACCGGTTTGAGAACTGAAAGTAATATTTCAATTGATAACATTTAACAACACGCATCCGTTTAACCGGTTCGACCGGATAGTTCCGTTATTAAATTAGAAAAATTTAAGCCAGACCGCTCGGTTAAGCTAAGAAATAGCGAGGAGAGGACTGGGCAAGCTTATTAAATTAGAGTTTTTTTTTTTTTTTTTTTTTTTTTTAATGTTGGCTACAAGTGAGAATCAAAGAATCTCTTTCTTCTTCGTCGTACGTGGTTGGATTTTCAAAGACGAAAAATTCCGAGAGTTGTTTGGGTAGAGCTTACGATGAAGAAGAGGGAATCGCAAGAAAGCTTAAGAAGAAGATAGATAAACATGCTAATGAGAAGAGAAGTGGTTTAAATGGGGAGAAAAGAGCATAAGCAGAATCTCATGAGGTCCATCTCTAGACAACTAACTAAAAAATTCTAAAAGATCTATAATAATTAGTAAGAACAAACACAGAAAAAAGAAAAAAAACAGCATAAATTAAATAAAAAGAAAAATCTGACAAAACAGCTTGCTAGCTTGTCTCTGAATTAAAGGAAAGAGCAAAAAAAACAAAACAAAGAACTAGAGTGAACAATCGCATCCTACTAGACAACTAAACCCCAAATAATATGTTGAAAGCAAAGATGAGTTTCAGACCGAAACACATTGGCAGCTTGAGAGCTTATAAGACTTGGGGACGCTAGGCACAACAACATTGCAGCTCTCAACCTGCCCCCAAATCTGGGGTCCCAAATAAGACATACGCTCCTCCAACCTAATCACAGCACACCAAATTTGCTTGTCTTGGCTGCGAATAAGGTAATTCCTGTCTAGGATCATGACCCACTCGTCCCATATAATTAACAGTTTCCCACCATAGTTAACTAACTGAATCGTACGGTACTCAAAACGACGCTTAGCGTATAGATCATGCAAACCTTCAACTCTTAGCCACGCTCCATGACTTGAGCTATACCACCTGTACTTCCTGCACTCATCAGTAAACATTACATTTCCTATAACGCACCAAGGTCGTCCAGTTATAGGTTTCATAACTTTTTCTATACCGCCGCACCAAGGTCCAGTTATGGGTTGTAGATCCACAGACCCCACGTCTGGTAGCCATCTTACTTCATTCGGAGCATATGCATAGTTGTTATGCTTGGTGATTACGTATAGCCTTTCTCCAAAAACTGCAACTTTGTGATTCGAATCCACGGCATAATTATCACTAGGGCTAGGCAATGGATTCCAAGTCTGAGTCTTTAGGTCGAAAACCTCACCCCAATTCTTGGATTCTTCCTCACTCTTTCTGCATCCTCCTATTACATATATATGTCCGTCTAAAAAACAAGACTTGGCGCCTACCCTTGACACTCTCATGTTAGGAGCACGTCGCCATGTATGACTTCGACAATCAAGCACACCAACGGCTTTGGATCGCTTGCCGTTGACGGTTCCGCCGATTTGGTAGATTTCGGAACCGACAGCTACAGTGGTTGACTTTAACCGAGCGGGAGGATTGGAGGAAGAGAGCCTTACCGGTACTAAACTTAATTCACCCTCAATCTCACCACCGTTGGTGATTAGGGTTTGATCGGGATTCAGAAGAGTGAACCAGCGATGCTTGTTGAGTAACCACAGGCACACGTAGAGGCGAGGCTCTGTGGCTCCGATGTGGGGTCGGGCCGCGTAGATCTCTGTAGAAGAGAGAAGAGCGTAAAAGCTCTTGGAGACTAAAGAGAGGGAACGGTAGTAAGATTTAGAGATCCGGGCTAAGAAACTTAAAACGATTTCATCTGGAAGTGATGAAATCGACATAGATAATGGAGTTTGAGCTGTAAGAGTCGTCTTCTTCGTTTCCTGCGGTTCTTCTACTTTGGCGGTGTCCATAGCAACGATACCGTGTTTACTAAGCTAAAATTTAGGTCTTCAAAATCACCGTCTTATAGAAAACCTAGTGAAAACTGAAAAGGGTAATTGTTTCCTTTGTTAAAATGAAGAATCTTTTACCTTTTTCTATTAACGAACAAGTCCCCTGAATTGAAATAAAATACCAAATTGCCCATGTTTAAAACAGATTTCAGTATCGAACCCTGTTAAAACCGGTTTGAAAACTAAAAGTAATATTTCAAACGATAGCATAAATATCTATTTTAAAAGAAACAAAAACAAGTACAAATGAACGAAGAGTAAAATAAAATTAGATAATAAGAGGGAAAGAAAAAGACATGTTGCATGAACGAAAAAAGAAATTAAAGAATGGTCGTATTATTTAAAATGATTTGTGTGTTAACCACTACAAGGTAGGCTAGTGGTAGGAAGGATTTCGTGGTTGAGGGGGTAATCCCAATACGCCCGGATTCGATTCCCCCTTGCTACATACTAGTGGCCACCAGAGAATTTACATGCGAATTTGCTCTATCGTCCGAGACCGTAAACCGTTACCTGACCATGACCCACCCTCGGATGTGCGTCCGTGCCGTAAGGGTTCGGTCTCTAGTCTGGACCACTTCGGTGGGGCCAGGACACTCGGTTATAAAAAAAAAATGATTTGTTTAAAGAATGTGCATTATAGTATTAAGAAAATCTGTTATGTCCCTTAAAAAGCCAACGCTCTAGAGTTGACTCTATGTTTTTCTTCTTCTTCTTCTTCATGAAAGGAAGTCTGACCCCCAAAAAAAAGGATGAAAGTATTATTGGGGAAATGGTCATTTATCGCTTCTGGATAACTCGCATTTCGAAACTATATAGTACTACTAAAATTACGACTTACGAAAGATAACACAATGAAAAAAAAGATGCTTTTATCAGATTCTATAATAAATGTTGTTTGCTATCGGATCAACATGCATGCACTTTGACAAATCGTGAAGAAAATGTCCTTCCTAGGGATTGAATTATAAAGTTATGTTTTAGCAAAGCAATCTCCATAATCTTAGAAAGTTAATTTGGTACCAACACTTAATTCGCAAAATATTGATTTATATGTATTTGATTTTATTTATACTTATCCGCAAACATTAGAAAATACTAAGAGATCCAGTGTGAACATAACTTACAAAAAAAATAGAGAACTTATATACATAAACAGTTTGTTAATTATACCAATTTGGACCTTATGAAGAAAAAAATAAAATTAGACATGAGATATGCAAACAAGTTATGAACTAAAGATTCTTAAGAAGCTTAAAAAGTTAACTAAATCTCACGTGTGATGCAAACAATGCCACGCAATGACGCGTTTTAACTGACAACTTTTTTTTTGTCTTTTTAATTTCTACTTTCGATTCTCGTCGTCTCTAAGAGCATCCATATTTGGTCATTTATTTGTGAGTGTCTTTAAATATAAAATTAATAAAAATATAAAAATAAAGTAGAGAGTGTCTTTAATTATAGTTTGTGTCTTCCTAGAGACATTTTACATACCCAAAAAGGGGAATATCTTTAATTTTATTACTAATTTATACTAAAGACACCCATCAAAAGTTGTCTAATGAAGATGCTCTAATTATCTCACTTGTATTTGTGAATTATAACCGTCCCACGTTGGTGTCCACTTCTGGAAGATAAGTGAGGTGTGATTGATTGCCGTTTCTAACCTCTTTTTAATTAAATGCTTCTCTTTATCTTCTATGGGTAATATTGGCTTTGGTCAATTCATCATATTATTATACCCAAGACAATGTCACATGAATACAACCATATACAACCTTATAATATACACAACTGTTATAACTTATAAACAAAACAAATAAAATCAACATTTTATTCATTTTTCTCCGCTCAACGCTCTTCTTTCCCTCTTCCGATTCTCCTGGTATCTCTCTCCCTTTATCTCTATTTCTCTGTTTTGTAGTTTGCATTTTGGTGTGAATTAAAAGTTTGGTTCTTTGCTCGACAAATCGTTTCTTGTTCTCGCTTATCAATCGTGTGTTTGTTTGTGTTTTAAGAATTAATCCAATGATCGATGATGATATTGATGCATACTGTTATATTGTCATATGCTCTGTTTCTTTGCTCTGTTCTAAGAAATTTTGTGACAAAAGACAATCATGGAAAACGAAATTTCAACCTATAAAAAAAATATTATCCAGAGGGTGGGCCTTAAAAGCTTTTGTCTGTTCAGGAAACAAGCCGGTCAAAATAATCTACCTTTTAACTCTGGTCTAAGTCAATAACTGAGTGCTTCCACCGTTGAAATTTAGTATCCCACTGGGAAATTGTACTTGGAATTTGCATGGTCGGTCCATGATGTATTAAGAAGAAGAAACAAACCAAAAGTTGTCTTTTTGTATCTACATATACATTTTATGATTTGATTGGTTTTGTGGGGATCAATTTCACTATTACTCTTAAGAAATTTCTTTATGGATATGTTTTGGTGAATCTCTCTCTCTCTTTACATTTTTTTTTTCTCATATAAAGCAATGAATGAAGGGTTGGTGAAATATGAATGGAATCCAATTTCGTTGGGAGTTTGTTGTATATTATAAGTTGTTAGTGTCTAATCTTTTTGACCTATTTGTTGAAACGAAGGTGTAAAGTTTTGACCTTTTACTTACCCTTAATGTGATATGTTCAGTCCTTTGAAACCACAAATTTGAAGTTCTTGTGTTGTTCTTTGAGTTTGTCTCCTTTGAGCTGATTGGTTATCTTGGTTTTATTGAAGTTGTCCCATTGATCAAAAGCCTATGGATTTCAATAGAAAAGCTCATCCGGATTGTGTATATGCGGATAATCCTTTCCATGAATGTGCTTCAGCTTGTTTAGAGAGAATTGCTCAAGGCCATGTCAAGAAGAACACTAAGAAGCAAAGTACTTTTACTCTGCTTTTGATTTTGCCATTTTTAAAACATTTTGAAGTCAAAGTTTTTGTCTTATGGATTCTGATTCTTGTTCTGTTTTAATTACAGGTTCAAGGCTTCTTAGCTTCTCAGGGAGTTTCGGTAGGAAAAAGAAGGAATCACATTCACAACCGCCTTCACCACTATCCGCAAGGCCTTACCAAAACGGCAGAGGCGGTTTTGCAAATAGTAATTCCCCAAAGGTTCATCATTCCGTAGCTCCATCTGTTTCTGTGAAGAAGAAGATTGTTTCTGAATCGAATAAGTCTTTAACTTCTTCATCATCCGGTGACCCGGATGATTTCTTCAACCATAAACCGGAGAAGAAACCTTCTCAAACCATTCCACTTTCCTCAAACAATTTGGTATTTCATCCTCTACTCTCTTCCATGATTTCTATTACTACATATCTTTAACATATTTGTAAACTCTGGTAGTTTCTTGTATATTATGAAGGTTGATCAAAGCAAAGCCGTATCACCTAAACCTGGAATACAAGAACACGACGGGAAGATTGGAGCAGGCGGCGAAACTAGACTCTTTAGTTTCCTAAGCCTTCCAAGATCGCATGAAGAAGAGAGCAATGATGATTATACTGATGATGATGAAGAAAACAACAATGAGATTGGTGTAGAGCTCGATCTTGAATCAGTAATGTCTGACACTTTTGTCTCTGTCGGAAAATACCGAGTCAGATCCGGTTCATCCACAATCCTAAGTGCTATCATCGAAAAACACGGAGACATTGCTCAAAACTGTAAGCTGGAATCGGATTCAATGCGATCCCGTTACCTGGAGTGTTTATGCTCACTGATGCAGGAACTCAGGTCAACCCCGGTAGGGCAGTTGAGCAAAATCAAAGTCAAAGAGATGCTTGCGGTTCTCAAAGACTTGGAGTCTGTGAACATCGAAGTGGCTTGGCTACGTTCTGTTCTTGAAGAGTTTGCGCAGTCTCTAGAAGATGCAGAAAATGAGAAAGAGAGGCATGATGGTTTAGTGAAGGCTAAGAAAGAAGAGCTTGAGGCTCAAGAAACGGATTTGGTTAGGATGGAGAAGGAAGTGGCGGAAGCGAGGCTGCGGATTGAGGAGACGCGGGCTCAGATGGTCGAGATTGAAGCAGAACGGTCGAGGTTGGAGAAAATGGGATTCAAAATGGAAAAATTTAAAGGGAAATCGTTTATAGATGAGCTTCTGTGAGTTTGTGCTGTGATTGTGTGTGATGTTGTTAGTAATAGGTAATAGCACAAAATCAAAAATACTCTCTAATAAATGAGTTCTTAAGGTATTATGGAAAAGCTGGTATTTATTAGTAACTTATAAAAGTGTTAAGATAGATATTTGGTTGTTGCTAATAAATACGTTTGGCTTTGTGTGATGCATTGTTCTTTGATTATGTGTTTTTTTTTTTTTTTGGTTTCTTTCGTTTTCTATAATGGGAAAGATTACAAGTTGTCTTAAGAGTTTGGAAAACGAAAGATTGTTTTAAAAACTAAATTCACAACAATATTTATTGTGTTAGTTATTGCAGAACTTGTTGAATATTTTATATAGTTCTTTAAAATATGTTTATAGAAAATGTCAAAACAACACTTTTGCAAGATAAAAGGGAATACATAATTTTGTTGAGTTCATTCTTTATTGCGTGGGTGACTACTCAATTTGAGGTCAATTACGAGTGAAACGGGAATAAAATAAATATCATGTCAAATATAGAATCGGAGACCATAAGATCAAAGTCCTTGATCAATCGAATTTGGCATGCATTGAATTTTTTCGTTATTTTGTTTTTGTCGAAAACTATGTTAGTCCAAACGTATCTTATGTAGTTATTTATTTATGTTATTCACTGGTTATATTTGATCTTAAAAAAAAAAAAAAAAAAGTCTCGTACTCTGTTTTGACTTCTACTCTGCTTTAAAACCGTTGCAACGGACAAAGCAATCTGTTATTTGCAAACAATGCTACTGGGCTTCGGTTACTCGTGTCGGCTTTACAATGAGCCCACTGCAACATGGCCCAACCGGTTGCTCCCCCTCGGGTTTGCCCACAAAACGAAGATTTAAGTCTAAACCGGAGAAGTTGAACCAGAAACCTCCAGAGAAAGGTTTGTGGACCACAAATTGTGCTTGTTTTTTTTGCACAATGTGAGTAATAATTAATAAATAACCTCATTGGGAGACTCAGGTCTTAACTAATAGAGAGAAATTAGAAAATTCAATCTTCTTAAAATAAATAAATAAAACTTTTAGTAGGTGGTTCCAAAGGCTTCCACAAGATTGAATTGGTTATCACGTGAAATCACCTTGACAATTTTTTGAGACACATCAATAATATATAATCCTTAACATCGAATGATAAAAAGTTCGCAACTTTTTAAAAGTCTGAATTAGTGATTTATTTCCAAAGTTGAAGTGTTTTTTATGGCAAAATTTCCAAAAAAAAACCTCATTTAATTTTTATTTGGACGTTTAATACTTAATTATTTTTGGTTGGAAGAAATATACATATATTAATTAAACGGTGCGATTTAATACCTAAACAATTAAATATTGTTATTTTTATACTCACGAACTCACAACAACAAAAATATTCCAATTTTACCCTTATCATTTCAATTAATTATTAACTTTTAGATGACATAGCATTAATTTTTTTATTTAAATAAAAATTAATTTTACTAATGTTTTGTTTATGTTGCCTAAAAAATAAAAAAAATTATATAATTATTTTATTTTAAAATTAAACATAAAAATTAGCAGAAAATAAAAAATATTAAAAATAGCCATTCCCTCTTTGTGCAATGTCAAAGAGACGTTTCCTCTTCGACTCTCAAATTTTTTCGATTAATCTCTACGATAATCGTCGGTAAACGATCTCCGTCGTCCTCTTTTACAACCATCAAATTCGATAACCGTTCACGATCTCCTTTTAGTCGTATCCAAAATATTCATCGCCAATAAAACTAATTTGATTTTATTCGTCGTGATGCATATGATATTAACGAGCATTGATATGAACTTTTTTTTCGTCGTGAGAAACTCTCTATTCGAATATAAATCCTTCACGAATGAAACTATTTTCGAAAAAGTCAAATTCGATAACCGTTTACAATCTCTTTTTAATCGTATCCAAAATCTTCATCACCAATAAAACTAATTTGATTTTATTTATTGTGATGCATATGATATTAACGAGCATCGATATGAACTTTTTCTTCGTCGTGAGAAACTCTCTATTCGAATATAAATCTTTTACGAATGAAACTATTTTCGAAAAAATCTCAATTCGAATCTCATCGTCTTTCTCAAGATTTATCAATTCATAAAAATAGCTATTTTTTTCAAAATATTTTTTGCTAATTAATTTTATTTAAAATTTTAAAAATTAAATATCTGTAAAATAAACTGAAAATTATTTTGAGTTTTTTTTGAATTTTTTGGGATAGAAAAAGAAATGAAATATTAATAAAATTAATTTTTATTTAAATAAAAAATTAATGTCAAGTCATCTAAAAGTTAATAGTTAATTAAAATGATAAGGGTAAAATTAGAATTTTTTTTGTTGTTGTGAGTTTGTAAGTATGAAAATAACAATATTTAATTGTTTAGGTATTAAATTACACTGTTTAATTAATATATGTATATTTTTTCCAACAAAAAACAATTAGATATTAAATGTCAAAATAAAAATTAAATGAGGTTTTTTTTTGGAATTTTTCCGTTCTTTTTGTCAACCTATCATGACATCATTTCTTTCAAAAAAATGGACAGACAATTAAAGTTTCACACTCGGCTGTTGTTTGTTTGAAGTTTATGTTTTTGGCTATAAAGCATCAGATTGGTTAAGTAAATCGGTTTAGGGATAAGCATGAAGGTCATCGTTGTGGTCCTTGTCTCTCTTTCTCTCTCCTCTGCATTCACTTTTCTGAAAAGACGAGTCGTGAATTATTACTACTATTCCATGTAGACTAATGCGTATATGTATGTATATTGAGCCAACTCTCACTGTCGCAATTACATTTTAAGCAACGAAATTAAGCGGAGCCTAAAGATTAAGTGGTCTAAGCAGCCTAAACTTTTTTCCTGCCTGATAAAAAATGTCATTGCTTGAAAACTAAATTAACTTCTACACTACCTTAAAAATTGCCTTAAGTCTAGACAAATTTAGTGCTTATCGCTTTCATTAATGTTTTAGAATTCTCTCTTTAGTCAAATTCATTATTCAATTAAGTTGGTAAAGCCTAATTTTCGCAATACACCCAAACACATATATGGGTTTGGGTGGGTCTAAAGAATCTAAACTAAAGGAGTCTACAATATATTACAGTAACAATATGGTAACTAGATGATGAAGTTACCCATGTGATAACACATGAGCTACACCACACGAGGCCAAAAAAGTTGAGTGCGGTGGAAAAAATGGGTTTAATGTCTCGTTTCTTGTCTGGTTGTTACATCTCTATTGGCTCCACTCCTTTTTAGCCTTTCACAAGAATAACAAAAGGTACTCGCACGAGTTCTTTTTTCTTTAAATAATAGAATCGAAAGAAAAGGAACGGAAAGTAGTTGTTTCTTGTCAACTAACGAAAAAGTTAATCACATAACAAATGGAATCCAATTTATCTGTGGAACTATCGAGAAACACCCGTTACACATTTCCTTCTCAAGACACGTATCAATGAATGATTGGTTTAGATATGACCCGATGGTTCTAACCCGATGGTTTAGAGATGGCCCGAGGATAGTAACCAAAAGACCCACACAATAACATGATCTGCCGAAATTTGTATCTTACTTGGACGCTAGTTGTAATACATTATACATTAAAAGAATCTTGTGTAGTTGTGAAGAATGATAAATTTAATTTGGATTGTTCGAAAACGTGAAGGAATGCTCTCGAACTAGATGGATACAGAGAAAACATAAAAATTTTAACTTCTAAGGAGAAACCAAAGGCAAATGATCCACAAAGACAAACCAAAACTAAAAAAGAAAGAAACAGAAGTCACTGAGCCATTTCATAATTAACATCAATCCACCATCTCTCGCATTACACACAAAAGAACAACAAATAATAATAAAACATATAAATCTTAAAGTTGTTTCTTCACATATCTTTTAATCTCTCATTAATTGGTTGCGTTGCTTCGGAATGAGCCCAAGGCCTTAATTGCTGAAGCTCTCAATATGTATTGGTGGTAAGCTGCAGCCGCTAGTGCTCCCAAGAACGGACCTACCCAAAAGATCCACTGCAAAACCAAAACAGAACCAAACATTAGGACATCAATGATTAGTGAAAACCTAATCCAGATAATAAATAAACACAACACTTACTTGGTCATCCCAAGCCTTCTCGTTGTTGTAGATAACAGCAGCACCAAAGCTTCTTGCTGGGTTGATACCAGTTCCGGTAATGGGGATAGTAGCCAAATGCACCATGAACACAGCAAAACCAATTGGAAGTGGAGCCAAAACCTATTCACAAGAAAACCCACCAAATTTTGTCAGAATCTACAAAGACCCATTTGATATTCATACAAACTTTGTCATTAAACCCTAAAAAGATTCAAACTTTATCAGCAGAATCTACACAGACCCATGTGAGATTCATACAAACTTTGTTAATAAACCCTAAAAAGATTCAAACTTTATCAGAATCTACAAAGACCCATTTGAGATATAAACAAATCTTAGTCATTAAACCCTAAAAGGATTCAAACTTTATCAGAATCTACACATACCCATTAGAGATTTACACCAATTTTTTTAATAAAACTCTGTAAAGATTCGAGCTTTTCGAGGATTAAATAACACTTACGGGGATGTGAGAGTCACGAGCGCTTCTCTTAGGGTCAGTTGCAGAGAAAACGGTGTAAACAAGGACGAAAGTTCCGATAATCTCAGCTCCGAGAGCAGTTCCTTTGCTGTAACCGTCAGCTACGGTGTTAGCTCCTCCACCAAGAGTGTTGTAAGGAGTTTTCATGAAAGCTTTCACGAAACCCACACCACAAATGGCTCCAAGACACTGAGCTATCATGTAACCAAGAGCTCTCACCAAAGAGACCTTACGGGCTAAGAACAGACCGAAAGTCACAGCTGGGTTAATGTGACCACCTACGGAAAAACAAAACAAGAACGAGATTAACAACAAAACCAACGAACAAAACAAGAAAAAGATAAGATCTTTTGAGTTACTAGCTTACCAGAGATACCGGCGGTGCAGTAAACGAGGACGAAGATCATACCACCGAAAGCCCAAGCGATACCAAGTAAACCAACGCCGTCACAAGCACCGGTTTGCTTCTTGTGGCCGATGACAGTAGCTACGGTGACATAGAGGAAGAGGAGTGTAGCGATGAACTCAGCGATGAGAGCTCTGTAGAAAGACCAGGATTTGAGCTCTCCCATGTCGAAAAACGGAGCTGGTGGAGGATCCACGTAGTCTTTCCCATGGTGGGTTTTTCCTTCTTCGCTCACTTCTTTCGACATCTTTGCTCTTTCTCTCTCTAAAAAGATTTGATTTTTTTTCTCTCTGAAGCTAGGTATGGAGTTTGCTCGAATTGAGTGGTGCTGTGTGACGACGTCAGTGTCTCTCTTCTACCATTTTAAAGGGAAAAAAAGAAACCCTTGCAACGCCAGGGATAAGCCAAGGGTACTTTCGGTATAACTTACTATTTGTATAATCTACATAATTCTGGTCATAATCATTATTAGTACGATTATTTAGTTAATTACCTTTTAAACTAACTTAGTACTAATAATCAAAACTACTAAATGTTTCTTAGAACTTTCTAGTTGTAGTTAAATAATTTAATCAGGAACGATTAATATGCATTATTACTGAAAAATAATAGTCAAATTTAAGTGTGAATGCATTTTTTTTTCCTGCTATCACCAATAGTCTTATGCATTATTCCTGCAAAATAATAGTCAAATTTGTGTTTTAATGCATTTTTTCTCCAGCTATATCACCAATAGTTATATGCATTATTACTGGCCCAATAATAGTCAAAATTTTGTCTTAGTACTAATGATATAGTGTATAAAATAGCAATCAAAGTGGGGTATAATGTGCATGGCCAAAATCTTCTGCAGTTCTGTAAAATGTGAATATTTATCTTTACTAAGATAATAAATATGGAACAATGGGATAAAAACAAGAGTAATTACACTGCATACCCTAAGACTGAGAAATAATTAAGTCAAAGGAGAAGGGGCGATTTCGTAAATAACTGGTGTTTGGGTTTGGTGACAAAATGACATAATTACCCCTTCAATCTTCATCTTCCCACGCATCCATCTTTGCCATTGCCACGATCTCCTCTAGCTTCACCACCACACTATCCACTGTCCACGCCGATACGAAGAAGATGGAACTCTCTTCTCTGTTCAAAGGCGGAGCCGGAGGGCGGAGGCTTTCAAGCAGTTCCACCTGAACTCGATTTGTTACGCCACAAGGATAATTATCACCACCACCAACCCAGATCTGATCGGAGACATAGTAATGGCCCTACCAGTGATGTTGCAGTTTCACGGTGGAAGTTGGGTTAGTGGAACTTCTGATTCGGCGGCTAATCAATGGCGTTGAGGATGGAGTCAAAGTGATAAATTGGCTTGGGAAATAGGCTAATCTTGCTCTTCTTCTTCGTGCCACGCAAATGCATCGATTCGGAATCGTGTTGGTGTTGATCTTGATTTGGAGGATTCTTTGCAGAGTCGTTATAGAGATTGATTGGTTTTTTTATGATCCAACATTAGTTTCTGGTTTTTTTAACCATTATCTTTTTGATTTTATATCATGATATATAGTGATATATCGGGAAACACATATATTTTACCAGGAAACATATGGTAAGACATTTTTGGAGGCAAAATTCCCGCTATTTATTCCAAGGGTAAATTCGTCCGATTTTTTCGAAACCAAAAATTTCTCTCTCTTGTTTTGCAAAGAATAAAAGTTGTGTATATACAAGCTAATTATTTCTCAAATAATTAGTATACACTAATTGACTCTAAAAACAAAATGTTTAAATAAATAAAATAAGGCATGTGTTTTTGTAGGTTTGTTGGATAGTATTTTTTTTTTGGGTAATAATTTTGAAAAAAATGGGGAGATAAAAAGTAGAAGGTGGTGGGATCCAGATGTACAGGTAAGCCATGTGAGGGTTAATGATAGAAATGAGGTGTATGGTTTTCTCGTCAGCCTGTCATCCCAACTCTCTTCAACGGTTATATCAATATCTTTGTCTTTTTTCCATATCTTTTTTTTTGGTAACTTTCCTCTTTTATTTTTCAGATTAGGTCAAAATATTTGTCAAATTAGTTTTACAACATATGATAATCTACTAAAAGCAACTACATGAAAAAGATTAATAATCTACGAAGAAGATTCAATTCGCGGCAATTTAGAAGGAGAAATTCATACCGGAAAAGATGGAGTCTATTAATTATGGTTGGTGCCGTTTTTTTGACGAAACTCGTATAGACAAACATTCACCCGCAGATAACTATAGTCTATTCCAATTTATATTCACATTAATGTGTTGTCCTTGTAATTTGAAGACTATCTCTATGGACTAAAACCGATTTTAACTTTGGTTAAGCGAATATGGGAGTATATACTAGTGCAAGTGCATCATATTTTTGTTGATCAAAATTTTATCTACTCATTTGTCATTCTTTTATTTATTTGCTTTTTATTAATAGTCTTTTAGCATGTTTTAGCTCAGCTTCACGTTAAAAAGAAAACATATTACCAAAAAAATTGATGGTTTACTTTAGATAAATATTCAATAAAGTTTCACAACAGCAAACCTATCAAAACTCATTAATAATGCATAGGCCTATCCGACTTCATGCAATACACACACCATCCTAATCATTTTTAAGTTTTTTAACAGCCAAAACAACGAGTATAACATAATACTTTTGAGTTTTGAGAGTACTAATACATAATTAACGAAAATTTGAGCGTACCATAAAAAATTTGAATGATTATGTTTTGTCTATAGCAGAACGGACGGAGCATGTTAGACAAGTTGGTACAACGTACATTAAAATTCAATGGTAAATTATATTGATAATTGCATAAAGAAAATTCTTTAGATAGCACACAAAAAAATTCCTTAGTTAGCACACAAAAAAATTCCAAAAAGGAGAAAAAACTAGCATAAATAGTGGACACTAACGGATAATACGAAGTGCTAGCAATTTAGAAATCCCGTAATGAGTGTTTATTATCTAAAGCTTAGTTCACTCTTTTGCTTTCACATTTTTTATACGTTTATACGACGTTTGTCCTTATCCTCGTAGCCCTAATAATTTTTTTTTTTGCTAATATCCCTAGCCAATTAGTACTTAATTTGCTTTATCACTTTGTGTAATGCTATTATTATTATTTTATTTTTTTGGTAAAAGGTGTAATGCTATTATTAATACTTAACTTTTACGCAAATGTGATTTAGATAATATGAAATGAATGGAGGTAACTTTACTTCCTAAGTCGACCCACGATAATATTTAATATTTATCATTAATTCAAGTAAATTACGACAAAGAAATATTTGATTTGATATTATGCTGCCTTTGGTTATGGAAATGCCAGGTCGATGAGCAATCATAGAAAATGATGATTGTCTTCCTCTTTGTCCATGAAGATGAGTATGCGATTTCGCATAATAAAATTAGGTAATGCAAACACCAAAACCAATACACATTTTCATTTCAACTGATTTTGAAACTAATAAATCAGGAGTGATTAATAAATTGATATCGACCCTAGTAGTAATCAATAAGATTTCAAGTTTTATGATTTGGAAACAAAAATAATAAAGTCTGGATAGTAGTCTTTGACAAAAAAAAAAAAAAAAGTCTGGATAGTAGTACTGGACCATCTAATATATAAATAACCTAATTAAAATCTCTCCGTGGTGCACAAGAGGTTGGATAATAATAATATTTGGCTAAGTTCACCCGAATCATTGCATGTGAGAATAGATCACCATCTTATCTTTGCTGCTACCTATCGTTAATTATGATTTATTTTCCAGAAAGAAGAAGGATTTTTTTTATCCTTGTTAGCGAACTTCAACTTCAATTAGTTTGTTACAATTTAATAAAATTAATTTAGTACTATATCATATATAGTCCAGAGAAAGGGACTGACCTACCACAAGGGGCAGCCAATCTTTATCTCTAGAACATCCACGTCATAATTTCCACATCGGTTTGGCAAAAGACAGGTCAGATCTTTTCGTTAATCCATACAGATCATCCCACGTGTATCGTATCTGGTAACGGCTAGAACGATCCATAAACATCTGTCTTTTTCCATCGTTTTTTAAAACTTGAATAATGGTCCTCGTTTATCGAAATTTCCTTTTTTCGATTTCCCATCCAACGGTCACTACATTTTATTACTACTGTTTAGTGTTTAGTGTTTACCGATGCTGTATGGTTCAATTTTTCTTTTCTTTTTTTGACATCAATTTTATGGTTCAATTTTGCCTTAAGAATGTGATTTGATTAGCAGTTCATATGTTTAGTAATTACTAGTCAATGCGTTTATTTTGTGGATTGTGTTTCTATTTAGTTATCTTGTCATCTAGTACACTTATGGTAAGCTTACGTGTTACTTAATTAACTTAGTTCTTCTTAAAATATTTTTTGTATTATTTACACTAAAGAAAACATAGAACATCCTCCGGTCCTTTCTATCATTTGTTTTATTTTTAAGGCTGTATTGTTGTAATTTGTACATCTGTCTGTACCTTCATTTTTCATTATTGTGTTTAACTTTTCGTTTCAGAAATAGTAAAATAAAACAAGTTATTAAATTTGGTGTTCCCTAATAGTATTTCAGACTTTAGTTGGTTGCAAACAACATCTTTATTCGTTCATGGATTTTGGTCTAATAATTAACCGTAAGGTGAGTTTTTGGATTCTTCTTTTTTAACGAAGAAGGAACTTTTTTTTTTTTTTTTTTTTTCTTGTATCAAATTTAGTCGATATTTTTCAAACAACTAGTACTAGACAACGTGACTTGGAAAATGGGAAGTAGCAACTTAATTGTATATCTTTAGAAGTTGGGCCAGCCCAGATAATTCAGCCCATTATCTGGTGGTTTTTGTACAATTCCATTTTGATAGCATTTTTGGGCTATATAGTCTATTCGTAACGGGTTCTCAACCATCTCATTCTTTTTCAGCCCATTTTTTGGGATATAATCTATTTGAATTGTTGAGCCTGTTTATTTTCATAACTTATGGAACACTGGAACAGGATCACATGCTTAACTGTGTATGATCGGCAATGGCATCCGTTGGCTTTTAACCTGTGGATGTACTTGTACGTTCACTACTTATTGGTTTCTTTATAACCAATAGAATTCGGCAATACACTACATTTTGTTAACCCACCATATAGTCATATAGATTCCATAATCCATACCATCTCTTAACAAGAAGTACGAGAGTCATACGTGGATGAAGAAATGTGTGTTAAATTTCTTCTACTGAGTCCAAAATCAACAGCTTAATCAGCTGAACAAACTTCTGAGAGAGCCAGAAGGTTGAGAGGTGGGCCATTGGGGCCTTGATAAATCTCATCTCGTCACATCTCCCAAGGGACAAACAAAACTTGGAAGGAAAAAAAAATCAATTCAAAAGGCATATTCTTCTCGCTTGGGGCGTTCACATTATCTCATCACACGTGGAATCCAACAAAGCATCCACGTCACCCAAGACCATACTAAACCACTTAAAAAGGTTTTGCTAAAAGGCCAAAAAAACCGGATAAGGAACCACAGCCCAATGACGTCCTCATTTATTTTATTTTCTCTGAATTGCATAATATTTATTTCTTTTGTCGTCCTCTTCCTTGCTTTTGTTAAAAAACTCTTTTATACAAAAATATATACTAACAATATCGCAATCGTGGGTTCAGCTTATCTTAAGTTCTCGGGAACCTAAATTCGGATCACATTGACGACGGTGATCGTATTAAACCACAGCCAGATAATAAGGTTCAAAATTAATCACAAATATGGAAAAGCTATAATTCATCTTCTATTAATTCTTACATATAGGATAGGCTCATTCTCTAAGATAAACTTTCTTCTGTTTGAAGGGTTGAGTTTGTTCAACTTTCTGACTGGTTTAAACGCAGCGGTTGCGATTATGGTTACGGGAGTTTGTGAAAGCGGACAGTTGCGGTTTCAAGCGTTACCAAGCGTTTTGAACGACTGGTTTAGCGTTTGAAAATGGATGCTTTTGCGAGAGTTTTATGACTGGTAAACCAGTGGGTGCAGTAGCAGTTAAATAAAAAAAGACAAAAAATAAAAAATATTACAAAAAATAAAAATAAAAATACCAATATATTATTATGATAATATTAGAAAAATTAAACATGCTTAATAATTAAAACCATAAATAAATTACTAAATAGTAATTTAAAAATAAAGAAATTTTGTAATAAGATAGTATTTTATGATGGGTTAACACCAAAAATTGCATCAAGTAATGGGACAAACTGTAAATAACGTTGAATTCAATATAAAAGCAAGTGACTTTCTATTCGAGAAAATAAATCGAAACATATATTCAATCAAAAAGCAAAATAATACATAATAAAAAGAAAAAAAAAACGATGCCATGAAAAATATCAAAGAGTTACACATGAGGTGATGAATGAATAAAAAGATATATGATACTTACGTTTGGTTCTTGATTTTCATCGGTTTGAATGGAAGACATTGAGAAAATAAAGTTTTAGAATATTGATTAGGGTTTACGATGAGAACGTGATACAAAGATAAAAGATACTTATAGGATTAATATATTTTATAATAATTATAAGTAAAAGTTTGGTTTTTTTTTTAAAAAAAATCCAACCGCTACCGTCCGCAACCGCAAACGCTTGCGGGAAGGAACTTTTGAAATTCAACGATTTTGAACGGTTTGAAATGGTATGGAGCGGTTTCTATGATTGGTACCAACCGCTAACAACCGCAACCGACCGCTAGCAACCGCTAGGAGGGTGCTAGCGGGAGAACCAATCAAATTCTTAATGTGATGTTTAATCAAATATAATTTCATTAATTAATAGATAAGCATAAGCTTAAAGTAAGCCAATTAACTAAACAAAAATTAGACGAATACAACAAATTAAAAACCATTTTTTCTGAAATGAATAAATAGTAGGTAACCGGTAGTTGAATTACGAAAAAAAAAAAAACAATTATCGTGGTACTGTGAAGTGTGATCATCATAAATCTAATTACGTTCCTGAATTTCTCGCCACAATATATAACATTTGTTCGTTTTCCAATATTTATCAGGAAAAAATAAACTAAAAAAAGAAAGAAAAAACGATAACCTTTAAAAATTCCCCCCAAAATAAAGAAAAAATAAAAAAAACGCAAAAGACAGTAATACACACGCCATTTATAAATAAGGCAAGCGAATATAATAATTATCATCTCCTCGTTTTTGATAAAATCTCTCTGAATCTCTCCAAACTCTCTCAAGTCTCTCTTCTCATCAACTATGGATCCTTACAAGGTAAACCCTTCTTTGCTTTCTCTCTAACCTTTTCGTCTTTTGTTTTTCTCCGTCGAAACTGGATTGAAACGTTGTTATTTAGCCATGGAATTGCACCTAAAGTTTCGGATTTTCAAACTGTTCCATTAGTGGCGATACTGACATTGATGTAAAGTTTTGACCTTTTTTAAAATAATATGCAAATTATGATTCTTTTTCCATTGCTCTATATTGATTTCTCGAAGATCGTCTTCTTTTTTTACTCACGGATTTTGCTGGAGGTTTATGTCGTCGATTTGACTTACGATGAATCATTGAGTTTCTCTGATGATGGTTTTGATTTCATCTCCAATTGAATGGGATTGTTTTTAATCATGTGTATTGGTGATGATGCAGTATCGTCCAGCTAGTTCTTACAACTCTCCATTCTTCACCACCAACTCTGGTGCTCCTGTATGGAACAACAACTCCTCCATGACCGTTGGACCCAGAGGTACTTCTTCCTCTCCATTTCTACACCAAACCCATTTATATAAGCTGGATATATGAATTTGTGTTGTCTCTATCTTACTATGGTAGTTCTCATACAGTGCAAAGTTTATATGTAAGTGTTAGTGTTGCATTTCTGATTGTATTGGACTGGTTGTTTTTTTGGCAGGTCCTATCCTTCTTGAGGATTACCATCTCGTTGAGAAGCTTGCCAATTTCGACAGGGAACGGATTCCAGAGCGTGTGGTTCATGCCAGGGGAGCTAGTGCTAAAGGTTTTTTTGAGGTCACTCATGATATATCTAACCTCACTTGTGCTGACTTTCTCCGAGCTCCTGGTGTTCAGACTCCTGTCATTGTACGGTTTTCTACCGTTATCCACGAGCGAGGAAGTCCCGAGACCTTGAGAGACCCTCGTGGTTTTGCAGTCAAGTTCTACACCAGAGAGGTCAGTTAGTAGTTTGAACATATTAGAATGGTAGCAACTACAAGTTCTTGTTGCATATATACTAAGCAATGGATTATTCTTTATATGCAGGGAAACTTTGATCTTGTTGGAAACAACTTTCCGGTTTTCTTCATCCGCGATGGGATGAAGTTTCCTGACATGGTTCACGCCCTTAAGCCAAACCCGAAATCTCACATCCAGGAGAACTGGAGAATTCTTGACTTCTTCTCCCACCACCCTGAAAGTTTGAACATGTTCACTTTCCTCTTCGATGATATCGGTATCCCACAAGATTACAGACACATGGATGGCTCGGGTGTCAACACTTACATGTTGATCAACAAAGCTGGCAAAGCTCACTACGTGAAGTTCCACTGGAAACCAACTTGTGGAGTCAAGTCTCTTTTGGAAGAAGATGCGATTCGTGTTGGAGGAACGAACCACAGTCACGCGACTCAGGACTTGTATGACTCAATTGCTGCTGGAAACTACCCTGAATGGAAGCTCTTTATCCAAATCATTGATCCAGCTGATGAAGACAAGTTCGACTTTGACCCCCTCGATGTGACCAAGACTTGGCCTGAAGATATCTTACCTCTCCAACCTGTTGGACGTATGGTGTTGAACAAGAACATTGACAACTTCTTTGCAGAGAATGAGCAACTTGCCTTCTGCCCTGCAATTATTGTTCCCGGGATACACTACTCAGACGACAAGCTGCTTCAAACCCGTGTCTTCTCCTACGCCGACACTCAGAGACACCGTCTTGGGCCAAACTACCTTCAGCTACCAGTCAATGCCCCAAAATGTGCTCACCACAACAACCACCATGAGGGATTCATGAATTTCATGCACAGGGACGAGGAGGTACTTACTATGACAATATCTACATCTTTATATCGAACTTAAAGCTAGAATATCATAATCTTACAAGAAGCTGTTGTTACAGGTCAATTACTTCCCGTCGAGGTATGACCCGGTTCGTCATGCTGAGAAGTATCCAACTCCACCTGCTGTCTGCTCTGGCAAACGTGAGAGGGTCAGTAATCAATTCTGTTTTCCTCTCTGTTTCTGTTTCTCATGGATTGGTTTTACATAAGAAACATATGTTCTAAAGGCTTGAACTCTGTTTTGCAGTGCATTATTGAGAAAGAGAACAACTTCAAGGAGCCTGGAGAGAGATACCGTTCTTTTACACCAGAGAGGTACCAATAGTTTTTTTCTTTTTCTAATGATACTCTTAATGCATAAGAGAAACATCTGTATTCTTAATGTTTTACGGTTTGATTTCAACTTCAGGCAAGAACGATTCATCCAGAGATGGATTGAAGCCTTATCCGACCCTCGCATCACGCATGAAATCCGCAGCATCTGGATCTCTTACTGGTCTCAGGTCTGATATCTGAATCTCTTTTACAGTCATTGTCTCTTTCTCCAAGTCTCAGTAGTTGAAAAGTTGTCAAGTTTTTAACATTTTTGACACTGATGGGTAAAAACTGTGTGAAACAGGCTGACAAGTCTCTGGGACAGAAGCTGGCAAGCCGTCTCAACGTGAGACCAAGCATCTAAAATGAGTGTTGCTAGTGAAAGAAATTCTTGATTGGCCTTTGTGTGGTTCTAATTAGCAGAGAAGAAAGAAGATGGGAAGAGATCAAAGTTGCGATAATACAATCTTCATCATGTGGATCTTATGTGCTATGTTGTAATAGTATCTGTTTAAAGACCAAAAAAACCTTGTGTGTTGTTGTGACCTTTAGTTTTGTCTCCTGTTTATCAGAATAATACATTATATACATGTTGAAGATTTATGATCGGTGTTATTTGATGAAAGATCCTTCTTCCTTGAAAGAATGTGACAGACATGTCTAGTACATTCAGGAGGATTACATTAGAAAATATATGTTCTCATATATTAACGAAGACCGGAGGATTACATTAAGAGCTGTCGACAAAGATGTGTTTTTTAGTCCCCATGTTCTGGACGAAAGGGAAAAGCAAGTATGAAACGAAAAAGACAATTAAGGCCTTGGAATTTCATGTGTGGGTATTAGACAATTTAGAATTGTTGTCAATGTGTTGTAACAATGGCCACATTTGTATAACGTCCTTGTATCAAGTGTGGGGTCTTGAGGGTCTTTAGATTTGGTGTGAATGTGTGATAATCTGACAATTTGGATTTGAACTCGGCTTTGACATCCTGACATTAGAAAATAAAGTTGGTTTTGACATTTTGAGGTTTGAATTTGTGAAAAAATCTCTGTTCAAATCAAATGATACAAACAAGATTGACTTAACAGAAAACAGAATGTTATTTTTCCGGTTATGTGGGTTGCCTAGTTGAGAAAGAATTGTATAAAAATGTTGAGATCGTGATGCTTGTCAGCAATAATAACACATTCATAATTTGATAATATTACAAAAGTATGGTTACATGCAGTTTGTTCGATAATTCAGAACCAAAACCAAACTTCACTTAAAAAATAAGGAAAATAAAAAGAATCACCGAATGGTTTTCTCCGAGAGGAGTTTCTGAAGCAAGATTACGTGACTTTTGTTCGTACATGCAATAATAATAAGAGTGAATGGACCCAAAAAAAACTCTCTTTTCATCTATAGAACTACAAAGATTTCAACTTGTCTCATTTACCTGAAGAAGCTTTTACTTTCTCAGTAGAGGCTAAAACCAAAGAATGGGCTGATGACAATTCCCAATCCAAGACCAATAGCCACAAGAGACGAAACCCAAGTTAGTTTCTCTGTGATCCTTGGAACTTTCTCTTTCAACGCCTCACTACAAGACCCAATAAACGCTGTGTAACTTCCCATTGCGATAACCGTCCCAACCAGAAACATTATCAGAAACGCAGACCCTGCTAACCGAGATGGCAGAGCTAATGCAGGCAAAAGAATCATCAGAGCATCCGGTTGCAACCCGTGAACCACTCCAGTTGCAAATGTAGCAAACCCAATCTTCTTCTTTTTGGGCAGTGGTAAGGCTTCTTTCTCTGTTGATACCATGCTGATGTCGGTTTCTAAGGCGACACAAGGTTCTGGAATCTCGGAAGCTTCCTTGATTCCCATAGCACCGATGATGACAAGTGTCAATCCCACAATTCTTGTACCCCAAGTTTGTAATACTTCGATGTGGAGCCGGTCTTTAAGTAGCAGAAACAGTAAACCGAAGATGACTTGACCAGCGTCGTGCCCACATCCCCAAAGAGCTCCAACAGCAGCACTTTCCATTTTGCTGCGTCCGATTGAAAGCGGAGCTAAAGCAGCCAGGTGATCAGGTCCTGAGAGCGTGTGTAAGCAACCGGCAAGGAAACCAGTCCACGCACTTGTTAGCCAACCGGATTTAGCTGCAGTTTGAAAGCTAGCGAAAGCAGGTGGTGCAAGAAGCGGGTTAAGCAAAAGCGCAGCTACTGCAGAGATTAGTATGACAGTTCCAGTAGATAACGTCTACAAAGAAACAGAGATATGTAAAGATCTAATAAACACCCATGAGACTAAATAAGAGGACAGCAAACAAGCACAATGTAAACACACAGACAGATCAGCCACTGATCTTACACAAGTTCAGAGAGGGGTTGACACATGGTAGTTTGAGTTCTTGATCTGGGTTTACAATATACAAGTTCTATTTTCAAACGAGCAAAATCATCTGAATTCCAACAAGTGTGGAGCTTGAAATAAGAGAGTATCAATATCTAACATGATAAAGCAAGTTCAAAAGTCAACAATATCGAATTAGCTCACGAATCCTAAAACAAAGAGAACATGATTCTTGAAACTGATGGATAGTAACATTTATAACCCTACAAAATTGGAACTTTTTGTAATTCTTGGAATCTTCTTCTCGAGCTAATTATATAGACAAATTTCATATGTTTCGTGAATCAAATCAAACCCCATTAAAACCCATAAACCCCAAATCTAATGTAAGCCAAGCTCGTCCCCAAAACTATAGGGAAATTGAAACATTTAGCAAGAATCGACGTAAGAATCCAGAGATTTCTAATTACCACTGATCAAAACGTGAAATTGAGTACCTTTCGCTGCTCAGAAGCCGTCGTCGCGATCCGTGTGAGAAATCCGGGATTAGGTTTCGATTCTTCCGATTGGGGAGACCCATTGAAGGAATTGTTAGTCATGTTAGATCCTATAGACGTATACGCTGATGGGTTCTGGAAACTGTTGCAGGAAATTGAGCTGACTCGGCGTGACTCGGGACGATGAGTCGAGACAAAGCCTAGACTCGATGAACGGAGACGAGGAAGGAAAGGAGAAGTCCTCGAAGGGAATTTGGAAGGATAAATTGATGAGGAAGAAGAAGATGGTTGCAGAAGCCTTTCCATGGCGTCTCCTTCTCTCTCGGCGAGGCAATGAGCTCTGAGAGAGAAGAGAGTACGTGCGCTTCTCTGTTAAAAGGATATACGATTTTTAAAAAAGGAATTTTTATTTTTCTTTAAAATAATTCCTTATATAAAAAATTATTAATAATAATGAAATTGTGAGGAAAAAAGTAAATACTGTTATATAATATTCGATGATACTTATAATTTTCTGTTTTTGTGTACTATCACAGTAAAAACAAAAAAAAGTTTTCGTAATTCAACTAGAAGATGATAAATCTTTAGATTGTTAATTTTACTAATAAACAAATATGCTTAATTTCGAATTTTCAAGAGTTTAGATAAATGTTGAATTCGACAACTGCCGTATTAAAAGCCGACTTGCCTAATATTCTTACGTTAATTGGCAATGAGACAAAATAAGTGAACTTTTTAAACATGCCATAGTTAGATCGAGCTTTTATATATTAGCAGCGTATGTTGAAATTATGATCGAATGTGTATATAATAAGTAAAGTCCAAAACCCATGTTATAGCCTATTCCATCAAATATATAAAAATGTGTATAATATTTGATAAGGCCAATAAATTTTTATGCGAAAATAAATGTGGATGTTTGTTAGAAAATGTCAAAATTTTCGCCTAACAAAAGGAAAAGTAAAGCGCATATATATGGAATCCACGACGCAACCACTTTCTTTGTCTTCCTTGCCATTATTTCCTCATCTGCTTATATACTTTACCTACCTACATTTCCTAATTTCCCAATCGAAATGTGTTTATTTGTTTTTCTAATATAGGGCAGTAAGTTAATAATCGAAATGTTTTATGAGATTACAAATGCATCTACGTGGCTAAATATGAAATACGTAAGCAAAATAACTAGTATCCAAAACAAAACGTTTTGGATAATTGCAAAACAATACCCCAATAATTTGTATATTCCCAAGATATCCTCATTTCTTTCGCATAAAAAAATATGGAAAACTCTACGAATGCGACCAGTGGCGCACATGTCACAAGTTTTAAAATTATTATCCTTTTAAGAAGCAAAACAAACAACATGTGTATAAAGAAGAGTTCAACAACTATATACCTCTACCATTTACAAAACAAACGAAGGTTAACAAAAAAAAGAGAAACGAAGGTTAAAAAAAAAAGAGAGACAATATCACCTAGTTAAACTTGTTATAATATGAGTCATGACATCCTGAATCGAGACATGGTATTGATATTGTGATTTAATATCCAAAATCTTCCGTTCATATACATAATCCTTGATCGAATCATAGTAATAAAAAATAAAAATGAAGTCGTTTGTTTGTTGATTCCGTCTTTACTCTTCCATTAGCAAATTGAGTAATGATGATGTTTATGTACTTTAAATACGTGACGTATCAGTAAAAATAGTTGGCAATCTAGTGAGTCCCACCTTCAATTGCGGGCCTAGCGTTAGTAGGGACAAATGGGCCGGCCCATGTATTAGTACGTAATCCACATAATTAATACCCACTCTTGTTTGTTGTTTCTGTGAGCTTCGTAAATCAAAACCTATACCAAACCAACATTTGGCGGATTGGGTTTGTTTTTACTAATATCTTTTCAACAAAAAGTAATTAGGCTAATTGGGTCTTGAAGACTCAAAAGTCAAATCCGTAAATAAACAAAACAAAACAAAACAAAAAAAACACTATTAGTAGAGCTAAATGACACGAGACAGAAGACACCCTACAACCGCTAATCACTCCATTAGTCTATCCATAAGAGTAAAGACTATTGAACCTCGTTTGTATATTTGTTTTTACGCTAAAACATTCTATATTTTCGAGATAATGTTTGACAAAATCTTAAATTGTCCCAGATGAAAACTATATATCATAAAAGATTGACAAAAAATAATTAATCTTACTGCGTTGTTTTTTTTTTCTTTTTTTTCTACAATCTTAATTATTGACAAAATGAACGAGTACATTGATATAAGTACGATCTAATTACATGATAAGATTATATAGTATTATATAATTTATATTTATAGGTATAAGGGAGTGACTAGAAAACCTAGGTAGCACAGATCTGTGGAAACAGAGATCGAGAATCCATAATGGAGGAGGGAAGAAGGCTCAAGTGTTCAATGAAACATGTTTCTGTTTAGGAAAGTGCGAGAACTCAATCCTATGGCAGGCCAAACTCTGATTCTCTTTCGATTTCTAATTTTTTAATGTTGAAATTATTACTACTTAAAATTAGAGAGCTTTTAGATGAAAGGTGTGAAGGAGACTGAAATGATTTCCATCTTATTTCTCTCTTGTGTTTTCGATTACATTAAGGTTTCACATTTATACTAGACTAACTAGGTTAACTTTGATCCTCATCCATTAGAGCCTCAAACCTATTGGTCAGCTTAATATCTTGACCAAGACAGCTGTCATTGTTGCTTTTACTTTTGAGCAGCTTCCTGGAGGTTTCCTTCTCAACAATCTCACATTTGTCTTCTTGTTCTTTTGCAGTGGACCGTTGGAGAGTTGAAGACTGACTGGGCTTGGTTTGTTCTGTTGGAGACTTGGGCTTCCAGACTGATGTTATGTTGTTGGACTTGGGCCTGTTTTCTGATAAGGGCATCTTTGGCTCCTGTTTTGTCTTCTTGTTGTCTGAAACCGAGAAACCCTTTTTCTCTTTAGCTAGGTTAGAATCTTCAGCTTCTTCTTTTGTTGAGATTGGATCTCTGTTCTTAATAGTCCCCCTCAAACTCGGAGTAGGTGGCACATCGACGCCGAGTTTGAATCGAAGAGAGTTGAAAGGTCCAGGCGGAAGAGATTTGGTGAAGATGTCCGCGATCTGAAGAGTGTTTGGTATGTGAGTGACCCGGAGATTCCCCAAGGCAACCTGCTCCCTTACATAGTGCCAGTGTGTCTGGAAGTGTTTGCTGCGTTTATGGAAAGCTGGATTTGCTGTCAGGTAAACTGCAGAGAGATTGTCGCAGAACAGCTCCGGTGGACAGTAAAGAGGAATCTCAAGTTCCTTCAATACTTTGCAGATCCAGGTAATTTCCGATGCTGCTTCTGATAAGGCTCTATATTCTGCTTCAGTTGAACTCTTTGCTACTGTAGGTTGCTTTTGTGACTGCCAGGATATAACATTGGTGCCCAGAAAGGTACAAAAGCCCCCTGTAGATCGTCGTGTAGAGCCACAACCAGCATAGTCACTGTCACTGTAAGCTCTCAATGTGCAGTCTGCATCTTTGTTGAAAGAAATACCCATTGTGATGGTTCCTTTCATATATCTGATGATTCTTTTTAGGAGGTTGAAGTCTGAGACAGTCGGCATGTGCATCTTTTGACAGACATAGTTTACTGCAAACTGTATGTCTGGTCTTGTAAGTGTAAGGTACTGCAGCTTCCCAGCTAAGCTCCTGAAATATGTTGGGTTGTCAAAGATTTTATCTTGATCTTGTACCTTGTTTAACTGCAGTGGTAGAGGAGTAGGCATTGGTGCACAGTCTCGCATTCCAGCTACTGCAAGTAAGTCTTCTGCATACTTTTGTTGGGAAAGAAAAAGTCCCCCTGAATGAAACTGTACTTGAATTCCTAGAAAATAGCTCAGCTTACCCAAGTCCTTCATTCTGAACCGTTTATTGAGCTCCACCAGCAACATAGTTAGAGCTTCTGAATTGTTGCCTGTTATAGCCATATCATCTACATAGAGTAAAAGTAGAATAATAGCTTTGCCTTTGATGTAGACAAACAGGGAAGGATCTGACATGCTGCAGAAGAAACCAAACTCCAAAAGATAAGTACTGAACTTATTAAACCAAGCTCTTGGTGCCTGTTTTAAGCCGTACAGAGCCTTATGAAGATGACACACATAGTCTGGTTTTGCAGGATCAATGAAGCCAGCAGGTTGAGTCATATATACTGTTTCCTTAAGATCTCCATGTAAGAATGCATTTTTAACATCCATTTGTTTAATCTCCCATCCCATAATTGTAGCAAGATGTAAAACTGACCTGACTGTGGCTGTTCTCACTACAGGGCTATAGGTTTCAAGATAATCAATGCCTTCTTCTTGATCAAACCCCTTAGCCACCAATCTTGCCTTGAGTTTATCCAAAGTACCATCAGCATTCAATTTTGTGCGAAAGACCCATTTACAGCCTAGAATATGCATATCTTGTGTTCTCGGAATCAAGGACCAAGTTCCAGCTTCTTGACAGTTCTCATATTCTTCATGCATTGCTCCATTCCAACCAGAATCCTTTAAAGCAGCAGTAACCGTCTTTGGTTCTGGATAAGCAACTCTTGAGGTAAGCAGAACATATTTAGGATTTGGTTTTCTAATGCCTGCTTGTGATCTTGTGACCATAGGGTGGATTGATGTAACTTCTGTTGCAGGTGGATCACTATTTGGATTTTCATGTTGATCATTGTTTTGTTCATTGCTGACAGGTTCAGTCTGAGATGTTGTTGAAGAGTCACTCAAGGAATTGTCAGCATTATCAATACTGTGCAACAATGGAAGAGAACTGTTGCCCATAGGAACAAGATCAAAGCCTGCCGTACACCCATAATTCTCTCCATGATGCACAGTGGGTGATGCTGGAGGACTTGATGAGATCAGTGATGGAGAGTCTTGAGAGGTAAGAATTGGCTCTACAATATTAGCATCTTCAGAAGTAGTTGAAATGTTTTCTGACATCTTGACCGCTTGTTCTTCAGATTCTTTACTGATTTGAGGAGGAAGACTCTTGTACCAAGCAGCAAGAAGAGGAGTGAAAGTCATCTGAGGAGTTGGTGTTATCCTGTGAAAGGGGAAGTCTTGTTCATCAAACAACACATGACGACTTATATAAACCCTTCCTGTAGACAAGAGTAAGCACCTGTAACCCTTGTATTTCTCATTATAACCTAGAAAGATGCACTTCAGAGCCCTTGGATCAAACTTATTTCTTGCATAATCTCTCAGGGTTGGATAGCAAGTGCAGCCAAAGACTCTCAATGAGGTATATTCTGGTTTCTGACCATGTAGAGCTTCATAAGGACTTTTGTTTTCAGGTAGAGTAGAGGTTGGCAACAGGTTGATGAGGAAGTTTGCTGTATGAAAGGCTTCAACCCAGTACTTGAGAGGTAACCTGCTTTGACAAATCATAGCCAATCCTAACTCAACCAGGTGTCTATGCTTTCTCTCTGCTAATCCATTTTGTTGTGGAGTATGTGGGCAAGAAATCAGTTGTTGAATGCCATGTTGTTGTAGGTGACTTGTAAACTTGGTACTTGTAAACTCACCACCACCATCACACTGAAAACTTGCAATTTTATTCTGAAACTGATTTTCCACTATAGCTTGAAAGACAATGAAGGTTTGCAGAAAATCTGATTTATTTTTGAGTGGATACAACCAACAAAACCGAGAAAAGTTGTCTATGAAAATAACATAGTATCTAAACCCTTGCACTGACATTATTGGAGCAGGTCCCCATAGGTCACAATGTATCTTCTGGAGAGGCCTGGAGGTTGTCGTGCTTGAGAGGGTGAAAGGTAATCTTGAGCTTTTACCAAACTGACATGCTTCACACAATCCTTTGGAGCTCTTATTAATGTGAACTGCTTTGATCTTTGACAGTTGCTGAAGGACTTGGGAGTTTGGATGCCCTAACCTCATGTGCCAAACATCCTCAGAAGCTGATAGTTGACGTGTAGAGTAGTAGGCATGAACAGGGGTGTCCTTCAGAACATAAAGACCCTTAATGTTGTTTCCCAGAACCAGCACTCTCTTTGTTGCCTTATCAACCACACGCACAGTGTCACAGTCAAAATTCACAGAGCATGGATAGTCATTGGTAAGTTTAGATACTGAAAGTAATGATTTTTCAATATTTGGGCAAACTAGCACATCTGTTAGAGGTAGCTTACCTGAGCTTGAAGAGATGCTGGTTGAACCAGTGTGTGTGATAGGCAGGAAATCACCATTGCCAACCATGATTGTGTCTGATCCTCCATATTGTTGTGAATGTTGCAGGTTGTGAGGAGAATTTGTGATGTGTGCTGTTGCACCACTGTCTCCAACCCACTCATGACCATTGTGATCTGTAACATCAGTGATTCTCATAGCAGCTAAGGCAGCAGGTAACTCTTCATATTGATAACTGTTGTTGAATCTATGCCAACATTTCAGAGCTGGATGACCTGGTTTTCCACATATTTGACACACAATCTTGTTTTCTGAGTTGTAGGAACCAGTGGAGGAAGAACTCTGAGTTATTTGCTGTGGGAAGCCTCTTCCTTTTGTAGTGTAGTAGCCTCCTCTTCCACGGGAACCACCAGATTTACCATAGGAGTTTCCTCTTCCTCTACCATTGGAGTTACCAGAATCATTTGTGTAAAAGGCCATATGAGGTGAGATCTCCACACCAACATTGTAGCTCAGAAGTCTGTCAGCATAACTTTTGAGACGAGAACTGATATCTTCAAAGGTAGGAGCGGGTGACAAATCTATCATTCCTTCTATAGAGACTTTGATGGGTTCATACTCTCTACCTAAGCCTTTTAATGCAGCAAAAATCTTCATCTTTTCAGAGACAGGACTGCCTATGGAAGCTAGTTGCTCACAAACATTCTTGATATCTCTTAGGTAATCACTCATAGACTTATCTAGCTTTTGAGATGTTTGTAGTTTACTCTGTAGCTCAAATAGTCTAGAAGATGATACCTTGTTGAAATGTTTTGCAAGAGCTGACCACAGTTCCTGAGCTGTTTTTGTTCCTGTGACTTCAGCAAGGATGTCTTCAGAGAGAGAGCCAAGAAGCCAAGCTCTGACGATTTGATCTGCTCTAAACCATTCACTGTAATCTGGATTTGGAACTGTCAGAGGCATTCCACCAACTTGAGGAGCTTGAAGCATTGCAGCAGGAGCAGGAGATGACCCATTCACAAATCCAAGTAAGTCTTGACCCGACAAAAAAGATTCAAACTGTGATTTCCAAGAGATATAGTTCTTTTGTGTTAATTTTAGGGTAACACAGTTTGAGATGTTTAGTTTAGGATAATTATAGAGATCCATGGTTGGATTAACCATGGCTCTGATACCATAAAATTAGAGAGCTTTTAGATGAAAGGTGTGAAGGAGACTGAAATGATTTCCATCTTATTTCTCTCTTGTGTTTTCGATTACATTAAGGTTTCACATTTATACTAGACTAACTAGGTTAACTTTGATCCTCATCCATTAGAGCCTCAAACCTATTGGTCAGCTTAATATCTTGACCAAGACAGCTGTCATTGTTGCTTTTACTTTTGAGCAGCTTCCTGGAGGTTTCCTTCTCAACAATCTCACATTTGTCTTCTTGTTCTTTTGCAGTGGACCGTTGGAGAGTTGAAGACTGACTGGGCTTGGTTTGTTCTGTTGGAGACTTGGGCTTCCAGACTGATGTTATGTTGTTGGACTTGGGCCTGTTTTCTGATAAGGGCATCTTTGGCTCCTGTTTTGTCTTCTTGTTGTCTGAAACCGAGAAACCCTTTTTCTCTTTAGCTAGGTTAGAATCTTCAGCTTCTTCTTTTGTTGAGATTGGATCTCTGTTCTTAATACTACTATTGTGCTCTCTTGTCACTGTACTATATTGATTATTATTGAGCAACCCAATAATTCTTACAGCTTTCTCCATTACGCGTGTCTACGGCCTCTACTACCACCTCTCTTTTCACCATCTTGCTACATCAAAACAAATCCATTAATAAATAATGCTTTCTTTATTTAAATTTATTTTTTTCTTTCTTTAGTTGGTTTCAAAGAAAATGACTTATCTATTTATTTAGTTTTCTATGTAATTTTTTAAAAAATGTTCAAACTAGATTTAATTACAAATTTAAATAAAATGTAGTATTAAAAAGAAAGAGAGATATTTTTAAATTAGATTTAATATTAGTTTACATTTCCTGAATTTTTGGTCAAAAATTTGCTTATTAGGAAGTGTTTAATATAGGAAAATAATTTATAGGACAATGTATATTAAGATATTTAATACTAATATGTTTAAAAATCCTAAGAAATTAATTATCATGAAATAGAAAGAATAGCATTCAAACTTATATCCGAATATTCATTAGATAAAAGGAAAATATGAATTATGTTCATCAAATCCAGCTGGGTTTCTTTTTTTTCTTCCATTGTTGGAAAAAAACAAAAGACAAAAAAGGAAAACGAAAACCCTAATCAGAATTTACTTCTTGAGATAACCTTTTTCCTATTTCTAACCTTTTCCTAATCTCACTTTCCTTCTCCCCTATTTACCAAATAACCCTGCCACGTCATCGACCGGAGTAAAAACTCTCCGTTCACCGGAATACAAAACCAAGCATTTTTCCGATATACCTAAACCTTCTCGGGAAAATTTCAAGAGGAGAGAAAAGAAAGGATTTTTCCTAGAAAATAAAGGCCTCGATTCTGTTCTTCTTGGGGGCATTACAGATCGGACAAAGAACAAGACCTTCCTCGCAATCCACGCAGGAACAGAGATGCCTACACGGCAGAAACAGAACTCTCGTCACTCCGTTAGACCCACAATTGCAGCAACAACTACTAATCTTCTTCTTCGCCGGAAAACTATTCCCGTCCCCTTCTCCGCCGCAAAACGACCCTTCGTCCTCCACCTCCGTGTCCCCAGCGTCGTAACACGTGGCGGCTCTTTCACGAACCTGTTCGAGAGTTGAGTTAAGCGTTTGCACCATTGCTTCGTTCTCACGAGCCATTCTCTGCCACGTTTGATTCTCCATTTCCATTTTTCTCAACAGATCTTCGAGTTCCATGTTCTTGCTCAATGCTTTTGACATTTCTTCTTCCTTCTGATTCATCAAAACCAAAGCTTTACTCTCCATTTTCCTTAAGATCATCTCCATTTCTTGCTTCCTCTGTTCTTGCAACACATATCTCAACCTCTCGTTCTGTTATAAAACAAAAAAAAAGGTTGAATCTTTATCAGTGCCCACGTCTTAAAAATCGAATCTTTCGTTGAAAAACTGGTTTTGATTACGAAATAACGAACCTGTATCTTGATGAACTGATCGATCTCTTGCTTCTGTTTCTCCATGTGAGCAGCTAAAAAGCTTTGAGAACGAAACTGTTGTTGTTGTTGGTGTTGATGATGAAACAGAGCTTGTTGGTTGAAATCTTTCTGCGACTGGAGATTATTGACATGATGATAAGACTGATCGTTTCCGATTCCGATAACGCCATTGTTGTTGATCAAAGAAAACTCCGGCCCACCAAAACCGATTTGATTCGCATTCGAAGCGTTGTAATTCAACTGCGCTTGTATAGCCATCTCTTTAATCCCCCGCTCAAAAACAGAGAAGAGAAAAAAGCTTCAAGCTTTGATTTTTTGATGAACAAGAAGAGAGATAGAGAGAGATGTGGAATCGATCTTTGCTGATTAATAAAGAGGAATCAAAAAGCAAGAAACCGACTCTGATTTTGTCTCTGATCCGCTTGTCTCTCGGGAAATAAACTTGTACAATGCATGTAACCTCTCTGCACCAATATATATTTATATATTTATCTGTCGATTTTTGTAGTATTGATGAGAATCGAAGAAAAAGAAAATAAAGATGAACGGAGTAAAGTAACTGAAAAAGTTGAATAGGAGAGGTAGAGAGAGAGGACAGACTTTGTGGGTTATTGTTTATCTGACATTATTATTATTATATATATAGATTTGGTTTAAGTTTTCTTAATTTAAAAACTTTTGTTTAATATTAGCACTAAAGAAACGACGTACACATGCTGATTATGTGACTGAACTATCTTTTTTATCTTTCCAAGGTCAGAGATTTTGCCAGAGCCGTTTTGTCTTTTATTTACTAGTACTAGTTTTTTTTTTTTTTTTAATTATTCTTTTCGGCTTTTTCGATAATGTGTAAAAATTATACAAGTCCAAGTGGAATTATGGCAGGACAAAGATTTTTTTTCTTCTTTTTTTTCTATATTTTGGGTTTTCTTTTTTATTTACTTCTATTTTCTCTGATTTGAAATTTATTGTTTCCTCTGAATTGGTCAGTTGGGTCATCTGGAACGCCTGAATTATTTGATTTTTGTTCTATTTTTTACCACTTTTTTGTTCTTTTTCTAATTATGAAGTAATTGTAATTTTCTTAGTCAAACAATGGCTTATTTTACCCATTATTTTGTTCTAGAAAAGGTTACGCCATTATAAGGAAACAAAAACAGCCATATAACACACATTGTTACAAATTATTGACGTTAAAGTTTTTTTTTTTGTTGTTATCCACAACCATAGGCATAAATTTAGATGTGCACAAGAAACAAAATTGGGAAAAAAACAAAAGTTGTATTACTATTTTAATTTACAGCTCATCATACTGCCTCTAGAATTAATACATTTAGACAAACATAGACATATATCTTTTAAAAAGTATATATTACTGGCTGTTATATTAATAAAATTAGGATTTTACAGAGTAACTTTGATTTTATCTGGATTCTTCTTTGCATTTTTCAAGAAAGTGTCTATAATCAATATAGTAAATTTCAGAAACATTTGACTTTTATAAAATGTTTGGTTCACTGAAATTAATTAAAACGCGGCAGATTTAAGTTTATTGTTGTTATTCAATGAAATCATATACTCCAAAACGCTTTAGTTGACTACTGAAAATTTCTGGTCAAATTTGGCTTAAAGTAATTTATAAGATGTTTCCTAGCTATTTTGAGTTTGTGACAACAACAAAAAAAAGATATTTCCTATTTTTATAAACTTTTTTAAAAGTATATTTACTAACTATATAATAGATCATAGAAATTACACATGTATATTTTTTCTTATAACTATATAGGAATAAACCATGTTTAAATTTCATAGAAATTTATTTTATTTACAAAAAAAATTATGATTTTATTTATCAGTGTTTTGAAAAATGTCTAGATTCATTTTTTCCAAAAGAACGTTTACTCGACAATTACGTTTATAAGAATTAGTTATCTTTTAGTCAATATTTAGTGAGATTCAGAGATCCAGTTTTAGGAGACCTTTTGTTCATCTTTTATGGTTAATATTTTGTAGCAATAGGACTTGAGTTAAGAACTTTGGGTCATGCGAACTTTTAGTCTACGGCAATATTCCGCGATACTCATTCTCGTGGTTACGTTTCATTTTAATACTCACACACTTACCGTTATAATTGTGTCGTTAGTTGTGCCCAAACAAGAACTTTAATGAAAATCTTTCGACCTTAAGGTAATCGTTTATATGGTTGTTTTGCGCACCTTCATCCATAATATACAAGGAAAATGCAACTGGTTATTATACGGTTGTGTTTTTTTTTTTTTTTTTTTTTTTGTATTGAGAGAATCAGACAAAAAATAGTCAATCATACGGTTGTGTTTAAATTATTTTCTATCTCAATTTTCAAATTTTTCATTATAATGGGTTGGCTTTTGAACGGTAAGAAAAGAAAACATGGAGAGAAGGGTCCATATTTATGAATTATGACATAAATCTTGCTAGAGGAATGGTGCAAACCATGTGATATCCTTCAACTATTGCATGTCCCTATCTAATAAGTATTTTATATGCTTTGCATATTGGATGACTTAGAGACACTTGTTGGCTATTATTGTTATCATCCGAGTGTGTGTCGCCTGTTTCTTGGGAGGTGGATGTGTTGCTTTGTTTCTCCCGCAGTTTTTTTTTTATATACATAGCTCAAAAATAGAAAATATGAAAAGGACAAAACACAAAAAAACCTAAAATTCCCACCTCTCGTATCTACCGACACGTTTCCGATGCATTGCACCTTCCGCATATCCATAATCCAATACATTCTTAGCAATAGTCACGGGTTGTATCACACTAATCACTCTTTGTTATAACATTACATTGGTGATTACTGATTACTAAAGTACACGTGATGCAAGACTCTTTGGACGATATATGGACGCCGCTAATCTCAAAGCACCGATAGGTCGGGGTATCTTCCGAATGTTCACGGACGAATAGAAAAATTGCATTAAAAAGATTGATCTTAGATAGATGGTTCTTGCTCCAACACAAGAAACAACAAAAAGAAAAAGAAAAAATCAACCCTTAATTAAAAACTTTCACTTTGCACATATCTCCAACGCTAGAACAGATCATTGTTATGGGTGGTGTGAACTAAATAAAAACCACCTGTTTGAACATATTATCTGCGACAATTCCATGGATGTTTGTGTTATGAAATTTGCGATTCATGAGTTCCAAGATTAATGCCCTTAATTAAGCCAAGTCAAATTAGGTACACACATGTACAGATTTACAATGATAAAACATGTTACATACTTGTTAAGTGAGAGCATGTAACCCATGTTTTGGAGAAGTAGTTAAGTTCAATCGCAATTCCATCACATAGCTGTTGCAAATTTGCGGCTGTGATAGCTGCATGGTCTCATTTAATTTGTATCAGACCTATATATATAATAAGTCGTTCAATTCTTTTCGTTTCACATCTTCAAATGTTTAGTATAAATGGTTTGCAAACAAAAATGTGAATATAGGTCTAATCAGAATATATAACTCATTTTCTTAGTAATGTGAAATAGGTGATCATAATGTTCTTATATAGTTAAGAGTATTTGAAGATACGGTCTAAAACTGTAGTATTAATCTATGCTATGGTTTTTCGTTAGCAGATTTTTTTTCCCCAATTTAAAGTTGAGAATTTGTAAATTGATTAGAATCGTATAATTATTTAAAATTCTAATTTTGTCTCATTGTGTGTGTGTGCGTGTGGGGTTTTTTTTTTTAATGTGGTCTATACTCTATACAAGAAAGATACCAAGAAAACCTATTTGAATATACATTCAATATTGATACATCAAAATATCAAATGTAATTAGGATACTGAATCAATTATGTTTTTAATGTAGTTAATATATTGATACATTTGATTAAACAAACACGAGTTGTTGAATTCCTAGCCACCATTAGTTATTACAAATATACACTTTATCTAATATATATCATCATTCATACCAACCATCTTTGATTGCTAATTACACGAACACATCATTATATAATTTAATATTTTTGTAGCTTTGATTAGTTTAGTCAGATGTAAATTGATATTGACGGACGTTAGGAAATTAATCAAAGTGGTCATAAATCACTGTAAATTAGGGGGTCTCATTATTTTATCGTAGCAAAAAAAAGTATCTCGAACATTTCGTGGTTTTTGGTGAAAGCGGACATTAACCTAATTTACTTTTGAAAATCTTTGCACAAAACGACACCGACCCCGACAACTTTTTTGTTTCGTCCTAAAAGATATTTAAATATCTAAACTAAGCTCGTCGTTTTTACACAATCCGTGTTTACTACGAAATTTACACTAAATGTACGTGTTGTTGTTGCATAATGTAAAAGCATCATGCGTGTATTAAAGCCTTACATTGCGTTCGATCAAATCTTCTCATACGCATCGTGACAAACCACTCTCATTAGTCATTTCCACCCAATTCCCGTTTTTGCCGATTGGTCCAGTTTCACACACCACACCATTTAATTATCTAAATCTCAAACATTAAACCGAGAACATGTTGCGTATATTACGTAGCCGTAGCTTTGAGTAAAATAACTCTATACTTCAAAATTAAAAGTTCTAGTCTATTAAGGGACTGTTGGTGTTGTACGTTTTAGAAACACCGAGAAGCAAGGTTTTGTATTTGCGCCTGTTGCTTAGCTTGTCTTACTCTTACCCCGTACAACTGCTACATCACTTTCCTAGTTTCCTCCATTACTCTATGTTACTTTCCCTTCATTATTGTATATTTAGGCTCCAAGAGTACTGTTAAAGTTCAATTCAAAGCAAATATGGTTATCTTATATAAAATATATATATATATATATATATATATATATATATATATGGTTATCTTTTTTGGATTTCTTTAATTTCAGAGTTCTTGCATAAATGTAAAGAGAATGATAAAATTACATATTAAACAATAGATTAAAAAAATGTAGCTAACTAGTTACAATTAAAAGATGTATATAGAAAGACTTTAAAACACCGAAATAGCTTTTTAATTTGTTTCGTCACTAATTTTTTTTTTGGGTTAAAACACTAATAATTTTCCTTGGAAAAGTCCATGGAACAACATAAAAAGTTTTTTTTTTTTATCGGATTTCAATCATCAATATCAAGCAATTTTCATACCCATTTCTAATGATAATATACGTTTAAAAGAAATTGTTAAAAATTGTATCTCAGCTAGCTATAACGTCCACATGCATGCCACAAAAAAAAAGTCCACATGCATGCGATAATATAAGCTTTGGCCCTCACTGTCGCCAATAGTCGTTTGCCATCGACGTTCGGTATGTTCGGACATCACCAAACGCATTCAAAGCCATAAAATATTACGCTATGGCCCATGGATTGGGTGCCATATAATGTGTACAATATACGTTTAGACATACGTTAGAGATTACGTGTATGTGATTTTATGTACATTATACTATTATGTATGTATACACAATATACAATTATCGGGTTCGACTTCCCAGGTTTTATGATGGACAACAAAAATAATACTATATATTTCACCGATGCCTACATATGTAAGATATCATTGACTGCATTACAGATCCTGCATTGTCGCATATGTTGCAAACACATGGTCCATTGTCCCAACTGATTAAATGATATCCAAAATCTGTCTATATTGTCCACGTCGATGAATGCCCAAAAATTTAGTACAACTGTTTTAGAAATCAAACCTATATACAAAGAAAGCTCACGATACAAAATCAATAATTCATATAGAGTGGTTAAAAATATTCAATAAATCATATAGATTTTTTTTTATTTGACATCAACCATAAAGAGTATTTAAAAGTCAATAAGTTCTAACGTTTTTTTGAAATGGATCTTTTTGTAAAACAATTTAAATATCATTATGACAATTGAGATAAAAAGTGATACAAAAAATAAAAGTGATACAAAAAAGGAGAAAAGAAATTAGGGTTAAGAAGACTTAAGAGAATGGGGGGGTGGTTTCCCGTGGCCATGCAAAGGTGTCAGCTTCGTGTCACAGTCTACGATGGACACCGACACACGAAACTCATGTGAACTGTTCTTTCTCTTTATTTTTCTCTCTGTTTTCTTTTCACTTTCTCTTCTGTTCTCGAGAAAAATCAACCAAAATGGACAAAGGCAAAGCATTGTTATTTCCTTTTTTTTACACAGTAAACATTATTATTCTGGTTTCTTCATAAAAGAAAAATAGAGAAAAGAACAAGAAGATTCATTTAACAGATAAAGATTTTCACCTTGGAGCCAAGAAAACTAAAAAGAATATTTAAATAAATTTCCAACAATTTCTCGTGCAACTTTGACTACGAAACAGGATTCATCTTCACATATAAATTGCCATGTACCTTTCTTTATATGATACAAAATTCGATGTCTTCGGTTCTTACATTTCTTTGAAGACCAAATGACTTTTTAATTTAGTATTATTATTGTTTACAAAATTCGGCCGAGTGTTACGCGTGAAAGACCGTTTTGATACGACATATACTTGGCACGAATAACAAAATTTGACAAATCAAGTACATTATATATATAAGAGAATTGATTGATTTGTTTTCTTCGTCAAATTGACTGGTATAAATCAATGGACCATTTTGGTAACGTATAACAAAAGCTGACCTAGTAGACTTTGTTCATGAAAGAGTTTTAGTTGTCTTCGATGGTTGTGAACTTTTTTCGTGCAATAACCGGATGATCGGACAGACGCATTGAATGATCCTACTTTCCCGGTTTAGTTTCTTTCGGTGTTGGTAACGTATATATATCTTTTTCTCTGGACTAATTCTTGTTTCCAAGAGGCTTAAAGTATCGAGGCCACGACCTGTCACACACAACACAACACAATATTCCATATTTCTGCATCAATTACGTAATCTTTTTTTTTTTGGGCTATTTATTTGACTTATCTTCCTAGTTCCTTCTCACTCATTTCTTTGTCCCACTCCATTAATTCTTTCTTTCTTTCTTTCTTTCTTAATCTTTTATTTATTTAATTATATTTTCATTATGAAAAAACAAATCATATGTGGAAAACAAAATTTTTAAAATTAAACCCATATATATCATTTTCATCCAACGTGCACTACCACGGCTGTGACTAGTAAGAGGTAGTGATTTTTTAAAGGAAGAATTTTAAAGGCATTTTCTTTATTCTTTTAAAAGTTAACCATCGAAGTTGAAATTTTCTTAAGGGAAAAGAATTGCTTTTTTCACTCAGTTTTTTGGACCAGCGTAAAACAACAGATTCTCTTTCTTTTGGAGTTTGGAGTGGATTCCACTATACTGTTTGAGTTCCATTTTCTTTACAACACTAAAATTGTTTTAATAAATCGTAAACAGTTAAAAGACTATAAATCCATACAAGTTTCTTCTATAAAATACATCCAATTTTTTATATTGTTTGTTAATTCTTTTTAAAAATCCCACTTTTCTTAATTAATCACCACTTACAAATAAAATTATTTCCATCATATTCCTCTTAACTATCATTTTCAGTAAAACAAACTATATATATTCAATAGCTGCCCCATACGACCATGATGTTCCAATATAATTAGTAGAATATGACTCAGAAAAGGTTTGGTTCATTCATATCTAGACACTGAAGTGGTTAAGAAAAAAAGAGAATTTGCGATTCAGAGAAAAAATCGTTTAAAAGGAGTCACAAAATTTTGGTCTACTTCGTTTAAAATTTTCCCATTTTATGATTAAACTAAGCTTATGATGTTTTTGACATTTATGGTGAATTGCTGAAGGTTTCTAACATAGATAAGGTTATTAAATCGAAAACCTAAACTCGTTAACAGATCACAATGAACCAACCATAATGGAATATACAACACAAAGTATAATCTTGTATATATTGGGCCTTGCCATCAGGGATTTTATTAATAAGGGCCCATTGTTATCATGGCTTACTCGTCAGAATGTTGTTTTTTCCCTTATTTGTTGCCAACTAATGTTAGGTTTCCAAAGAGAAAAAAGTGCATGAAAATCAGGTAAAAATAGTTTTTTTTTTTTTGGATTTCAGAGGACCAAAACTCTTTATAAACCTAGCAATATTCGAATGCAGATTACATGAAAATAAAACACTGCCAAAAATTTGATGGTTTGGGTTGACTCTATACAGAAAACAGGATCAAAATATGCATATCATCAGATCTATTAATTTCTTGCAATCTATTTGTTTCATACAACATATATATCATATAGAAGTTTTAAATCCTGTGTCATGACTCCATTTGGGTTTGTGCTTTTTATTAGTACAGCAAAATTTGTGAGCAATGATGCCAAGACGAGAATTCTGATATTTAATCCGAATTATCAACACAATGAACACATGGATGAAGCAAACATAACCAATTATGAGTGACTAGTAGATACAGACACATATTTCCGATTTCCCAAGTTATATGAATCTTTAATTTGTGATGACAAAATCGTTACATCATTCACGTTGAATTAAGTTACAACTAACCATGCAACTTTTATTTTACAAAGAAACGTGATTTGTTTTCTAGTATACCCATATAGATTATATATGATATAGTTTTGCTATTTTAAGTTGGTATGAAAGCTCCTCCAGGCCCCAGAGGCTAGTGAATTAGTTATGGATGGTTGCCCCGCAAAATAAAATATTGTTTTGTAATTTAATATGGACCAATGGTTATCTCATAACATGTAACATATACTAATCAAAATTGTGAAACTATGTATAGAAGTTATATAAAAAGAAGAATGAAAATGAGATGTGGTTTTCATTGAGTCTTATCTTATCTGTTGTTGGAAGGGAAAAAAGCAATGTTTCTTAGAGTTATTAATTTTGAAACCATAAAAAATGAAGAAGCTGATGTTGAAACTGGAAACTTGAAACTTGAAACATTTATATATTTGTTTGTGCATAAACATGTCAAGAGTGGTCCACCATTACGTAACATGAGCAGTCCGTCTTAAGAGATTCCAACTTCCAATCCTAAAATATTCATCAGTTATCTAATTGTTTAATCAGATTTACAATAATTGCGAATATAGATATCTTAAAAACTACTACTATTATTTCGCTCAATAGCAAATTAAACATAAATTGTATTACAAATGTCTATTTCATCTATCTGTCAAAGTTTAATTATTGTCACACTGGTGATGCATATATAACAAAAGCGACCTATATAGATTAAAGTCCTTTTAAAACAAGGTTCATATAGACCCAATAACCACAAATACACACACACACACACACATATATTGGCTTTTCTTGCCGTTTGAGAGTCAAACTCACACACGACTCACTGAAGGTTGATACAAAATATATGGTCGAAAACTACTTATAGAGTTTGGTGGGTCGTATTTTCAACATTTTAAACTCATTCTTTTATGTTGACAATAGGAAAAAAATCATATCATATATCTCAACATAGAAACTTTTTTTTCCGCCAAACCAAAAGAAAGAAGAAAACAAGAAAATAAGTAAAATGGGTGTTCTTGATCACGTCTCTGAATATTTCGATTGCTCCCATGGATCCAAGAGACACAAAAGTCTACAGGTAATTAAATTCAATATCCATTCATAAATATACGTTTATCTATATATAGTCATATCTTGTTTTTAAAAATAAATATGTTGTGGTTGGAAATTACTAGACGGTGGATGTGAGGGTTTTGATAGACTGTGAAGGATGCGAAAGGAAAGTGAGGAGAGCCTTAGAAGGAATGAGAGGAGTAAGAGATGTAACCATCGAGCCAAATGCTCAGAAAGTGACAGTGGTTGGGTACGTTGAGCCAAACAAAGTGGTGGCTCGGATCATTCACCGGACCGGTAAAAGAGCCGAGTTATATCCTTTTGTTCCTTACGACGTGGTGGCTCATCCTTACGCGTCTGGTGTTTATGATAACAGAGCCCCGACTGGGTACGTTAGGAACACCGAGTATGATCCACATGTGTCACGTCTCGCACGTGCTAGCTCCACTGAGGTTCGTTATACTACGGCGTTTAGCGACGAGAACGCCTCCGCTTGTGTTGTTATGTGATATGTTTTTTTTTTTTACTGGGATTAGTCTTTGTGTTTGGATGTTGATGTTTGTTTATGTTTTCATCACGTATGTATTAAGATAAGAACGAGTGAAAAAATGTAAATTTCATGGTGATGAATTAGTGATTATATTTGATAATTTGATAAGTGCCAAATAATACGATTATATATGATAATTATTATTTTATAGCATTAGAAAAATAATCAAAACTATAATGATACGGTAAGCTGCCCAAATAATTGTGTTTAGAAAAGTAAATTTGTCGTACTATAAGAATTAAGAAAGTTTAGTTTGTTAGCCCTTGGACCTATTAGTTAGGTGGAATTGACTAATAACGAAAAGATAATGCAAATTTGATCATTAGCCATGCATGATGAAGTCGAATTATTAGTTTAGTTGTCACTAATTGTCACAAGCGTTGGTTTAGACTTTACACATCAATAGCGTGTTTGGTGCTAAACTTTATCAATGTGGAAAGCTAGCGAAGGATTTTCTCTCAAGTATTTTGTCATCAATGTGGATTTGATTGGTCGCATTACGTTGGAGATTTTTGATATGCAAAAATTATTGCTTTTTAAAAGAAATTGAATCCTAGGTTTAATGTGAAACCACTAAGTCTTGATTGTTTAACTACTAGATCAAAGGAGTTTTCATTTTACACGATAGTCATTAGTAAAATAAAAAAAACAAACTTATTATGAAAAAGAAAAAAATCGTCTCGGAGGATAATTGTTTTTAATGTAAATAAATTTCGGAAATTAAGAATGGAGTGGATCCTTAGTGGGCCTCCCAATAAATAGTCCAATACTATTTCAGTTTTCAGCCTCTCAATTCTCAAGCTAAAACTTTCGTAACAACAGGTCGTTTTTGTATAAAATAAACGGCACAGCGTTTTCTTCTAGAACATCGAAACAGCATTGTTCCGTAAAACCCGCTTCATCCCTCCTCTCGTCTATCTACTTTTTTTAGGCGGGAAACTGTACCAGAAAAACCCCAAGAGGAGAAAAAAAGCGAGAACGAGTAAGGTAGAGAGTGATGGCGGCGGAAGAGGGTAAAGATGAGCCGGGATTGGATCAGGTGGAGGAAGAGTTCTCTGTTTGGAAAAGGAACACTCCATTTTTATACGATCTTATGATCTCTCACCCACTCGAGTGGCCATCTCTAACTCTCCATTGGGTCCCTTCGACGCCGATTCCATACGCGAAAGATCCTTACTTCGCCGTCCATAAGCTTATCCTAGGGACTCATACCTCTGGTGGTGCCCAGGATTTTCTAATGGTCGCCGATGTCGTTATTCCGACACCTGACGCTGAACCAGGATTAGGTGGAAGAGATCAGGAACCTATCGTCCCTAAGGTAATTGATTCCTGGAGGTTTCTTCAGTTTCTATTTTTTTGCGGATTTGTTTGTGTTGTGTTATGTGCACACCATGTGTTCGACGAAAGTTCTAGCATAAAGTGAGGACGGAATCAACAACTGGCTTGAGTATTTCGTTTTTTTTTTTTCATTTCAAAAGCTTGGATTTTGGCTTTGGGATATATGCTATATTGATAAGTTTTCATGAAACTTGGACAATTTCTTAGGCGCTTGAAATCTGTGAAAACTTTTATATACAGAAGAGGTTATGATTGCAACTTTTCTGCATACCACAGATCATTACTATTAGAGTGTGTTTCATAAAAATATCTCCTTTGCAGGTGGAGATTAAGCAGAAGATACGTGTTGATGGAGAAGTTAACAGAGCGAGGTGTATGCCACAAAAGCCTACTCTTGTGGGTGCTAAAACAAGTGGCTCTGAGGTGTTTCTGTTTGATTACGCCAGACTCTCTGGAAAGCCCCAAACTAGTGAGTGTGATCCTGATCTGAGGTTAATGGGACATGAACAAGAAGGTTATGGATTGGCTTGGAGCTCCTTTAAGGAGGGTTATCTTTTGAGTGGCTCACAAGATCAGAGAATCTGCCTTTGGGATGTTTCAGCTACTGCCAGTGATAAGGTTTTGAACCCAATGCATGTATATGAGGTAAGTTGAGAGTAACTTTGTTTATCTTTTTCCTGAATCACAGAAGATTTGGGCTTGTTGCATCTGATATTATCCCTGAGACATTGTTTTAGGGACATCAAAGCATCATCGAAGATGTGGCATGGCACATGAAGAATGAGAACATATTCGGGTCTGTGGGTGATGATTGTCAATTGGTTATATGGGACTTACGGACAAACCAAATGCAACATCAAGTCAAAGTTCATGAGAGAGAGGTATAAACCATCTCTTAACTTTCTTCCTCCCTCTTATATCTAATCTACGAATTCAAGAATACCTACTATATAACCGAGTTTTGACTGTGCAAGATTTTAACGTCTCCTTATAGATAAATAATTTGAAGTTCTGCGCAGAGCATTTCTCAGACATGCCAGCTTTGCTTGGTAAACCCTTAAACGACTCTGCAATTGACATTCTCAAGTGACCATTCTACACTACCTTGTGTTTTGCAGATAAACTATCTTTCTTTCAATCCCTTTAATGAATGGGTACTAGCCACAGCTTCCTCAGACTCGACTGTCGCCTTGTTTGACCTTCGTAAGCTGACTGCGCCATTACATGTCCTGAGCAGACACGAGTATGCCTCTCTCATAGTTTATCACTTTCTTCACAGCTTCTATATGCTTCTATCTATAATTATTCGATCGAAGGTTGATAACTGAGGATTGGGAGGGGTTTGTTACAGGGGAGAAGTTTTCCAAGTGGAGTGGGATCCGAACCATGAAACAGTGCTTGCATCTTCTGGCGAGGACAGAAGACTCATGGTGTGGGATATCAACAGGTATTACTATCTATGTTTCCCTTTTCTTTTGAATCAAAATTGGAATTGAATTAGTAAGTTTAAAGTTGGTGGATCGGTCAGGGTCGGGGATGAGCAGCTTGAAATAGAGTTGGATGCAGAAGATGGTCCACCTGAGCTGCTCTTCTCTCATGGAGGCCACAAGGCGAAGATATCAGACTTTGCCTGGAACAAGGATGAGCCTTGGGTCATCTCAAGTGTCGCTGAAGACAACAGTCTTCAAGTCTGGCAAATGGCGGAAAGCATCTACCGCGAAGATGATGAGGAATGATGATGATGAAGGCAACCATAACGCACAACATTCCAATGAAAACCAGAAATGATTCAAGTCTTTTGGTGGATGATGATGACTTATAACTGTTGTTGTTAACGTGTTTGAGCCAATATATATTTAACCATGTTTGGTGTATGCCCTATCCTAAGTACGAAACAATCTTCTTTTTCAGGACATTTGCTATGATTCTTGAGTTTGGTAGTTTACTAAACCCTATTGCAAAGCATGATCCTGTGATTGGTTCAAGTAAAAGTTAAAACAATAGATTCAATTAAAGGCAACAAAAGGGTTAAGCTAAGTGACTTAGGATCACAATTTTGAGAACATTGAAATGTTACAGTAAGGCTAGAGCAAGACAGCCCCACAAGCTCTAAATACAAATCAGTGTGCTTCATGGGCATACCTTGTTCTTCACCAAGCAACATGATGCTTACTGGGAAGTCGAAATCCTGCCCTCTACTACTACTAAATCTGGGTACTAATCAACAAGATTCAAGAATCCTTAAGTATAGTTGTTCTTTTTAATGGATATAAGGTAGAGATCTCAGGAAGTGGATCTATTATAACTTACCTGTCCCGAGATCTCACTTGTGCCACAAAGAAACCCCCCACCAACTCCTTCAAACTGTAATTCAGCAGGTAAGATTTTTTCATGCATCTTATCAATAACTTCTGTTGCCAAAACAATTGCTACTTGTCATGCACAGAGCCAATATTCAATCAACTTCTTCGACATAAACTTAAGTAACTGAAGTATGAAAACAAATGGCAGGAACACAGAACATTTGAGTTTGTATTAACAATATCATCCTTCTAGTTTGTCAAGCTCAACAAGGAAATACAATGGAAGGAAAAGAGAGTCAAGAGAACAAAAAACAAAAATGAGAATACAAAGGAACCTGAGCGAAGCTGATGCTGCAGCTGAACTCTACAACTTATTTGGAATACAATTTCTATGCAGGTGGAAATAGAGGGTACAAGCTTGATGATGCTTCAAACTGCTCTTGATGCACGATGCCCACCTAAACAATGAGTCAAAAACATAAGTGAGTTCATACTAACTCTATGAGGCAAACTAAGTGAGAACGTCACAAATTTGCTTCACAATATATAAGACATACTAAGGCAAGAGTTGACCCATAATCAGAGTAAGTAAACAACCTACGGATTTCCACAGTTACCCCCAAACCAAAACGATTTACAGAGAGAACTGTAAGTTATAGTATAAAAGTGTCACCTTTTCTCTTATTCGAGACAGATGTATTGCCGTTGTTGAATGATCCGTTCCCATTGCCACCTAAGTTCTGATTAGCCATGCATTGTAGCTGATCAAAATCACAACCACTTAACCCTTGGTCATTGATCGAGGCACCTTCTTGGCTATTCACTCCAAAAACATTCTGAGGGCAATAAACTTCATCATCGCATTGTACATTACAAGGATTCATCATGTGCGAGAAAGAAGGAATATTTGCAGCCATAGGTTTCTGATACGGAAAAGATCCAATCTCCCCATCTATTCTTCCTCTCAAATCCACAAGCAAACACTTAAGCCTCGAGACCTCAGCTTCCAAGGTAGCCTGATTTTGCAACCTCTTCACCAGCTGCTGATTCACCGCCCTAAGCCTAGCAACCTCATCCTCCAACGAAGCGGCTTTAGCCTTCTTCTTCTCTCTATACTTTCTAACCGCTTCTCGGTTTCCCAAAGGTCTCTTTTCCCCCTTCTTCCCACAAGACTCAGCTGTATCATCAGTAGAAACTTTTTCATCGCTCTCATCCGGGAGAATCTTGGTGTGGACATGGAAACAGGTATGAGTATGAGTATTCTCAGGTCCCGTGGGGTTACAGGTGTGAGTGTGGGTACAAGCAGCATTAGTATCCATCAAAAGCCCATCAAAGAAACTATCCATCGAACAGTTGCTAGGTGGTAATTCACCCATCTCCGAACTAGAAAACACTTCCTGATTCGAGAAATCAAGCTCGCCGTCTTCCATTACTAAAACCCACCAACCACAAACAAAGTAACCTTACTCTTCTATCAACCTCCAAAACCGATACAATCTTGGCCGAAACAACTAAAAAGGTCAAATCTTGAGCTCCCGAATCAAACAAAACCCCTAATTTCACAACAATTCGAGCAATTCAGCAACAGAAAATAGTCAATTTCTGCAAAATTTGAAAATCCGATACTGTAATTGAGAAAAAAAAACCATACCTTTAAAGCCTCTAGAGCTCGAGATTAGCGATAAGCGGATGGAATAAAAACCCTAAAGATCGAATTTTGAGAAGAGTGGAGAGAATGAGAGAGATGAATAGAGAAAGAGGAATCGGAAAAGTACGAAGGGGTCGTCGATTTATAAAGGCGCACTAAACAGATGGCATCGTTTCGGTGGCCGGAGAAAAGACATCAACGTACGATAACGATTTCGACTTTGCACAAATTCCTTAAAAAAAAAAAATTTGCCCTTTGAGGCTTAAAAGTCTTAAACTAAATTTTAATTATTTATTTTCCATATTACATACTTGAACGTGATTGGAGCTCCGCATCTTTTATAATCTTTATAATTAAGTGGACTCAAAACTTTGTACTATCATCATGATAATATAAAGACTTAAAATGGTTGTACCAACAAGTTTACATGAGAAAAAAAACAAAACAAAACAAAAAAACCATTGACTTAAAAGAAACTATAATTTCTCAAGTACGGATGTTTATTTGTTTTTTCTCATTTTTTTTTTTGTTTCTTTAATTAGTCGTGTCCATTGCTGTAATGAAAAATAAAAAAAATTAGTCATGACCATTTTCAGGACTTGGTTTTTGTTGGCTATTTTTGATTTCTCAATTCTTACAATTTTTTTTTTTAAAATACCAGGCGGTTCTGGACCAAAAGTCGTAATCCCCATAAATCCAAAACATTAGTTTCGTCCAAGCGTCACTCGAACAGACGACCTCTAAACTTCGCCTAGGATCTAACGACACTCGGTCAATTCTTACAAATTACATACTACACTACTAATTTTTCATAATCAAAAGTCTAGATCTTATAGTTGTAACAAAAAAACTCAGCCTAATTTCTACAACGGAAAATCTAAAAAGTTATAGTCGTTACTAATAATTTATATATAACTTTTTCTGTCTAGTTAAGAAAACAAACAATATTTGAGGCATCGACGCAAAAATGTTGAAAACCATAAAGAGTAGATAGACCTGGACGTTTTACGTTTATATGTGTGATATGCCATGTTCAAAAAATCGCTAGGCGCTAGTCGGGCGCTCGGGTTGGGCCTAGCGCCTAGCGAAAAAATCGGAGATTAAATGGGGATTAATCGGGATTTATTATATGTAATTTTATTATATATATATATATATATATTATAATACGGATGATGTACATGAGAAGGTTGTTGGTCAAGTGGTTTATGTCATGCCTTCGAATGCAAACAACCTAGGTTCGATACGTAGAAGCTGCTGTTTTGCTATTTTTTTTCATTTAATGAAACGTGAAATTACATATATGCTCTCGTCTTCTTCATCACCCCTGCAACCAGAAAACTCTAATTTCCGCCGTTTTTTTGTTTTTTCACAATTATGTCATTCTTTGCTTTGTTTTCTTTGGATTTTTACCCAATTGCAACAGATCTACAATCCATATTACGTTATCAACCTTATAACCAGAAAAAATGAAACTTTTTTAAAAAAATTCCGATTATATAGCCGATTAACCAAAATCGCGGCGGCTGCCGACCGCCGAGCGTTTAACCCGCCGATTAAACGGCCTAGGCGGCTGCGTTTTAGAACAGGGGTGATATGTATATTTATTTATATATATCCGTTGACAATTTAGATCATGTAGCGCATCAAATTCTTTTGAAATCTGTAATCGTTTTTCCAAACCCAAATACCAATTTAAGTTTCACAAGAAGAACTTGAATATAGCTTTTACTAGTAAGTTTATATCAAACAGTTGTAGAATTCCCAATATGTATTGTTGTAATTCATATATTAGACAACTAGGTTCTACGTCATTATAAGGAAACAAAGATATATTTTGTGATTAAAAAATCAAATAGATTGTTTATCACCAGATCTACTTTATCTTTTGTGATTGAAAAAAAGGGATCGTTAATCAATGATCACTATCGACTATCAACTTGTTATTTTTCTCTCTTTTGGAAAGCTTCTATTACTTAAATAGTTGATTGATGTATACAATAGTGATCGCGAAAGATGTACCTATCTTTTAGGGTTTATACTTTATATATTTTAAAATAAAAGAAAGTTTGATGCAAATATTATACTCTTTTGGCTAGTGTGGGTACTTTAGTTTATTTATTTATGTATTCGATATTCTCTATTATGTTTTTGGTTCTTCATCCGACACCTTTGAAATAAGCTCGTTCTTCGTTAACTTTGAATACAAAATGATGTATTGAGATCTGATCTTAAGCCTCTTTAAGCAATAGATTTATAGATGCGTAAAAAGACCTTCATATTTCAGATCAATTACGCTTAAATGTTAGGCGACAGTAAGATGCTCTAATTTCATGCATTGCTGAGGTCTACGAAGATTTAAGAAAATATCAAGATGCTCAAATCGAATTAGGTGTTAATAACGTGTCAATTTCACATTTCTAGACCATTTGCCTCCTATAGTCCTATTTGGCTTGAAATATCAAAATTTTTATTTAATAATAAATCAAACAATATTCTAAACATTTTAGAGCCCACCTGTTATAAGACAAAAAAAATATTATGCAGACCCGTAAACGCCAAATAAATTAGCATAACCCCATTATACATGTAATAATGAATAATTGTTACAATTATATGTTATGAAAGTCCAAACAATAATATAATCTCTCATCTTTCATTATCTATAACTATGAGGCCGATTGGTAACGACTGTTACTTTTGGCTGTAAAGACTTTCGCTGTAAAGACTTTGGCTGTAGAAACTTTGACTGTAGAGACTTTGACTGCAAATACTTTAATTTTAGAAATTTTAACTATTAAAATGTGATTGGTAACAACAAAACTGTAGAAATTGTGGCTGTAAAAATTATGATTTTAAATAAAATAAATTACAATGAATATAAACCCAAATTGTGATATAACAACGAAATTAATACATAGAACTTTATGAAAAGTTTTTATACATTCATATTTTTCTATTTTTGTATCAAATGTAATATCTGATGTTCTTTTTTATATACATAAATGGATCGTAAAAGAACTGAAAAAAAAAAATCAATTGTAAATTCGTTAATACTTTTTAAGATTAATTTTCCAATGAATTTTATTAGAGGTTTTCATATAATGGGAAAAATAAAATAAATAAAAACCTTTTCTAAAGCTTTAAAAGTACTTACCAATCACCCCCTATATATATGATTACAGTATTACACCATGAAATAGTCACTTTTTTTAAGATGTCAAGCAACCCGAATACGAAATACTGTACGGACAAATATACAAAAGAATGTGGCATCTCAAGTCGTCATTTTTTTTTTTTGTCAACAACTTTATTAGATTAGCTTATACAAGCCAATTCTGGGGGATATTGTTTACATAGGTAATTAGATGCGGTTGGGTACGAACATTTCGTGCCAAGTTATCCGCTTTTGAATTTGCACGTCGAGAAATCAAAGATAAAGAGAAAAAATCAAACTCATCCTTGTCGCTCTGAATGGCCTCTAGATAGGTAGAAAAAGCTGGCCACTCCGTCGGGGAAAACACCATCTTCACCAGGTCTGAGCAGTCTGTATAGAAACTTACTTCGCGTTTGTCTTGGCCAATCATACATCTCATGGCCCAAACTAATGCTTCCACTTCTGTGTGTAGACATGTGAGACTTCGTCGAAGGTTAGCAGCGCCCATGGTTGGTTCATCCTCACCTTGTAGTGTACAGAACCATCCTAAACCCGAGTAGTTGTCACTCTCTTCCCAAAAGCCGTCAATGAAACATCGATACCCTGTAGTGTTTATAACCTCTGACTCAGCTGACCCACGGGGCGGTGCGTCCTTTACCATTTCCAGTTGAGCTAAGGTCCAAGCATTTGCTTCACTTTCCGCTAATTTCAGAGTATCTCTGGGATCTCTGTCAATGTTTTCATGTATCTTGTCATTCCGTGCTTTCCAGATGTACCACATAATCCAAGGGAAACTTGAACTGTTGGAATTTGTTGGTGTCCTCCAAAATAAATGATCCATATTCACATATAGTGAGGTTGATGGGAAAATTCCAGGGACCGTTGGTATTTGCGATAGTGCCCAAGTTTGTAGAGCTGGGGGGACATTCAAAAATTGTATGATTAATTGTTTCTTCGGAGGCCCCACATCTACCGCAACCCGTTTCGCAATTGATACCTCTTTTCCTTAAATTTGAATTTACCGGCACACATCCACTAAGAACTTGCCAAATAAAGTGTCTCAACTTCGGTGGACATTGAAGTTTCCATGAATTTGCCTGTAACGGCCGGATATCCGGGCCAAAATAACGAGTTTGATTTTCATCTTGTTTCCTCATTTGTTCTGTGTAATATCCAGACTTAACCGTATATTTTCCGGTTTTTGTGAAATGCCACCCCATGACATCCGGACTGTTTTGTAAGCCCAAAGGCAGGACACATACCATAGGAATGTCTTTAGGATCAAAAAGAGTCCTAATTAATTCTATATCCCATGAATTTGTTTGACTATTAATCAAACACTTCACAAGAAGAGATGGGTCATGATTATGACTGTTGCTTAAAGCTGGCCTCGGGAATTGAGCAGGTATCCAGGGATCATTCCAAACTGAAATTGACTCTCCTGAACCTACTCTTTTAATAAGCCCTTTGTTAACCAGAGGTCGAGCAGATACTATACTTCGCCATCCATAAGACGGTGAGTATGATCTAATTGGGTCCATGGGATTTGAATTCCGATAATATCTTCCTTTGAATACCTTTGCGAATAAGGAATCAGGGACCGTAATCAACCGCCAGAGTTGCTTAGCTAACAAAGCTGTGTTAAAGTCATCTACATTCCGGAAACCAATTCCACCATCCGATTTACTACGACAAAGCTTATCCCACGCCTTCCAATGTAGACCCCTCGTCAAGTCGTCATTAAATTTTTAAAATTAAATACCAGATTTCGTAAATAAATTTGCTTTAATTTAATAACGGTTAAATAGAATTACTTGGATGAAATTAAACATATTTGTAGTTGCTTAAAGTGTAAGATACGATTATGGTTTTAGACATGTGGGCTTAGAGTTGCAGGTTGGGCTGGACTAAATTGTTTTACGCCCGACTACAAGTCATGACAATGTGACTTTGGTATAAGAGAGAACCGAGATGACACGAGAAGGGTTGAGTCGTCGTCTCCTTTGTGCGGCTCCAAAGAGATAAAGAGATAGAAAGAGAGAGCTTGGTGAGAGAGTTCTTCTTGGGTTTATTCTTCTCTTCTCTTCTCTTGTTCTTCCTTTATTCTTCATGTATCTTGGGTTATGTTTATAACAGAGAGATAGAGAGAGATGTGAGTACAATCTCCTTAAAGAGAACACTTGTAATCTCATTGATTAATAGTGGATTGGTTGAGGGACCGTCTTCCCTCTCCTGAGACGTAGGCTTTTCACACCGAGAGCTGAACTCAGGGTGAACAAAAAGCTTGTGTGTTCTTTCTTTTTGCTTTTTGTTTGATGCAGATTCGTGAGTCCATGTTTGGTTTAATATGAAATCAAGCATAGATTCGTAACATAAAGTTTGTGAGTACTTCCTTAAAAAGTTAGTATATCATCCTAAAACTTACTAACATTCCCTAAATCTAAAATTTGTAATTTTTAAGAATTTTTGGATTTTGATTACTTCAGGAAAAACAAAAGCATAATATATGGTATTTTGAGAAAATGCCTAATTGAGATAGGCATAGTTGTTGCTGAAAAATGATTCATCTTGGGTATGAATTCTTTGGTCTCAGATAACAGGGAGCTCAAGACTAACAAGAAGTTATCAAGTTAACTCCATAATACACTAAAGAAACAAACCTCTAACCTAGCTAGCCCCTAACTAAAAGCAGAACTCCTTATGTTTGAAGCTCCCTAGATGAAAAAGTAGAAGAAAAAAGGCTGTTGTTACTTCTCTCCATGCTGCTGATTGATGCAGATTCATCATCTTCCACCTCAAGCATCGCAAGGCTTAAGTGTAATTCTGTGCTGGAATTCGGGTAAACCTCGTCATCAAAGCAATCTCCATTTTCATCGTCTTCCATAATCCATTTCCCGGCTTCGTTTTCATCTCTTAGTAGCCTCAGTATCTGAAGAAACACTAAAGATTAGTTCTTGCATGTGGGACTTAGTTTTCTTGGAGAAGGAAAGAAAATCTTACTTGTCTGATATTGGGACGATGTGTGGCGGATCTTGTGAGGCAATGTGAAGCAGCAAGTACCATTCTTTGAAACTGAGACTCGTCGAATATATCTGTAACGTCTGGATCCAAAAGCCTTTTTAAATTTCCGCTATCAATCAAAGGCTTTGCCTGCATACCAAGGAATCGTTTTTGAAGTTACATGAAGTGTTGCTTACGCTACAAGTAACCAGCGCAAAAGAAAAGAAACTTACCCACATGACCAAACTCTCTTGTCCTCTAGGATTCTGAGGTGAAATAGGATGTCTTCCAGATATGAGTTCAAGCAGAACCACTCCAAAGGCGTAAACATCGACTTTATCACTGACTTTTCCGTACATGAAGTACTCCGGTGCAAGATATCCAAACGTTCCCACCACATCACCCTGTATCGAATATCGAGACGATGTTGTCGGTCCCCACATCGACAGACCAAAATCTGACAGCTATTCTCAAAATCATAATAAATATAATCGGTCTCTAATGACAATTAGTATATAAATCAAAGCTAGAAGCTTACATTACCTGAGGTTGGAGCTCAGCTGATAGAAGAACGTTAGAAGTTTTGACATCTCTATGAATCACTGGCTTAGAACATCGGTTATGAAGATAGTCTAACGCTTCTGCCAACCCGATAGCTATCTTGAATCTCTCTTCCCATGATAATACATACTTTCCCTTTCGCTTACCTGCAGAATCAAGCATCACACATTATACCAAATTAATTTGAATCTTATACATATGTGTGAAGTTGAGATAGTGTTGTGTTACCGTGAAGGGTTTCCTCTAAACTTCCCGTGGTTGAAAGATTGTAAACGGAGATTAGTTCATTGTCTTGGACACAAACACCAAGTAACGGTGAGATGTATTGGTGACTCAAAGAAGAGATAATATTGATTTCATGAACAAAATTTGTCATAGCTTCTTTAGATGATGACTTCAAGATTTTCACTGCAATGCCTTTTCCATCTTCAAGAATCCCTCTGTACACTTCGTTGCATCCTCCTTTCCCAATCACATTCTCTGTCATGTAAAACCAAATATCAATACAAACTCATCATGAGAGACAGAGAGAGAAAACAGAGTACCTTGAGAGAAATCTGATGTTGCTTTCTTAAGAACATTGTACTTGAACCATTTTTTGTTGTCTCTCAAAATGTCCTTGATTTGTTTCTTGATCAAGCTTGTCTCATAGTTTAGAGTCTGATGATGATGACGTGGAAACCGTTCAGGTAAGCTCATGACCCAATTGACCACTGAGACTTTTCGTGTGTGCCATTGGTGAACTTGTGGTGTCCCTAAAGTTGCTCTTTTAAGAAAAGGCCAACCTGGTTTCTCGTCTAATAATATGTCTATCGATGGAAGCGAAACCGATCTTCCTGAAATTTTCCTCTTTTCTTCAACCATCTTCAAGAGCTTTGAATCTTGATTTCAACTACAACAACCTTGTGAACTAAAATTCCTTTTCAGACTTCACTTTTATTAGACGAGAAGCTAGAAGCTCGTTTTTTTTTTCTGCATAAAAACAGAGGAATCAAACAAACAAAAACTCCATTGTAACAAGTGTTTTGTGTCAATTATGCAGAAAAAGATAGTGATACAAAAATCTACCGGATCAAGAACGTTACGTACGAACACGAGTGAAAAAGAAAGTGTCGGCGAGAAAGAGAGAGAGAGGAGTGAGCAAACAAAAGAGGCAACAACGGGTTTTGTTTTAAGAGTTTTATAAAAAAAAATTGGAGGAAAAAAAAAAAGTTAGTTAGAGGAAACCATCGATATCCGGTGAGTCAAAGGGGACGAGCGAGTGTGTAGCCACCGGCTATTGCGGGTAAAACGTAACGAACACGCCTCGACTCAATTGCCTTGAAGGCTGCCTCCTACGTACGGCAATGGCTCGAGAATTAAATGAACCAAGTCCCGTGCACATTACGCACTTTTCTTCTTCATATATTTAAAAAGCTTCCAATTTTTTTGTGAAGATCTCAGTTATTGTTTTTCCTCTAAAATAAAGTAGACTAAGAAAGAAATTGTAAAATGGTAGTAGGATAATGTAATGGGGAATGTATAAGATGCTATTTGCACTTTAACCAAAAAAAAAAAGCGATTTGGGAGAGTTAACACAAATGGAAAACAAAGAGTCCTAATGCTATTCCCATGTATTTACTTGCATGTGAATTTATGCTTTTCACGAGAACGATGCAAATCCTATAGTGATTGAAAGACATAGTATTATTTAATCAATGATTTCAATAATCAATGCATATTAGGTGATTATTAGTTCACTAAACGCCCTGACACATATCTAACCATTTCAATAAGTGTTGTAGGAATCGAATAATACGTGGGTCTAAATCGAGGGGTAGTTAACGCAAAGAAAGAGATTGATCAACAAACGGATATGTTTGGTAAAGAGGAAGCCAAGCTTATTATTGACCATAGTATTATTTAATCAATGATTTCTTTTTTGTCTTTTCTGTCAACGTTAAATCAATCATTCTTTGATATATTTATCTCCAAGGAGAAAACGTCTAGTCAATAAGCAAAATAAATATCAAAGAAATTTGATCAAAAAATCAAAAGTTTTCTTCTTTAAGAAGGAAGGGAATGTCCCAACCGATGTTTCCAAGGCTGTTCATATTTGAGGGAAACACTTTGGTTCTGAAATCATCAAAACTAAAGACCAAAACTTGTTTTTCTATACTTAATACAAAGGAGGAGACTTGTATAAGTTGGTAAATTTCTGTTGTCTTGTACTCTTGTCTTAGTTTTGTTCATCAGACCAGCTAATGTTCAGCAAGTCTATGGAAATCAAACTTACCAACTTGCTCTGTTTGCAAAGTATGAGTTTTTGAACAAGAATTGGCAAACGAAGAATGGTTTCTAAGTAGAAGAAACAAGAAAGAGTGCGAGTGTCTCCTAAATTCATGTTGCAATCATCTCTGCAACAATACCAATAACGGCTACGTAAGAACTTAACTGGAACAAAATCCTTAGAATCTAGGAAACAATGAAATCAAGGATTCGTGGTATATTTACAGATCAAAATGCAAACAAGAATACAAATACTTGTTACTAGTTCTTCAACTTTGTCAATTTCAGACTACAAACAACAGATTTTTGATTCCTTGAGTAAACAAGTTATGAAAAAGGAGAAAACAGATACTTCTAGCTCTAATTCTCCTGTTGATTCCTTTCTTCTTGTTGAATCACAGTATAGAACAACCTTTCTGAGATTTTCTCTTCTTCTTCTTCTTGTTTTTTGGTGGCTGGAGAACGACCTTGATAGCCGCATCAAACACTGCTTTTACATTCTGTTGAACAGATAACGGAAATGGGAATCATCAGGGGATTCAATTGGCGGTTTTAGACGGGTAAAGATTAGATAAAGATATTGACTCTCAGGTTGTTACCTGTTGAGTTTTTGCACTGCATTCAATATAAGCAGGTGCCCCAATCAGCTTCTTTAGTTCTTCACCCTATTTTGATACCATCAAAAGATGAAACAAGCAGAATTTTAACATCCGAGGATTCAGTTAGAATCTCATGAGAAGAGAATGAGAAAAGGTACCTGAGCAGTAGAGATAGGCACAGCACCAGGGTGCTCGGCAAAGAATTGCTTATCATCTCGAAGATCTGTAAAAGAATCAGTCATCAAAATATCAGAAGAGTTCCAAAAACAGAAAAAAATGGTAATCGGGTGATTAAGAGTTGAGCTAAAAAGAAACCAACCAAGCTTTGTTCCAACGAGGATGATGGGAACACCTGGAGCATAATGTCTCAGTTCAGGAACCCACTGAGAATCAAAAGCAAGAAACCAGATGGATTCTATCAGAATCACTGAGTGAAAACTGGATGAAACAAGGCAAGAAGTTTCCGGGGACAAACAAAGATCAAACCTTTTTAGAAACATTTTCATAGCTAGCTTTGCTAACGAGAGAGAATGCAAGTAAGAAGACATCTGCACCGCGATAGCTCAAAGGTCTTAGTCTATTGTAGTCCTCTTGCCCTGTTTCACCAAGTCAAAAACACGAATGAATCTACACGAATGACTCTTGGAAGAGAAAGAGAAATTCAAAAGATAAAGAAAGAAGAAGACAAATCCAAGGTAACAACTTGCCTGCAGTATCCCACAATCCCAAGTTGATAGTGTTCCCATCCACAATCACATTAGCACTGAAATTATCAAACACAGTTGGCACATAATCCTGTCACATAGAAAATTCCACTAAAACATTAGCCACAAAAACTCCTTTCAGAAAGTTATCTAACACACTTTCTATGATCATTAAACAGATCAAACACATCCCAGGGAAACATTGCTATGGTACATGAACCTGAGACTCTCAAATCCTAAAGATCACTACAGTACATTCACTAGAGTAGCCGAAAGAACAAAACTTTAAGAAAACCCACCAGATACTTATGACTAAATCCAACTCATAAGCTTCACCATAAGCACCAACTCACACCCAACAAGGCAACAACAAATCCAACTTCCCTAAGCTGAAGTTCACCAAATCAAAGTAAAAGAAGAGAACTTTAAGCTAACCGTGGGGAAAGTGTTGCTAGTGTAGGATATGAGCAAACAAGTCTTTCCAACAGCACCGTCGCCGACAGTGACACACTTAATAAACCTTGAAGCACTCATCTTTCTCTCTTTCTTCAAACTTCAAAAACCCTAATTTTTTCACGAATTGGGGATTTTTCACGAGAGAGAGTGAGGTTCTTTAAAGAGGAAGAAGACAAAGAAATAGCTGCTGAGAGTCTCTCCCAGACTAGAGTCTTCCTAATTTTTCCTACGCAGCCTCACATGCACTTCAATTTCTTTGGTCTTCTTCTTCCTTTTTTTTTCTTTCTTTTTTTTCTACTTTTTTACTAAGATTACAAAAATTAAAATAAATAGCATTTCTTTTTTTTTTGGGTAAGAATTAAATAGCATTTCTTGGTTAGCTGGTGCGTTCCCCAACACAAGACCCTACCAAAATTTATGGGATGAAAAATTAAATAATAATTTGTATGTACTTTTTTAAAATTATACAATTTAGATTGTCAATCTAATAATATATAATAATACCAGTGAAATTTTAGTCATGTTTAATTTGTTAGCTAAAGTTTGACTGGCTTTAATGGATTTTGCCAAATTTGTCATTAGGATTCTAAAACTAGTTATAATTTTGATTTTTTTTTTAAAAAAGTAGCTGTTTTTAGCATGCAATGTGATTGGAGTTTTATCCTTTTTCAGCCACCTTTGCATACATTTTCTTTTTTAAAATGTTAATAGTTTCGCACAAAAAAAAAATGTGAACTTAAGGTCAATATTATTTATATAACCAATCACGGACGGTAAAGAACCTTTTGAACCTGTCTAGTTAGATCTGTTAAAAACACTAATTGACCGTTAAAGAATCTGTTATAGGGACAAAAAGAATAAGAATGGCAATTTGTTGCGTATTTTTTGTCCACCATAATAGGCGAAGAATAGGGTTAAACAAACATTTAAAAATAGCAAAAAAAAATCGAAAAAGAAAAAATCAAGAGCTTCAATATTACAACGGTGGATTCTATTTCAGACGCGTAAAATTCTCTGGAAACCTGAAAAGCTGAGTGCGAAACATTCTCTTATATCATCCTCTTTTTTCAAAGCTTGTTATTTGAGCTCTCCTTGTTTTTTATTCCTCCGACAAGGACGAGGTTCCAAGAGAACTTAGCTTCTTGTTCTACGACACAAAAATTAATTCAAAAAAGAAAAAGAAGAGAGTTCAATGAGAAAACATTCTCTTGATCGATGGCTTTTAGCGGCCGTTCTTGTGGTTCTCCTCTCGTCTTCTTCCTCCTTTGCGGCTAAAAAGGACGTGAAGAAGAAGAAGAGTAATAAGGAGGTGACATATGATGGAACCTCTTTGATCATTGATGGCAAAAGAGAGCTTCTTTACTCTGGATCTATTCATTACCCTAGAAGCACTCCTGAAGTACTTATTGAATCACATCATCTCTGTTTTTGTAGAAGTTTTTTTTTTTGTTTGTATTTGATATATTGAGATTATTGTGCCATTTGGGTTTGGTTTAGATGTGGCCAAGTATCATCAAGAGAGCCAAACAAGGCGGTTTGAACACGATTCAGACATACGTTTTCTGGAATGTACATGAGCCTCAACAAGGAAAGGTTATTCTTAAACACAAATTGATCTCTAGAACATATAAAACATATGCATGCATGAATCATTAGGATTCTTAATGTATTTTGTGTTGTTTTTCATTAGTTCAACTTTTCTGGACGAGCTGATTTGGTGAAGTTCATAAAGTTGATTGAGAAGAATGGCATGTATGTGACCTTAAGGCTTGGACCGTTTATCCAAGCTGAATGGACTCATGGGTAATAATGCATTGCTTCTTCTTCTTTTTTTCTTTTCTTTTTGTCGTTCTCAACTTCTTCCTTTTAACATTTTATATGATCTCTTTGTAATCAGAGGACTTCCTTATTGGCTTAGAGAAGTTCCTGGAATTTTCTTCCGTACAGATAATAAACCATTCAAGGTATTATAAATGTCCAAATGTATGTGTGTTTTGTTACAATGAAATATATTAAAAGATATGACCAAAAATACTATTGCAGGAACATACAGAAAGGTATGTACGGATGATACTCGACAAAATGAAGGAGGAAAGATTGTTTGCGTCACAAGGAGGCCCCATTATATTAGGACAGGTGACAAAATAAATAAAAATCTATATATGATTTGAAAAATGTTATTAAAGGATGATTTTTTGTAATGAATATTTATATGAATTGCAGATAGAGAACGAGTATAGCGCGGTTCAACGTGCATATAAACAAGACGGGTTAAACTACATTAAGTGGGCATCTAAATTGGTTGACTCAATGAAACTCGGGATCCCATGGGTTATGTGCAAGCAGAACGACGCTCCTGATCCTATGGTAAACTTCTTTATTTCCAGATTGTGTTTTCTCTGAATGAGGAAGAAAAGAGTATTGATGTATTGATGTGGAAACAGATCAATGCTTGTAATGGAAGACATTGCGGTGATACTTTCCCCGGTCCAAACAAAGAAAACAAACCATCTTTATGGACTGAGAATTGGACTACTCAGTGAGTTTGTTTTTCTTACTCTTAAATTAGAAATGCAGAAACTTTAGATTCATTCGTATAAGTGTTAAATATCTTGCGAATTTCGTTGATAGGTTCCGCGTGTTTGGTGATCCGCCAACTCAGAGATCAGTAGAAGATATCGCTTATTCAGTTGCTCGATTCTTCTCCAAGAACGGAAGCCATGTGAACTACTACATGGTACAATAATGACCCATTCGCATTAACTATATATGCAAAAATGATTCCCAAAATGGTTCTTTGATTGTTGTGTTATAATGTTGTAGTACCACGGAGGGACTAACTTTGGAAGAACCTCTGCACATTATGTAACCACTAGATACTACGATGATGCACCTCTTGATGAATATGGTTTAGAGAGAGAGCCTAAGTATGGTCATCTTAAGCATCTTCACAGTGCTCTTAACCTCTGCAAGAAGCCACTTCTTTGGGGTCAGCCTAAAACCGAGAAACCTGGAAAAGATACAGAGGTATTAGCATATATGCATATACACATAAAAATAGATTCTGTTTTTTTCCCAAAATTTTTTTAAAGGATTCAACTTTTTGGTTTGTAAAAACAGATTAGATACTACGAACAACCTGGAACCAAAACTTGTGCCGCTTTCTTGGCTAACAACAATACCGAAGCTGCAGAAACTATCAAATTCAAGGGCAGAGAATACGTGATCGCGCCTCGTTCCATTAGTATTCTTCCCGATTGTAAAACTGTTGTTTACAACACTGCACAGGTGAAGAAAACTTCTGGTTTATTCGAGCAACAACAAAAGAATAAAGTATTTAACACGTTCTTGTTTGTTTGGATTGGACCAGATTGTTTCTCAACACACTTCAAGGAACTTTATGAAGTCTAAAAAGGCGAACAAGAAGTTTGATTTCAAAGTATTCACTGAGACATTGCCTAGTAAACTGGAAGGCAACTCTTACATACCTGTTGAGCTTTACGGTTTGACTAAAGACAAGACAGACTATGGATGGTACACAACAAGGTAAAGACTTTGCTTTTATGTGATTCTGTATCGAATATAAAAGAAGAGAATTTTGAAGTTGAATTTTGCTTTGCAGCTTCAAGGTTCATAAGAATCACTTACCTACCAAGAAAGGAGTTAAGACTTTTGTGAGGATTGCTAGTCTTGGACACGCGTTGCACATTTGGCTTAACGGCGAATACCTTGGTAAGAATTGTGCAAGAATGATCTACAAGTACAACAATGAGCTATACTAATGATATCTTCTTATATACCAGGAAGTGGACATGGAAGCCATGAAGAGAAGAGTTTTGTTTTCCAGAAACAGGTTACACTTAAAGCAGGAGAGAATCATCTTATAATGCTTGGTGTTCTCACAGGATTCCCAGTAAGTAATTAACAAACATAGTTCAAAATCTTAATTTATATAGATGAAGATTTGTTTCGTTAATGTTGGGATTTTTTGTTGTTACAGGACAGTGGATCTTACATGGAGCATAGATACACCGGTCCTCGTGGTGTTTCCATCCTAGGATTGACTTCTGGAACACTTGATCTCACTGAGAGCAGCAAATGGGGAAACAAGGTTTGAAATCAATCTCAAAATTCCTCTGTTATTGAATTACAACATTGAGTTTATATCTCATTTGTTTTGATCTGTTTTTTTTCGATCTTTAGATCGGTATGGAAGGTGAAAAACTCGGAATCCACACTGAGGAAGGTTTAAAGAAGGTCGAATGGAAAAAATTCACCGGAAAAGCACCAGGACTTACATGGTACCAGGTAATAGACAAAAAAAATCAGACTATATAGAGTATGATTGGTAAGAAATGTCGAAATTTTCTAAGGAATGTGAAACATTGCAGGCATACTTTGATGCACCAGAGAGCCTAAACGCAGCGGCGATTCGCATGAACGGAATGGGAAAAGGGTTGATTTGGGTGAACGGAGAAGGTGTTGGAAGATATTGGCAATCGTTCTTATCTCCATTAGGTCAACCTACACAAATAGAGTATCACATCCCTAGATCTTTCTTGAAGCCCAAGAAGAACCTTCTTGTTATCTTTGAGGAAGAGCCTAATGTGAAGCCTGAGCTTATGGACTTTGTCATCGTTAACAGAGACACTGTTTGTTCTTATGTCGGTGAAAACTACACTCCAAGTGTTAGACATTGGACTAGGAAGCAAGATCAGGTCCAAGCCATCACAGATAATGTGAGTCTTACGGCTACACTTAAATGCTCAGGCACTAAGAAAATCGCAGCCGTTGAGTTCGCTAGCTTCGGAAACCCTATCGGTGTTTGTGGAAACTTCACACTTGGTACTTGTAATGCTCCTGTTTCAAAGCAAGTCATCGAGAAGGTAAAATATCATATCTTGTCTCTCTTTTTGTTATATAAAGTGTACCTTGTGATAGAAGTAACCAATAAAAAAAACTGTTGCAGCACTGTTTGGGGAAAGCAGAGTGTGTGATTCCAGTGAACAAGAGCACGTTCCAACAAGACAAGAAGGATTCGTGTAAGAACGTTGCGAAGACACTCGCCGTACAAGTCAAGTGTGGCCGTGGCAAGAAGAACTGAGAGTATATATCATCACATTATCATATGGTTCAATGTATCGTGTTTAGTAGACCAATTTCAAAATGTTGTGGCATCGATTTTTGTCGTTCTGTTTGTATTTGATTTCTTCAATTTAACGCTAATACACGAGTAAGGTATTCGAATATGCTCCAGAAACAACTAAATTACCAAAAAAAAAAGTTTCCATTTATTTAATCAAGGAATAAACATGCACGCCGTTTAACAAAAACCTTACAAACTCGTGTGTCGTTTTTGTGTAACAAAATGACATGCAAGTCACGTGCGAACAAGCGTATCTAAGAAGCCAATGAGGTCCACCGAAAGATGTGGCTGAGGAAAACAGCAGATAACTGACACCGCCCATTCAAATCCCGTTTCTCATTGGGTGGTTTTATCTCTTTGGCCCAAATTTCGGTGTAACCAAATAAAAATCTTCTTCACACACACATCCTTGACCATTTTTCTTGTTCATCGCTCTCTTTCTCCTTCACCAATCCCAGACGAGTAGGAGCGAGCTATGGCGGCACCGATTGTTGACGCTGAGTACTTGAAGGCGATCACCAAGGCTCGCCGTGACCTCCGTTCTCTCATCGCGAACAAGAACTGTGCTCCGATCATGCTCCGATTGGCGTAAGTTTCGATTTCCTTGGTTTTTCGTCGCTTCGCTTGTGTTTCGACTGCGACGGATTTCGTTTGTGTTTCTGTTGAAATCACTCGATTTTGTTTGTTTTTTGACTGTTGAAATGTTGTATCATCTGGTTTTTGTGAAGATGGCACGATGCTGGAACCTATGATGCTCAATCGAAGACCGGTGGACCTAATGGCTCTATCAGGAACGAAGAAGAGTTCACTCATGGTGCCAACAGTGGTTTGAAGATCGCTCTCGATCTCTGTGGTAGGATTCGTTTTCTGGATAATTTTTCCTCCGCTGCGCTTGCTTTGTTTCATGTTTCATATGTCATGAAATATTACTCTCTATACGCAGGCTTAGTGTGTACTGTTGATTTTTCATTGGCACAATTTCTTGATTTACTTACTTGCATTGATTTTAGTTGACTTGTTGTTGTTGTTGTTGTTAGTCTGTGCTTTAGATTACTCGTGAATTTTGGATCTGCCGATACTGTGTTCTCATGTGATGTATCCGATTCATGTTGTGGTTTAAGAACACTGTTCAAAATAATTTCATTATGCTTTTGGAAATCGTCGTTGAATTGTTTCGTTATGAGATCTGAGATCTTATCTTTGATGTTTCAGAGGGCGTGAAAGCTAAAAATCCCAAAATCACATACGCAGACCTGTATCAGGTGAGTTATGGCTGTGAAAGAAATCTTTGTCATTTGTTTTCAAAGTTCGCTGGAATTGTATGCTGCTTGTGTCATAACCTCGTCCCAGGTTTTAGCTTGTTTAGTAGACTTAGTTGATAGTTGAGCAGCTGTGTAATTTTGATTTCAGTTTATTGCAACAGGGGAGTGGCAATTTGTTTCAGGAGATGTTGCTGATTGTGATTTGCTTTACAAAAATCATAGATTGACTATGTTGTTGTTCAAGTAGAACTTTTATCTCTTGCAGTAGTAGCAATATTCAAGTATAATATACACACATAGAATTCAAACTTACAAGAAGGAAATTGTAATGTGGACTGAATAGATGTCACATGTCTATCATCTGTACCTATATCCTGTTTCTACTACTGTTTGTATTGCCGTTTCTCCCTATTATATTTGGTCTTATAAGGTAGAGGCTTTATATGTACCAGTTTAATGGCAATTAAGTTTTGAATATGAATAGTTTACTTTTTAAGTATTTTGTTTTAGCTTGCTGGTGTGGTAGCAGTTGAGGTTACTGGTGGACCTGACATCGTGTTTGTTCCTGGAAGAAAGGTATATTTTCTCATCTTTTGAGACATTATAACAGCTTTGTTTAACACTAAAGCAAATAAAATTACTGTATGTTTCTTCTTGATAGGATTCAAATGTCAGCCCCAAGGAAGGAAGACTTCCTGATGCCAAACAAGGTACACTAAATTGTTATATCAATTATAACAAACTTTCATGTTTTCTACTGATATTATAGTCATGAAATTGGAAAATCCTTTCTATGAATTCACATTGTTTATATCTCTGTAGGTTTCCAACATCTTAGAGATGTCTTCTACCGGATGGGACTATCTGATAAGGATATTGTGGCACTCTCAGGGGGTCATACTCTGGTAAATTCATTGGTCACTTACTTAACTTCCGTTTTTTTTTTTTACACAAATGAAAGGTATACGCATGTGCTTATGACCACTTTTGGGTTTTTAGGGAAGGGCTCACCCAGAGAGGTCAGGCTTCGATGGACCATGGACTCAAGAGCCGCTGAAGTTTGACAACTCCTACTTCGTGTAATTTTCATTTCTTTATCCTCAGAGATCTTCTTCTTTGTATTTTTAGTCTTTTCTGGTTGTGTCTCCAAGAAGAAGAAGCAGCAAATTACAGGATCGGTTATCCATGATTATTTACTGTTTTGGTACCAGGGAACTGCTGAAAGGAGAATCAGAGGGCTTGTTGAAACTTCCAACTGACAAGACCTTATTGGAAGACCCGGAGTTTCGTCGTCTTGTTGAGCTTTATGCAAAGGTATAATATACTGGAAATATTCTCTGCCTCTTAGCCATTTGTTTCTTGCGTTGCTATGATAGCTGTTGGAACATAACTCGATTTCCTTTATTGACTTCACATTTTCACTGAATCCACAAGCACATACAGAATCACAAACCAAAGTTTCTAGGGTTTTGTTCTAGAGTACCCCACAAATCCTAATCGCCAATAATAGTTGCTGATGTTGCAAATTGATAAAATGAACACTCTTAGGAATTAGTATCATCCTGTAACGGTGAGAACCTCACAGTCCCTATTTTTCTTCATGTTTGGTGTGGCTTTAAAATTAGCTTTTGTAAGATAGAAATTCCTTGATTTCCTTGCTTAATTAAGTTTCAATAAGATAAGCAAATGTTGTTGGCTGTTGACAAGTCCAGTGTGTTGTGACAGGATGAAGATGCATTCTTCAGAGACTATGCGGAATCGCACAAGAAACTCTCTGAGCTGGGTTTCAACCCGAACTCCTCAGCGGGCAAAGCAGTTGCAGACAGCACGATTCTGGCACAGAGTGCGTTCGGGGTTGCGGTTGCTGCTGCGGTTGTGGCCTTTGGTTACTTTTACGAGATTCGGAAGAGGATGAAGTAAACGAAATAGTAGGAAAACACGAAGCAACGGTTCTCGTATTTGGGCATTAAAGAAACTATTAATCATCTATCGGATTTGTAGTTGTAGGGGTTTTCATGTCAAGATAATACCCTATTTTGCTGCTACACTAAAATATTTGAATCCACGGTTCTACTATTTAGTAGTAAAAAAGTTAAAAGTCAATATTTTGGTTGGGGGTGAAAGTGGTCCGTGATGTATTGTTGCGATATTTGTTCCATTGCAATGTTCGTTACACTTTTTATTAATTATGCCAAAGAAAAAAAAAAAAACAAAGATCGGTCGATATCTACCAAAGTGGGACATAACCTGAAACTTGACCTAACCTTGGTAGTGGTAGGTTTAGTTAGGTAGGAAACTTCTACTATGAAATTTTAATTTTAATTTATTTTCGTATCTTCATTAAAGAAGACAATATACAATGTTAGTTGCCAGTTACCTAAATATAGGCTCGGGGTGACATGTAACGGACGCAAACTAGCAAATAGCTTTATTCAAGTTGACATAAAAGAATTATAAATGATGTTGTTACGTAACAGAACTGTATTTTTACAGAATGTGAAATCACCTAACAATAACTTATAGTATAAGAAACTAAAAGAAAGAAACGCATGTCTTCTGGATTTGGACTATAACGAAGGTTTTGTAAGTACTGGATATGAAGATTACATTTTCAATAATTAGGAAATACTATATGTTACATGTTGCTCTCTGTATACATTCTAAAAGTCGTATATGTACCTAGTTTTTTAAGATTTTGTTTGGTGTGTGGACAACAAATCACATGTCTATTCTATCCAATTTATTTTGTTCGTAATTAAATATACAAATATGTCGGTAGGAGTTCAGAGTAAATGTACACCATGAAATCTACCAAAGTCTTTTAAGATTGTCTTTCAGGTATCAAACAAACTTTCACCAATAAAGCTTTTTCCCTTTTCCAAATTAAGAACTCCAAACAAGAATAAAAACCACAATCATTATTCGATATGTTTTTATCGATACTTCATTTCAAAAAAATCCCCCTAGCTATTTACAAAAAACTTTTCAAGAATGTTTTTTTTACGAGTCTTCGCATTTTCATATATACTGATCAGTGTACGGAGAAATAATGCCTTCAACCTTTTCATGGCATGACAGCAAAAATCTGAATATTTTTTAGGCCATAGATGCGATAAATTCACAGATTTCTAGAATTCGATTTCGATTACTCCCTCCGTTTCAGTTTAGTTGTCGTTTTAGGATTTAAATTTTGTTTCATAATAGTTGTCGTTTTAGGTTTTCAATGCAAATGTTTGGTGAAAATTCCAGTTTTATTTCTACTGTTTTAATGTTTTGGCCAATGAAATTTTTTATAAAATATATTAATAAAGGATAAAATAGAAAATTTAATGTTTTTCTTAATTTATATGAAAAAACCTTAAACGACAACTAAAACGAAACGAAGGGAGTATAGTTTTAGAATTATTAATCCAAATGATATGTTCAATGATAAGCTCACGAAAAGCGCTTCTCAAGAAACCATGTTTTTTTACAGAATTAGTTGGACGTTATGATAAATAAGAAACCTTGAATTAATGGAAAAGAAGATAAGGAATTAATTAAGAGATTGGTAAATGGTAGTTGAGAAGTAAAAAGGTCACGTGTTAGGGAAAATCATTAATGGAGAAGGAGAAAGCAGGTAGAAATGCACTCTCCATTTTCATTACATTACAAACTCCACGTGAGGTTTCACCCTCCACACTGCTATTAAGTTTTGGTGAAATTTGTTTATTACTACTAGTATATTAAAAAAATTCACTAAAGGAGAGAATTTCAAGAAATTGAAGATTGTAGGAAGTCCTGATTTTGTGTTAGTCACAAGTATACATCAATGTATCATATACTACGTAGCTAAATATTAGTATATCCACCAAAACCAATCTTGTGTGTGCCTTCTAGATTAATGAATATCCACCAAAAGGAGTAAGTCGGAAACATATCAAACTCGAACACTAGCTACCTATAATGGATAAATTAACATGCTATGAACACCGGTACGTTATGGATCTAAGCCACAAACTTTTGATTAACCAAAAAAATATCAAACTAATTAACATGTTCTTCTACTTTTTTAAAAAAAAATCTAACTAACATTTCAAAAACTATTGATTTGAATATACTACTTTGGATGCTCTTTACAACATCCTTACCAAACTCACTATAACAAATATATACTATTTTCTCATTGTAACATAAATGTCCATAATTTGATGCGGTACGAAACCATCCAACTTTGTCCTAAAAAATCCTTATATATTTTCTACTCTTTTTTTGACAACCAAATAGCTCAAATTATTTGCATATCTAGAAAGTTATTACCGAACCAAATTTGATGATTTTTTTACGTAGTAATGAAACTATAATATATGCTGGGCTAACACGGGATGAGCTGACGGATTTATGCAAGCCATTTTCAAGTCGGGAAGTAGAGGATTCCGTAAGGAGTATGGGCCGTTTTAAGTCCCCTGGACCAGATGGCTATCAACCCATTTTTTATCAAGAAAGCTGGGAGGTGGTAGGGGAGTCGGTGACCAGATTTGTGTTAAACTTCTTTGAGTCAAATGCCCTGCCAAGTGGAGCTAATGATGCGCTTTTGGTCCTCATAGCGAAAGTAGCCAAGCCGGAAAAGATAATGCAATTCAGACCTATTAGCTTATGTAATGTCTTATTTAAGACAATTACAAAAACTATGGTTATGAGGATGAAGAAGGTTATGACCAAGCTAATAGGCCCTGCTCAGTCAAGTTTTCTACCTGGACGGTTAAGTACGGACAACATAGTAGTGGTCCAAGAGGCGATTCACTCTATGAGACGGAAGAAGGGAAGAAAGGGTTGGATGTTACTTAAGCTTGATCTAGAAAAAGCATACGACCGTATAAGATGGGACTTCTTAGAAGACACTCTCACGGCAGCTAAGTTTCCAGTGTCTTGGATAAGGTGGATAATGCAATGCGTGACAGGCCCAGCAATGACGTTATTATGGAATGGTGAGAAAACGGACCCGTTTACACCGGCGAGAGGGTTGAGGCAAGGAGATCCGTTGTCCCCGTATCTCTTTGTACTTTGTATGGAGCGGCTATGTCATCAAATTGAGTTTTCCATCGCAGACAAGAAGTGGAAACCGATTAGTTTATCATGTGGAGGGCCGAAATTGTCACACATATGCTTTGCGGACGACCTCATCCTCTTTGCAGAAGCATCAGTGGCGCAGATAAAGGTTATCAGGAAGGTACTAGAACGCTTTTGCATAGCCTCTGGTCAAAAAGTGAGTCTCGAGAAGTCTAAGATCTTTTTTTCCAAGAATGTTCATCGAGACTTGGCTAAGTTGATCTCGGATGAGAGCGGGATTCAGGTGACTTGTGACCTCGGTAAATATCTTGGAATGCCAATCCTACATAAACGTATGAATAAAGACACGTTTGGTGATGTGGTGGAAAGAGTCTCTTCACGTTTGTCGGGGTGGAAAGGCCGATTCTTAAGCATGGCGGGAAGAGTGACACTAACAAAGGCTGTGTTGTCATCTATACCGGTACATTCAATGAATACGATTTTGATGCCGACACATACTCTTGATAGATTGGATCGTCTGTCACGATCGTTTGTATGGGGTAGCTCTCTGGAGAAGAAGAAACAACATTTAATTGCTTGGGATAGAGTTTGCTTACCAAAACAAGAAGGAGGTTTGGGTATTCGAAAATCAAAACAAATGAACAGAGCACTATTGGCTAAGGTTGGCTGGCGTTTGTTACATGATAAGGTCAGCCTCTGGGCAAGAATTCTGAGATGCAAATGTAAGGTTGGTAATGCTCAAGAACATCAATGGACAGTAGCCAAAAGTAATTGGTCGTCCACGTGGAAAAGCATTGCAATTGGACTGCGAGAGGTGGTTTTCCCTGGTTTGAGTTGGGTTGCTGGTAACGGACGGGAAATCAGCTTCTGGAATGATAAATGGTTAAACCAGCAAACGCTATGTGACGTGGCTGTAGTAGATATCCCCGCAGAGATGAGATTGCTTCGACTCCGTGACTATTGGAATGAGGGTATGGGTTGGGACTTGGCACGAATTACGCCATATCTACCACAATCGACGAGATTGCAATTGGTGGCGGTGGTAATTGACAGCGTCACCGGGGCGAAGGACAGGCTATCATGGAGTGAGTGCTCTGATGGGAGATTCACGGTGAAGTATGCTTACAGGCTTTTAACTCGGTCTGATAATCCGAGACAGAACATGACTTCCATTTTTGATAGGTTGTGGCGAGTGGTGGCACCGGAGCGGGTGAGACTCTTTCTCTGGTTGGTGGTAAATCAAGCAATTATGACAAATGCTGAACGATATAGAAGACATTTGAGTGATACTGAGGTATGTCAAGTTTGCAAAGGAGGGAATGAAACAATTTTGCACGTGTTACGAGATTGCCCTGCAATGGAGGGTGTATGGGCCAGAAGTATAGCTGCGGGGAGAGTTCGTCGTTTCTTTGCAGCATCGTTGTTGGAATGGATATATAGCAATCTTGGGGATGATAAGGAGGTAGATGGAAGTCGCTGGTCTACGCGCTTTGCGATGAGTATATGGTGGGGGTGGAAGTGGCGCTGCGGGAACATATTTGGGTCTAATGCAAGATGTCGGGATAGAGTGCGGTTCCTCAGAGACTTGTCGGCGGAGGTGACTCTAGCACACAAAATGGTCGCAGGGAACACTACCACGGTCACAAGGGAGGAGAGACTTATTAAGTGGTCACCACCGGGGGAAGGATGGCTGAAATTGAACACGGATGGAGCTTCACATGGGAATCCGGGGTTAGCTACAGCGGGGGGAGTTTTGCGAGATGGTGGAGGTAATTGGCGTGGTGGATTTGCCTTAAATATAGGTATATGCTCCGCACCATTGGCCGAGTTATGGGGAGTCTACTATGGTCTTTATATAGCTTGGGAGAGCCGAGTCCGAAGACTGGAGTTGGAAGTTGATTCGGAGATAGTGGTTGGTTTTCTCACGACAGGGATTAGTGATTCTCATCCGTTGTCGTTCCTAGTACGTTTGTGCTATGGCTTCTTATCTAAGGACTGGATAGTCCGTATTTCACACGGGTATAGGGAGACCAATCGTCTAGCGGATGGATTGGCGAACTATGCTTTCTCGATGCCTTTGGGTTTCCATAGGCTTCAGGCTAGCCCGGAGTCAATGAACTCGATTATTTTAGAGGATATTCAAGGGACTGCGTTCCCGCGTTCTGTTATAGTGTAATTTTTTTACTATTTTTCCCTTTGCATACCAAAAAAAAAAATGAAACTATAATATATATTAAAAAAAACAACATGACCCATATTTTCACCTATCTAAATTCCTTAACTAAAATATCAATAAATTTGAAAATTTGGTAAAGTTGAAAATTTTCTTTAGGAAATGTGAAAATATTGATCACAGTTCAAAATAGTAAATCACAGCAGCAAAACGCATGTCGCCATTCAAAAGTCGAACGTGATAATCTATAGACGTTGTATCATAATTATGGTTTTCACACCTACCACTAGGCTAAATAAAGTAGACAACTAGACTTAGGTTTGAAGAAAACCTTAAAATCCATATAGCGTTTTCCCATTGAAACTGTGAAGAAGATCGTGTGAATGTTGCAGTTTATTAGTTTTGATCCAAAATACAAAAAAACAAATACACGATTTAATCTTAAAGAAAAAAAAAAAAAAAAAAAAGAGATCAGAAAACGGAGCCCACTAGCCACTCCTTCAAACGTGTCTTACCAACTCTCTTCTAGAAACAAATTAGGCTTCACCTTCCTCCTCCAACCTCTCTCTTTCTTTCTCAAACCATCTCTCCATAAAACCCTAATTTCTTCATCACAAGAAGAAGAAGAAGAAAGATGGGGAGGTCTCCTTGCTGCGAGAAAGACCACACGAACAAAGGAGCTTGGACTAAGGAAGAAGACGATAAGCTTATCTCTTACATCAAGTCTCACGGCGAAGGTTGTTGGCGTTCTCTTCCTAGATCCGCCGGTCTTCAACGTTGCGGTAAAAGCTGTCGTCTCCGTTGGATTAACTATCTCCGGCCTGATCTCAAGAGAGGAAATTTCACCCTCGAAGAAGATGATCTCATCATCAAACTCCATAGCCTTCTCGGCAACAAGTGAGTCACACAACAAATCCTCTGTTTTTTTTTTTTTTTTACTATCCTCTGCTCTGTTTTTTATACTCTGTTTTTTTTTCTTAGGTGGTCTCTTATCGCGACGAGATTACCGGGAAGAACAGATAACGAGATTAAGAATTACTGGAATACACATGTTAAGAGGAAGCTATTAAGAAGAGGGATTGATCCCGCGACTCATCGACCGATCAACAAAACTCCTCAAGATTCGTCTGATTCTAGTAAAACAGAGGACTCTCTTGTCAAGATTCTCTCTTTCGGTCCTCAGTTGGAGAAAATAGCAAATTTTGGGGACGAGAGAAATGAAAAGGAAGTCATGTGCCAAAAAGAGAGAGTTGAGTACTCTGTTGTCGAAGAAAGATGTCTAGACTTGAATCTTGAGCTTAGAATCAGTCCACCATGGCAAGACCAGCTCCATGATGAGAAGAACCTGAGGTTTGGGAGAGTGAAGCGTATGTGCACTGCGTGCCGTTTTGGATTTGGGAACGGCAAGGAGTGTAGCTGTGATAATACGAAATCTCAAACAGAGGACAGTAGTAGCAGCAGTTATTCTTCAACCGACTTTAGCAGTAGCATTGGTTATGACTTCTTGGGTCTAAACAATAGGGTTTTGGATTTTAGCACTTTGGAAATGAAATGAAATATATTAATCAATTTATAGCTGTTGAATTGTGATACTATTAAAGCTACTAACAGACTCGTTCATGGTTCTCAAGTTCTTCTTTTAACTATGTTTATTCATATCATAGTTGTCAGTATCTGTCATCATATTTGATAATCTACTCAAAAGATGTGAAAAAAATTCCAAGTTTTTTCAAGTGGATCGCATGTTTATGGGTGTAATACTTTAGTTGACAAGACACATGCATTTAAATTCGATACTTAGTATATATTCAGAATTTTACTCGATTTTCCAACCAATGTTTGACAAATGTATGTCGATGGTTATTCCCAAGAGATTGGATTTGGACATATCAATGAAGTGGATAAGCTGTGTAAGGATGAGAAGCGTGAGAACGATTGAAAGGGTCTTTAGGCTTAGTAAGTAGTACATGTTTTCTATTCATTGCAAGTCCTTTTGGCATATTTCGTTTGATTTTCCTTAGTACTAATTCAAAGCATTCACTGTGTTGGTAAAATGTCTTTATCACATTAATGTTTTGTTCACTAGATTTAACAAAAGTCACTCACCTTATTTCCAAAACTATACAAATATATAAAATATAAGAACTTAACCAGTGTGGTTTGGATTTTTCCAAAAAAAAATTAAATGTCAAACAACGGACATCAACCTAAAACTTTGTAGTTTAGTTAGTATCAGGCTAGTGGAAACAATGGTTCTACATGTTGTTAAACTCCATAATGTTAAAGATACGAAATTTCAAGAAATGTATAGTGGAAAATATGTTAAAAAATGAACGATATCAAAATAGATATACAAGAGTTCTATCGCTTTGACTTAACTTGGTGGATATTTTAAAAGAGTGCAAAATGTAAAAGCAAGATAGGGATAACTTATCCGGGATAAGGCGATAAGCTATGAGACGAACGAAATATTGAAATGAATTCTGTAGAGAGTCCAAAATAAGCTTTGTATTTATAGTTATGTACTTAAATTTTGATAAAACCTTTGATAAAAAAAAAAGAATAAAAAGGAATAAAAAGAAAAGAATGTTTGAGTATTCTTATTTAGTGACGCCTAAACACACCATAAATCAACACAAACATTCTTTAATCTTTCACTGACCATCAAATTTATTCATTTCTTACTTATGATATCACAAAAAGCCTGCAAAAGATTTGAACGGCAACCCTAAACCTACGAAAACTTTTATATAGAGATAAATATGGCAGAATGATGCAGGTGAACTAGATTTAAAAACGAATAAAACAGATCATACAATGACAAAGTTAATATACTTGGTGGAGAAGTACCAAAACATTAAAATAAATGGCCTAGTATGATATATAAAAAGATAAATGGGTAGCCCAATACACCTACTGGGCTTTCCAATATTGGGATATGCGACTGGGTTGGTGTTATCTGTGTAAAACCTATCATCCACCATCAGAAGTTGAAAATATAGCCGTTGGAGTTCATAAAGGACGAATATAGTAATATTGAGGATCACAAAAAGTCTCTGTTGCGTCGCTTTTATTGCCCAATTGCAGCGACTCAGATTCTCTGCTCAACTCTCTCCGCTCCTCCACCATAAAAGAGACAAGAAAATTATCTATAAATTAAAGACAACAGATAAATCAAAAATTCTTAAAAAGCCTACTAATCTACTAATATGATTAGCTGATTACTAGTGAAGTTTTGTTGACAAAATCAACATGTAAATTACTAGTGAAGTTTTGTTGACAAAATCAACATGTAAATTACTAGTATAGTAAACACAGGATGTGATTGATGAGTTTGTGATTAGATTGATTTTGGAGAAATTAATCGACCGTTAGAAGTGGATCGTATTATATAGTTACGATGATCTCACATGCATATGTGATCGATCACACTTTTCCTGGTGATAAAAGGTAACTTCCGCAGTTCCGATGTCCACTTTTCTCAAATCCAAATTTTATAATAAAAATGAATAAAATACATTGAATCCTACAAAGCGATGACTCATTCTCGCAGTATCTCCATAACACGCTGCCGTTTCACTACGCAACCACAAAGACCACCTATCTCATTCGTTAATGAAAGTAATTAACGGATTAAACCAAACATTAGTACTACTCCATCACAAACAACAAACTACTCAAAAGTCATCAAATAATTACACAAAACACCAGTTTTGCATTATTTAATTTTCAGAATTGTGTTTTCGATATTTCTGTTTTATAGTCATGTTAAAATACACATGAAATTGATCAAAATTGTATTCTTTGACTTATTTAATCACACTACTGCCCAGAATCATACAAGCGACACAGTACTAGGAATATATATCTAAAGTTGATTAACACTCAATAAACTAACAATTAAAATTTATAGTATTAAAATCAAAACAGAAAAAAAGAGTGAATTAAGATATTTTTTTTCCTTTATAATTATGAGAGCACCAATGTCATGTCGGTAAAACCCCACTCACTTCACTCCCTCCACTTCTTCAATGGCTTCCTCCATCATCGCTCTTCTTCTCTTCCTCTCTTCTCCGTTCATCTCCTTCGCCGCTTCTCAGACCGCGAAGACCTTCATTTTCCGTATCGATGGTGGATCTATGCCTTCTATCTTCCCGACGCACTACCACTGGTACAACACCGAGTTCGCCGAAGAATCTCGCATCCTCCATGTCTACCACACCGTCTTCCATGGTTTCTCCGCCGTGGTTACTCCCGACGAAGCAGATAACCTCCGTAACCACCCAGCGGTTCTCGCTGTTTTCGAAGACCGGCGTCGTGAGCTTCACACTACTCGTTCTCCTCAATTTCTAGGTCTACAAAACCAAAAAGGACTCTGGTCAGAATCTGATTACGGATCAGACGTAATCATTGGCGTATTCGATACCGGAATCTGGCCGGAGAGGAGGAGTTTTTCAGATCTCAACCTTGGTCCGATTCCAAAACGGTGGAGAGGCGTTTGCGAATCCGGAGCCAGATTCGGTCCTCGGAACTGTAATCGGAAAATCGTCGGAGCAAGATTCTTCGCTAAGGGACAACAAGCTGCCGTAATCGGAGGAATCAACAAAACCGTTGAGTTTCTTTCTCCTCGTGACGCCGATGGACACGGTACTCACACTTCCTCAACCGCCGCAGGACGTCACGCTTTCAAAGCGAGCATGTCTGGTTACGCCTCCGGTGTAGCCAAAGGTGTTGCTCCTAAAGCTCGTATCGCCGCCTACAAAGTCTGTTGGAAAGAATCCGGTTGTCTCGATTCCGATATCCTCGCCGCCTTCGATGCCGCCGTCAGAGATGGTGTCGATGTCATATCGATCTCAATCGGTGGTGGAGACGGGATTACTTCTCCGTATTACCTCGATCCAATCGCTATAGGCTCATACGGCGCCGCGTCGAAAGGAATCTTCGTCTCTTCCTCCGCCGGAAACGAAGGACCTAACGGTATGTCAGTTACAAACCTCGCGCCGTGGGTAACCACCGTTGGTGCTAGTACAATCGATCGGAACTTCCCCGCGGATGCAATTCTCGGTGACGGACATCGTCTCAGGGGCGTGTCTCTCTACGCTGGAGTTCCGTTAAACGGTCGTATGTTTCCGGTGGTTTATCCCGGTAAATCGGGAATGTCATCGGCGTCTCTATGTATGGAGAATACGCTCGATCCCAAGCATGTGAGGGGTAAAATAGTAATTTGTGATAGAGGAAGCAGTCCACGTGTAGCAAAGGGATTGGTAGTGAAGAAAGCAGGCGGCGTCGGAATGATTCTCGCTAACGGCGCATCCAACGGTGAAGGATTAGTCGGAGATGCTCATCTTATCCCAGCCTGCGCCGTTGGATCAAACGAAGGAGATAGAATCAAAGCTTATGCTTCTTCACATCCGAATCCAATTGCTTCAATTGATTTCAGAGGAACCATAGTTGGGATTAAACCGGCTCCGGTTATTGCTTCTTTCTCCGGTAGGGGACCAAACGGTTTAAGTCCGGAGATTCTTAAACCGGATTTGATTGCTCCCGGAGTTAACATCCTCGCCGCGTGGACCGACGCTGTTGGACCTACAGGTTTGCCGTCAGATCCAAGGAAAACGGAATTCAACATTCTCTCCGGTACATCGATGGCATGTCCTCATGTTAGTGGTGCGGCGGCGCTTCTCAAATCCGCTCATCCGGATTGGAGCCCCGCCGCAATAAGATCGGCAATGATGACGACGACTAACCTCGTCGATAACTCTAACCGTTCGTTGATTGATGAATCCACCGGAAAATCAGCTACGCCTTATGATTACGGGTCGGGTCATTTAAATTTGGGTCGGGCTATGGATCCGGGTCTTGTTTACGATATAACCAACGATGATTACATTACGTTTCTTTGCTCCATCGGGTATGGGCCTAAGACGATTCAAGTGATTACAAGAACGCCGGTGAGGTGCCCGACGACGAGGAAACCGTCACCGGGGAATTTGAATTATCCTTCGATCACGGCTGTGTTTCCTACTTCTACAAGAGGATTGGTGAGCAAAACTGTTATACGGACGGCGACGAATGTCGGGCAGGCGGGGGCGGTTTATCGGGCGAGGATAGAGTCGCCGAGAGGAGTGACGGTGACGGTGAAACCGCCAAGGCTAGTGTTTACTTCGGCCGTAAAGAGAAGGAGCTATGCGGTTACGGTGACGGTTGATACAAGGAATGTTGTGTTGGGAGAAACAGGTGCTGTGTTTGGGTCGGTCACGTGGTTTGATGGTGGGAAACACGTGGTTCGGAGCCCTGTTGTGGTGACCCAAATGGATACATTGTGATTCCGGGTCGGGTTTGGGATGATCATGCGGTCATGGCTCATGATCGTAAACCCTTCATCAGGTGTAGCAATAACTGTAGAATTTTGAGTTAGTTGGCTTTTTTTTTTTTTTTTTTATCTTAATTATGTTTTTTTTTAATCTTAATTATGTTTTGTGTTATTTCATTTCTCATTTTTTCCTCTATCTATATATGCACAGAAATGAAATATATGTATAAGAAAAATGAGAGGAAAAAATGTTTGATAATTGTCTTCATTATAAAAAACAAATCATCAAGGCAGAAAATGGAGGTTGAAAGATCAATGGTGTACAAATTTTATCGAATCATTGTACCAGAACGATTTAAGACCCCAGATTTAGACATTATAATGATAGAAGATGATTGATTTCGACATGGGCAACAGAGATGATTGATCTGAGAAAAGTGGCATAACCATGGTCGTCCATGGATATTTTATATGTTATTTGAGTTCCCACCTACAAAATATCATAAGCAGTGAGGGCCCATTTCTTTACTTGGGTTTAATAATTATAAATGGATCCTGTAGGAACTAGTAAAAAATAAAAATCATAAGCCTTTAGAGCACTTAATGGGAATTTCTAAACATAGGTTTTTTAAACAAAATCAAATTGTAAGTATAAATAAATAATATTTTTTAATTATGAGTATTTTAAATTTGGAAAAACTTAGCCCAATTGTTTCTTAAGGTACCTATCTAATATTAAATAATATATATATTTTATTATTTATTAAGAATCATGTTTACGAACCCCTATTAGGGTTGCTCTTATACACACAACACTAGCAAAAGATTAAATCTTATGAGACAAGTAAAGACCTAGTTACATTAGATCTTGATGAAAAAAAAAAAAAGTTACATTAGATCCTACAGAATCTCTGACTAGATTCATGTACTTAAGCAAATCACAGGCGTAAAAGATTAAATCTTATTAATACGTCTTTTTGAACAAGGGAAAAGGATTTTGATAAGTTCATTGTTTATACTGTGATTAGCATAATAGCATGCTCTATACATGGTCAATACTCATTATCATATATCAAGACGTGAGTAACTTAGTAGTATATCGTGTATTTCATGTAAAAGTTCGTCTAAGAAATGGTAACAATTCGTGAATTTTGAAAACAAGTTCATTTACCTTGCGTGAGCAAACAAAGGGATGTGAGAGAGGGATTGAACATGCACACACATGTCGGGATGGAACCTAATTTTGTAGCCAATAAATGGAAATTTCGTTTCAATAAATTTCCCATGCCAATATCAGCATCCAACTAACTATTTGATATTTATGGTCATACAAAATTCAGATTTCTCAAAAGCGGAGTTACCCATGCATTGTTCTACTACATCATCATAAAATAAATGAAAATGTTTTACAAACTTTCAAAACATTTGATTAAATTTCTATTCTCACTATTTCGGATGATTATATATATATATATCTAGCTACCGTGAACACTTTAAATAATTAATATATCCGATTTTACAAAAATCACGAAAATGAGTATGAATTTCGGTTCGTGATTTCCTAGTTGTGAAAGAGAAGAACCTGAGCAAGTGTGGATTTATAGAAGATAACAAAAATCCAGTTCTTTGTGGGACGAAGATTGAAAGTTTCGTGGACCTTACTTATATGGGTCCATAGTGACAGGCCAGCGGTATCAACAAAATTATTATTGACATATATAAAGTGTAACCCTTTTCAACCGTTAAAAGTTGTAAGCTTTTGACAAAGGGTTCGTGTTCTTCGACATTGCATCTACAATAGTTTAAACCTGCTAAAAGTACAATTAGATTGAAACTTTAACTGGTTATAAAATATTAAAATGATCATAAAGTTGTGTCTCAAACATAAATAGGAAAGCTACTAAAGTTTTCAAAAGATGTAAATGATGGAACGCATGAAACGGTAAGTTGGGATTAAAAAAAAAAGACTTTAAAGTTAAATGTCTCCCATCAATAAAAACGTACAATTAATTTCATCATTTCGAGGTGAATGTGTGGGTCCCACCAAAATGATATGTAAAATAAAAAATAAT